>NC_070563.1:6062113-6374824 GCF_026914185.1 Puccinia triticina
AGAGGTGCTATCAGTATCTATAACAATAAGTACACAACACTATCTGCCACTGATTGGCATAAAGAGCTCACAAGTTCAATAGAAAATTCAATCAAACACCTCTTGAAAGATGAAGCTCTGGGTATATCAGCAAAATTTGAAAAATGCATTGAAGATAGATTACATGATTATGTGTTTAGAAGCCGGTGTGATTTATACAATGGAAGAAAGATAAGCTTGACTGGCTTGCCTCTTCACCTCATTCCAGTTGCTCAAGCTCAAAATGATCCTGGATATCAGGAGTTTTTTGTTGGGTTAAGGGAAATTGAGCAAAGATTCCTTCAAAAGTGTCGTAGAATGAGGTTTATTCAAAATAGAATAAATCCAGTCATTGAAAAACTCAAAATTATACACCACATTGCATGCCATTCTTTAGGGAATAAATTGCTGGCAAGCTTTGATGAACTGATTTCATGGATTTTCAAAATTCTATTTGATCAGACTGCCAGCAGCTTGCCAATTTTTGGTTGGGTTAACCTGAAATTACCCATAGATCTTCAGGCAACAGAAAGTTTATTTAGTCCTGTACACAAATACTTATCAATAAAACTGAATGAGCTAGGAAATCAGTCACCAAATGAGGCATTCAAGATTTCAATCGCAGTCTTTCAATTTTGGTATGAAGAAATCCTTTCCTCACAACCCAAACAAATCCATCCAAATGATTCTCAACTCCCTTTCTTCAAGGACCTTTTGTATGGAATGGTTGCTTATCTTCAGAGTTAATCTACTCAATATCAGATAGTTCTTTTGGTTCTCAATTTCACAAAATCCCCAACAAGAAAAATAGGAATGTGTTAGGCTTGGGTTTTAATTGCCAAGTGCTGATTAGGACGATGTATATACAGTGCAATCAACTATTGCTCTCCATCCAGTTAAGGTTTTGATCTGGAAACTGAGGATCTGGTGGTATCTGAGTGGATACCAGTTAAGGAAGGTTAAGGATTACCAAGTGAACACGGGCACCTTCGGGTGGGTAATTGTTTTATCAGGGTAGAAAATACACCTCTTGATGGCCGGTCAGCGCCGGCCATTGAGGGCAGTACAGTGACCCCGCCATGTAAGCATAAGGTGTTGAGTTACATAGTCAGGTTTTGTTTCCATTTCTCTGCTTCTCACATGTCATTCCCTTTCTCACATTTCACAGCCATGTTACATGTTGTATGTAGGCTACCTGAGGCAGCAGGCGTGGAAGGATCCCTTTCATCATCCTTCCACAATCCTTGAACACCGCCCACAACATGCCTGCTGTTCTCAGGTAGGTTATCTCTCTCACTTTCTTTTCTCTCTCTTCTTGTTCCAGTCTGACATGCAATTATCATCCTTCCAAAATCCTCAAACACCGCCCACAATGTGCCTGATGTTCTCATACCCTGCTCTTGCTCATCATAAGGATGGTGGACACAAATCCTATGCTTACATTGAGGTGTGCTTCTTAGCAAAGTAAGCATAAATCAATTATTGCTTATATAGGACTGGCCTTTATAAGCATTGTAAATTCCCAGGGCAGTTTGTGCTTACATTGTTTGGCTTGGTATATTTGGGAAGCAGATGATTAGGATATTGCAAGGATTCTGGGGAAAGGAGCTTTTAACTGCTCACTGGCCAAAAGATTTGAGGTTGCTGAGCTGTAGTTAGGAGATTCTTGTGGTTTCCAAGATGGAGATCAGTAGCATCTATGGCCCCTTGGCCTCTTTTCCCAGTCCTATATAAGCATATTTCTGTTTTCTCCCCCAAATCTTTTATGCATTATGCATTTATGGTGTTCAAAGTTGGTTTGCATAATTTTGTGCATGCATCCAAGTTTATTAAAGACACAGAAATGTTGGACCCCCCAAAAAAAATTCAAGGGTTCTCCCTGCAAATATACAAAATTGACAAAAAAAACATCATGGCCCCCCCCCCCCCCCCAAATTAAAAACAGGTAAAGCACCAACCACAACTCCTGCAGAACTGAATGCGCAAATTTCTCCAGCACCAAAAACTGAAATAGCCTTCCAACATCAGCAAAAGTGCTGTGCCACAGGCTCAGCCCCCAGCCCGCGTCAATTGCACGGGTCAAAAGGACTGGACGTGAAGGCCCCCGGCCCGCAGCAAAGGCTACTGGCCAGTGGGGGGCCCACTCTTTGCCCCTCAAACTGAGCAAGTGCTACAGCGGAGGGGTTGAGCGCGATGGATAGCTGGAATTACAGCATCTCGAATTGCGCTGGGGGATATTCAATTTTTCAGGTGGGGTACTTAAGCAATAGGCCTTGCACCAAACATTCCTCAACCTCGGCTAATTCAATCGCAATATACCCGCAATGTTTCACCAACTTCAACCCTAGCAATCCAACCCCGGGCTGCAACCACACCCTACACCCTCCTAGCAATCTCCCAGCCTTCATCTACAATACAGCAAACCCTTCCTGCCCCAAGTCCATCGCTCAAGTACAACGTATCCAAAACGGTTATGAGCCATCTCAATATCCCAGGGCATGATCTCTGTTGATCGTCGTTGGGTCAAAGCCCTCTCTCCGCCTTTTCTCCCCCAGTCGTTGCGATCGCCTGACAAAGTTTCCCTTGCCAAGCCGCCATTTCAAAGCAAAACAGGTGGGTCAAACTTCACTGGATCAGCTGTTGCCACAACCAAGGATTCCAATATCTGATTGTACTTTATTCCCCCACCTTGGCATTTGCAACAGGGCCTCACCTGATCATAACTAGGTTGGCTTGGCCTGGCAATGCCCAGTCCTTGTTTTGTTGCACTGCTGACGCCCGCGTTTTGGCTTATGGAGTCTATTACTAATAAATAACTTGTGTTAGGATCCCCGAACCGAGTTGACCATGAGATTCATAACCAGGCCATCCAGGTGCCCGGAAATTTATTCGGGAGAAGATGTGATTGGCCGTTGAGCGTGCTTCACCGGTCGTCTGAACGACAGGAATCTAATCACTGGAGATCCTGTCATACATATGTGTTCAGGAGTGTTGACAGCCTGGGTTGTTAGAGCTTACAAATGCAACTGCTTATTATTGGGTGCATTTGGGCCAAATTGAGTCATTAACCATAAGTACTTACTTTGTGGCTACCTTGGTTTGACTTCCCCCTTGGAGTCACTTTTGATGAGATTAGTGTGATCTGATGTTGATTTGACTTTGATTTGATACATCCGTTTATAATTGCAACTGGACAAATTTATGACTGATGCGTTCGATATTGGTTCTAGGGCTTAACAATAGGGCTTTATTGTTGCAAAATGTATTGTAAACTTGTCTTGCAAGCCATAGACTTATTTTCATGTTATCGTAAATAAAAAGCAGAACAATAATTATTAACGCCTTGCAGGAACGTAGTGCGGCGGTCCTTTGGTGAAGATCTCCAATTTATTTGTTGGGGCTGGATGAGCCTTGCGCCTTCGCCTGGTCGGACAGTGGCAGCATCCTGTGTTGTTGAATATGCAAGCCTTAATGAAATTTGCCTTTGCTCAGTTGTAGATAAAGTTTTATAATTATCATGAGTGTAGCCAGCAGCTATGTTGCCATAGGCTAAAATCAAAGTTTGACTTCTAGGCAAGGAACAAGTTTGCGCAGGGCATCACCCTTAGGTCCTTTGACTGTAAACCTTCCTAATGCAGCTTCCAATTTTTCATGACTGCAGAAATTTTGGTGTGCTTGCGCCTGGACACATTTTTGTGTGATGTGAGGAGAGAATCCGAGAGGCCTTGACACTGCAGCGGCAAAGCCGCCATGAACTCTAGTAAATCATAAAATCATAAAATCTTTTTGCAGGGGATATGACTGTCTGATTATGTAATACAAAATTTCCTCACCAAAATATTTTTATGATTTTATGATTTATGCATGCATAAAATTATGCAAACCAACTTTGAACACCATAATTATGCATAGAAAGCATCAAATTTGCAGTAACCAAAAATGGTGGACGGAAATCCTATGCTTACAGCAAATTATGCTTACAACGTGTATGCTTACATGGCGGGGTCGCTGTATGTAAAACAATACATATTTACATACAAAACCCTACCAATGACCGGTACAGACTGGTCATTGGGAGGACTCATCCTCTTGATGACCGTTACAAACCGGCCATCAGGAGGAATAAATTCCCTCAACTACCAATTGTTGCCAGTCCTTAGGGGGTATCAAATATGACAAAATCCACCATTATGTAATTGACGGGTTTGAAAAACCCACCATTTTTGAAAGATGCTGGTCCTTCTTCTACTCCATTTTGGGAACCACTGGTGACAAATTTCATTTTTGGCTAATTGACTGGTTTCTAGTTGTGGATTTCTCATATTTGCTACCCCCTATTGGGAGGAAACATCCCTCTCAATGACAGGTTCAGACTGGTCATTGAGAGGGATGAATCTTGATGACTGGCACAGACTGGTCATCAAGAGGGATGAATCTTGATGACCGGCACAGACTTGTCATCAAGAGGGATGAATCTTGATGACTGGCACAGACTAGCTGGTAATCAAGAGGGATGAATCTTGATGACCGGCACAGACTGTTCATCAAGAGGTGCTGTGGCACCTTTATCCACATAGTTGGCCACAGGTACCTGGTGTTTTTTTTGCCAAATTCCAACACCTGCACCCTCCTGCAGGTGCTGGGTACCACCAAACGGGTATACCTTGGCAATCCTTAATACCAGCTTGGGTTGGGTCACAGATGCGCTTTCAGAAACCTGATATCCAATCCAATACCTGGTTTTACAGCCAGAGGAATAAGATAGAGAAAAAAAACCAGCACAGCATTTGTTTGGCATTTCAAGGGAGTGTGAATGTGTAGCATACAAAATGAAGATACAACTTATTCTGGGGGGAGTTTGATGAAATATTGAATGAGCCAGATTTTCAGCAGATTAGTTCCTCAATGTGAAGCCCCTCTTGTCTTTGGGGTTTCACACAAAGGTTCATTGTATTTGGCAACACATGCACAGAAGTTTTTACCTCTGCTTCCCTAGTCCAGCAGAAAGCTTCCCTCTCTCCCATCTAGGCAAGCTTTTCTATTTTTCTCATTTCTCTTGTTGGTTCTAGTTGTACTTACCAGACAGCTCCCCTCTTTCCCATCTATCCTTTTTCAAATCAATTCTCCCGGGCTAGAGATGGCAAACGGGTACCCAGCACCCGCCGGCGGGTACTCATCAGGGTCGCGGCTACCGCCGCCACGGGTGCCAAGTACGGGTACGGGTGTTGGTTTTTGTGTGATTTTTAGGCGGGTACCCGGGTACCGCTGCTTGATACCAACACTGGGTCGCTACGCGTTAGCGTAGCGGCAAAAAGCGCCCATCTATTTTGCATAGCGTTAGCGCGCTGTTAGCGCCGCTACGCTGCGCTAATTTTCAGCTGCGCTAACAGCGCGCCAATTCTTTGTTAGCGTTAGCGCGCCGCTACAGTCGCTCCGCTACGCTGCGCTGCGCTACAGCGCTTTTAGCGGAAAAAAGCCCTTTTTTCCCGCTAAAGGCGCTGTAGCGCAGCGTAGCGCGCGCTCTTTTGCGCCCTGCATGTGTAGCGTTAGCGCAATTGCGCGCATCTGCGCTAACGCTACGCTATCAGCTAAAATAGCTGCGCACCGCGTGCGCATAGCGTTAGCGCATGTGCGTGCAATTGCGCTAACGCTATGCTAAAAAATAGCGCATTTGCGCTGCGCTATGCTACGCTAACCGCTATGGTTAGCGTAGCAACCCAGTGTTGTTGATACCCGCCAATACTGCTACCTATTTTCCGCTGTGTATGTCCCCAACCCCCTTCTGGACTTGTCTCCTGCAAGTCCTGTGTGATATCCCCGGCTGCAGCACATATCTACAAAAAACAACTTGGCGGGTACCGCCGCCACGGGTGCCAAGTACGGGTACGGGTATCTGTTTTGGGCCAAAAAAGCAGGCGGTACCCGGGTACCAATTGCCATCTCTACCCTGGGCCAAAGGTCAGCCTTTTCCATTTTGAATAGTTTACTTGTTGTCTCCAGTGAGGGTCCACTGGACCCTTAGACTCAAGGGGCTTTGAAAAACACAAGGGTAGGCATCAAACATGGCATAAATGTATGAAATTTGGATAAAATTCAGTCAGATCTGCTAAAACTGGAATAATCTGGCTTTTCATTGGGGTTTTGGGGTTCCCTGGGGGATTTTGCATCAAGCAGCCAAAAAAAGACACCAGGAAAATGAAATAGTCAGTTGATGAAAAGTGACATCACACCAGCTCCAGCCAGCTACCCACCATCTATCCAATATCTATCCACTATCTACCCCAATCTCCCAACCATCTCCTCAACTTACAAAAATTTACCAAGGAGTTCCTGTTCAGTTTTTGATGAGCCCAACTGATCCTCAGTTCTGTCCAGCTGATACTCAGCTTTGGTACCCAGCTCATACTCTACTTTTTTTCCCAGCTCAAACTCAGCTTTTTCACACAGCTCACTCTCAGAATTGGAATAAAGCCTTTTGAACAGTCCTTGCCCAGGTTATGCTCAGTTTTGTACTAGTCCTGGTGCAGCTGATGCTCAGCTTTGTACCAGTCCTTGCTCAGCCTTTTCCTAGTCCTGTCCCAGCTGATGCTCAGCTTTGACCCAGTCCTGGGCCAGCTGGCCAGCTGATGCTCAGCTTGCTGAGTATCAGCTGAGCCATGCCAGGGAAAAAGATTGGAATCAGCTTGGACAGGACCAGAGCTGAAAATCAGCTAGGCTAGGGCCAAAGCTGAGCATCTGCTGAGCCACGGCCAAGGCTGAGCATCAGCTGTGCCAGGGCCAAAGATGATCATCAGGTGGTTGGTGCCAAAGCTGAGCATCAGCTGGGCCAGGGAAAAAACTGAGAATCTGCTGAGCCAGGGTAAAAGCTGAGCATGAGCTGGGCCAGGGCCAAAGCTGAACATCATCTGTTTTTTTTCACATTGAGTGCTTTGATCCTGACACCTGTCATGTGAGCCCTAGATGTGCTGGTGGAGAGGAGCAGCATTGGAGCAGTGTTGGAGCTGGAAACAAAGCTGCATCATGTCACTTGCCATCAAGTGACTACTTTTTTTTCTGGTGCTAGAGATTCCCTGGTGCCCCCAAATGTAAAAACTCCAGATTTTACATTACCCATATTTATAGGGGGTTTCCAGGGTCTTCTTTTTACCTATCAATTCAAGGAGGAGCAGAAAGTATTTGTTACACAACAAGGCAAAATTGATGCAATAAAACAGAATAGACAGAATTGTAGTTTCTATTCTTGTGAGGAATTCGAGCCACTTCAAAGGAGTTGGTTTGATGAACAAAGGGGAGTAAGTTGACAAATGTCACAAATACGAGATGGCCCAAGGGTTGTAAGCCATATGCTCACAGAGTTGGGGTAGTACCTAACCTAAGAGCATTCACATTTTTTTGCTTAATTTTGAGGTCAAGTAAGCTTTGTTGACCCAGGGTTGGCCCAGAGTCCAGACCAATAGGGGGGTTCACATTAGGATAAAAATGAAATTTTGCAATCAATTTTAAGGCCTTTATCAACAGCTTTTTAAAAATATGGCAAGATGTACAGCACTTGATATCCCCTGGAAAGCAGAGCAAATTCTTCAATTTTTCAAAAAAATTGTTCATAAAGCTCTGAAAATTAGCTATAAAGTTTTAATTTTATCCTATTGTGAACCCCCCTAATGTGATTGCTGGCCAGGTTATGTTCCCCAAAACTACCAACTTCAAAGAATGTGAATGCTCGAAGTGTAATGTTCCTAGGATATAGTCTTGGTAATGTACCAACAGTGTTTAACATATCAGATAGCAGGAGCTACAGTTACGGGAGGTAAAAATAATGTAGCCAATGCTATTGATAGAATTTCTCAACACTGTTCAGGGAGGCCAGATAAAGTGGTGGACCAAAAGCTTTATAAAAGCTTTGCTCAGAGGGATTTCTAATAATAGCACATAATAAAATCAAAAGTAGACTGGGTAATATGGGGGTTCACAAGTGAATTTTATGAAACTTTGGAGCTAAATTCAAGGCCTTTATGAACAAAATTTCAAAATTTTGGTAAAATTCACAACAGCACTTTATCCTGGTCAATCAGTCCGATCTATCACTTTTTTTAAAAAAAAATGTTCATAAAAACACCTTAAAATGTGTCCTAAAGTTTTGCAAATTTCAGTTGCAAACCCCCCAATATAACACCAGTTATTGTAAACAAAAGGATCAATGAAAAATTTATCCCAGAGCTGTCAGGAACTCAGATCCAAAACATTAAATTTACACCAAGCAGAGGGATTCAGATTTGCCAAGCTAAGGGAGGTGCAAGACCTCTAACAATTGCATATTTTTGGGACAGGATTGTACAAGAAGCAATAAGGATCATTCTTAGAGCTATTTACAAACCCCCTTTTCTCCAGAGTAGTCACTGTAGCCAGGAAAATGATTCCTGGAGTCACCAACTTGTGGCATTTGGGGGTATCAAATATAAGAAATCCACAATTAGAAACCAGTTAATTAGGCAAAAATAGAATTCTTGACCAGTGAATCCCAAAATGGGGTAGCTGAAGGACCAGCATGTTATAAAAATGGTGGTTTTTTTCAAACCCGTCAATTACATATTATTTTTCCTTGAAAGCTTGGACCCGAGAGATTTATGAAATTTTGTTTATCGCACTGAGTATGGGGTTGGAATGAGATAGGACGGGGTATTGTTTTTGGCAAAAACCAAATTGAGCTGTCAAATATCATGCAATGTGATTTAGCACGATGTTGACTGTCAAACCCGCCAATTGCCAATTGGCAACTATCCCATCCGATCCAAGTCACTCTCCCAACGCACCAAGCTGTAAGTCGTTTCTGCCCAGCATCTCATTCCGCCAACCGACCCATTTTGCTCGCCTATCATTCCATCGCAGTCCAAAATCCAAATTCACCTCACAAATGGTTTACGTACCATACAATCCCCAAATCAAGGCAGTTGCGGTCAGAATGTCAATCGAAGGCCATCCACGAGACTTTATCCGAAGAACTCTAGGCCATCAAATCTCAAAACAGTCGTTCAATCGGTGGCTTCACATCTTTCAACAAACTAAATCAGTAATCCGCAATCCAGAGGAGTACGAGCTCCTTGGTCGCCCCAGAACAATGACCACCAAGGATGCGGCGTTCATGGTCCAGCTTGTGCGCGACGAACCTGGTCTATTCTTGGACGAGATACGTGAGCGGCTTTACGACTCGAGTGGGACTCTGCTCAGCATCAGTGCGGTTCACGAGAACCTGGTAAACCACTTATCAATAACTTTGAAGAAGGCCGAGACCCTCAACTCCAAGAAATGCTTAGTGAAGAAGTTCAGATATGTGGAGAAAATGCGATTCTATCCCGCCAACTTCCTGGTTTTCACAGGTGAGCCCGCCCTTATCTCTTCCCTTTTCATGGCGTCACGGTGCTGAGCTGAAAGCTTTGAACTTCCAACAGATGAAAGTGCGATTTGCAAGCGCGACTTGCTTCGGACGCACGCACGCTCCAAACAAGGAACTCCGGCGGCTCGTTTTATCCAGCGTTCAAATCCTATCCGGCTCAGCATCCTCCCGGCGATTTCAATTAATGGTCTACTGGCTCTGACCGTCCGGGAAGATACTTTCAACGCTCGGAAGTTTGAGCATTTCTTAAAATGGGACCTGGTTAGTCCAATTTCAATACAGCAGTTTCAATCATCAAGGCTCCTGATTACTTTGACCGCCACCCTAGATTCCACAAATGAATCGCTTTCCTGCGCCCAACTCGGTTCTAGTCTGCGATAATGCGAAGATTCACCGCAGCAATCGAGTTCGGGCAATCTGCAATGCGGCAGGCGTCCGGCTCATCTTCCTTCCAGCTTACTGCCCAGAGCTCAATCCAATTGAGCTCTGTTTTGGCATCCTCAAGGGACAACTGCGCCGAACTCAGGCAATGTCATTAAGTGAACATCCTGAATGGGACATTCGACGTGCTTGCGCACACGTGATGACTGAGAATCTCTGTGGTAAGCTTTATCGACATGCCGGCTACACAGTTCCATCATTGAGGCACTATCCCCAGTAGTTCCTTATTTTTGTGTTTTATTCATCTGGTCCTATATCTCTCTATCTCGTTGTCATGTAAACTATCAATCTGATTATGTCATGTATTGTGCAATCTAGTCAGTCTTGTCTCCAACGGAATGCAAGATATGATCGGTGAGATGTGAGAGTTATGTCTAGCTCTAGCGGTGAGGGTACGGTCTATGTCTAGGTATATGTCTAGGATATGTCTAGGTAAGTGTACGGTCCATGTGGTCAAATCGATATCGATCTACTCGCCATTCGAAAGACTAATGAGAACAATGGCATTGGTTACCAAGGCGCTGTTAGTTATGTCTAGCTGTAGCGGTGAGGGTACGGTCTATGTCTAGGTAAGTATACAGTCCATGTGGTCGCTGTGAGTTCTCGCCAATCGAAAGACTCATGAGAAAAATGACATCGGTCACCAAGGCGCAGTGATATTTGTCGGTATATCTGCCTGCCATCGTGGGTATGATTGAGCACCATAAAAGGAGCTGAGTGCTGGTATGATTTTCCCTTTCCCACTCGCTCATCCACCTCTTATTTCACTTCTCCTCCATCCATCACTCAATACAAAATGAGCTCTTCTGACGAGTCGCAAAATATGTTTAAAGTACCACGTCCATCGCCCCTCAACATTGACTACCTTTTCTACATGGAGGTCTCAAAAATATCTGGCATGATCAGTCCTACCCGCACACTCCTCCCGCATTCCAAAAACTGGACGAAAATCATTCCTGTTGCGGTTCTGGAACCTTTAGTCATAGACATCGTGTCTTTGACCTGGCCTAAGTTTCAAGAACAGGTCTTGACTCACTTGAAGTCGGGAGACCCAACCCATGATGTTTACCAACTTATACTTGACCTTCACGATAAGCGCAGGATCAAGTGGGTGGCGTCCATTACGAACCATAAGGACCGCGTTGTAAGGGCTGAGATTGGCGGCGCTGCTGATTGGGTCAGCTTCTCAAATGCGGCGTATGAAAATTACCCCGGTTGTACCGACCTGGAGCTCGTGATGGAGAACCCAAGCTGTGCAGCAGGAGATAAGGTAAGCTTCTGACCGTATGATTCTGCTTCATCAGTGTCAGTGTCCGCTCTCATAATCTGATAATGATTTGATTTATTTACAGACCTTCGAGAGCATTAGCAAGACTCGCCTGAACGGAGTTGTAGACACCATCTTGAGCTATGCGTCGGCAGTCGGTCCTCAAGGGATAACTATTGTTAATCCATTCGATTGGCGGCAAGTCATGCATGTGAAGAATGAACACCTCAGCGAATGGGCAGAAGGTGTCATCCACAACCACATTGGTGTCAGCGTCCGAGTCCCGCCTCCTACCAGCCATTTTGTTTGGGGCCTGGTCAATGATGCGCCGAAGAGTACCTCACATCCTGACAACTCACCTCCCGCTCAAATCCGGCGGCTCAGCGGTCCCAAGCTACCAACTGACTCGGGCGATGAAGAAGAGATTGAGGTCCTCACGAGTTCATCCGCCATGGGTACGCGTGCGGTGGATGAACAAATACCACCAGCGACTGGTCCACAACCGCCTCTGATCCCACAATCCGCGACGGTTGCGCCGCTAATTCCAATCCCACCAGCCTCCCCGCGATTAGAAAGCTACGAAATGGAGACTTACCTCCGGGCCGCTTTGATCGATCAAGGTGACACATACACACGCGGCCGCTTGATGAGCTTGGGCATCCACCACTGGGTTTTCTTCCGAACGTCAAGCGAGGCCGAGCTCATAGGTCTTGGCTTTCCAATTGGCGTCGCGCGAGCCTTAGTTGAAGGTGTTGGACGTCTTGAGCGGCACGATGACCGAGAATATGATCACGAACAGGACTATGAATATATTGCGCAGCGTGGAAGACATGGAACGCCGGCTACCCCTTCCCCGCTGATATGACATGTATTCCTATTTTTCATGTATTGCCTGTTTTTCCTCATGACCTCTGGGAATAGTCTTCCCGTATTCCAGTGTATTTCCACATAACCTCTGAGTATTCCCTCACTGTTCCATGTTTCCATGTTTGTTTCTTTTTTATTTCTGTATTTTATTACACTCATGACTTCCAGGAATAGCACCAATCCATGTTACAACTTTCTTAAGTCCAAATCATTGGCTCCTGTGAGTTGAGAGAGAGAAGTCTGAGAGACGTCTGACATTGGAGAGAGAAATATAACCAGCAGAGACAATGTGTATGGACAACGTGTATGATGACATTGAAGAGAGACAGAGAACCAACCAACATAGACAAAACTCGCACACACGCTAGTACAGGATAGATAGACACACAAGCGAGTCGTACAAATTATCTTCTAGCTAGATATTGATCGTATTTACTAACGTTATCAACCAAAGCTGTAACTACGCCTACCTTCAAGCCAAATTGACGGATCTCATTACGAGAGAGGGAAGATCCAGGGCGGAAGTACTTGTGGGAAATGATGTCGTTCTCTATGAGGATTTTGTGAACCATTGATACGTCTCTGAGTCGTAAAAACTGCAAGTACTCGAGAATCGGTGGATTCAAGTCGGGATTACTATCCGAAGACGGAGCTGGAGGAGTAGGAGGGGCAGGCGCGATGTGAGTGGATGGCTGCAATGATGATGCCACATTGGCATTGGCCACCAATGATCCTACATTTGCTGCGATGGCCTCAACTATAAACTGTTGCAACGATAAATTGGATTGCAACGGTTGTGGTGGATCGGCATCGGCTAGTTTGGTCTTCTTTGCTCCACGAATGCAGTAAGGTAGCAAACTTCTTGGGGGGGACGTCAAGTTAACTCCAGGCATATCGGGGTCAAGCTAAAAAGGCAGATAGATCAGTAAGAAATATACAGAAATAGACCAAACGTTCAAATAGCTCACAATACACATGGCCCATTCTTGACATGCATTCATTGTGACCACAACGTACTTGTTGGGATCCGACGGGTTGATGAAGACCGGCGTGTTCGTATCGTAATCTTTATTTAAAGCGCAGCCATTTAGAATCTTGCGCATTTGAAAGTTAACATCGTTCCAGTCTTCCGGGTCGATTTCATCTTCCTCATCGTCCTCGTCAGTACCAGCCGCAGAACCATCGCTTTCGTCATCTCCCGCCGCCTTGCGCTTGAGAGCTCGGTTATCTTTGACCGCTTGTTGGTACTGGGCTCGTTTGGCCAAGAGGTCTGCTTGTACTCCGCGTTTGATAACCGTGGTTGGATTGGTCATGCGGAGTGTCAAGAAAGCCTCCGGGTTTTTGACTTTGGTGTTGAGAAACGCATTGATCCAAAGTTGATAGGAGTCGACATTGGTTATCTTGACCCAGTCGCATTTGAACCATCCCTTGACTCGGGGGATGCTCACGAACCAATTCAGTTCATGCTTCTTCTTATTCTTCCCGAGCACCTCAAGAACTAAACTACCCGTGTTTGCAACCGCTTTATCACATCCCGACGCCACAAGTGATTGAAACTCCTCAAGTGTTGTTTTCCCCGGAATGATCGTCACATTAAAATCCACTTCGGATGGAACTGGCATCCAATTCTTGATGTTTTTTTTGCCTCGTTTAGATACAAAGAGTTTGAACGAAGTCGTCACATCCATTTGAGTCGACTATAACTCAACCATATGTACAATGATCAGTTACGAATCAATATCTTTCTTGTTAAAGGGTAAGAGGGAGGAGGGAAACTCACTGGCTGGGATGGTAAATCACTACTCTTTTTCAAGGGCTGACGTCGGCTGTTCACCGGTAGCGGAGCTGGTGTATCAGGCAAGTCGGGTTCTTTGGATTTGTGTTGCCGAGCAGCAGGTGCAGCCATTTCTGATATTTCTGGCAAAGGTGATTCGCTGTTATCCGGTGGCGGAGCGGGAGGCATGATTTCCGTCATAGTTGGCTGTGATTTGGTCGGGTTGTGGAGCTGGAGGATGATGATTTGGTTGGGTTTGCGGAGCTGGAGCGGATCGGGAGGATTTTGGATCGGGAGGATTTTGGTTGGGCGGATGGATGGGGCATGTCTGCGAGTGGCACCCGCGAGAAAGTAAGTGCAAGTGGCACCTGTCAGATAGTGAACAACAGGATTTGCAAATGAGTATGATACTCGTCAGAGTGTGTCATCCACCAGCTGCATACATTAGATTATGTCAAAAGGCAGAAACTGCGAGCTTTAAACGTGTATCTCCATGTTTTTTGGGAACAACAAAATTTCATAAATTTCTCGGGTCCAAGCTTTCTGGGAAAGACAATAATAGTGGATTTGGTCATATTTGATACCCCCTATTATTTGTTCCACTTGAGCAATCTTCATTTTTTGGAAACTAATTATTAACAAGAGATGGATGGTGGTATATGAATTCTGAGTAGACCAAATTATAGAAGGATGATAAAAGTCTGGAAAGGTGTGGTTCAGCCTCAGGACCTATATAAGAGAGGCTGGGGGTGGAGCTATTAGAAAGTTAAAAAAGCTTACAGCCTAATGGCACTTTCTGCTCCCCTATGAAGTTGTGGGATAATATGTGAGTCCCTCCCTGTGCCAGTCGGAGGGTTAGCTTTGCCGCCAGCCACAACTAACCTTCCACCAGGGGGGACTTGTGTTGAATGAGGGTTCCAGTGTTAATTGTATCCTATGTTTTTGGCGGTGAGCACAGCACTCTAGCTGGGCGGGCATGCTGTGTGACTTGCGATCTACGTATAAACTGGCTGCCACCAACAGGAAAATGCATTAAATAAGGGGTTTCAAAGTAGACCCGCACAAGGCAAGGCAAGCCGGCATTCAACTCAAATGTTGAACATCGACTTGCAGTCTCCCTGCAAAACTGGGTTATGCAAAGTGACCTGCATGCACGCGCAGGTCTACTTTGAAACCCCCTAATATGTAGATGAACTGGCCCCGCCGGCATCAGTCTACATAAGACCCAAAGCCCAAAAATCTTGCCAGCCTGGGCAATACGTCTTGACATGCTGACAGTTCCCTTAAGACACATTACCCTCTGTTGTCAGGCCATGGTCACTTTGAAAAATACACCGGAAGCCCAACTTGACTTCCACCTTTTTTTGAAAGCACCAACACAGGAATATCGATAAAAAGAAAGAGACTGAATTGGGTATATGTGTCAAAGGTAATTAAGTGGGAATAGTGATGGTGGATGGGATATTGGACCTGGAGCAAGTGGAAGAGGGATCGTAGTACATGCTTCACTTGCGTTTATTACTTGCTGCTACTTTTCCATCAACACTCAAGACCTACGAACCAGAAATCAGACAACCATCCAAACCCACAACCGTCAAACATGGAATCCATTGACAAGAATGGGAGATGAGAGTGAGAGGAGAACTGACGGCTGAAAAGGCCTCTTGGGGTATTTCAACTTTGCCAATACTCAACGACCTCAGCTTCTTTTTACCTTCTTTCTGTTTTTGTAGATGTTTCATCTACATACCCCACAAGCAAGATTAATACTCAGTGTATGTCCTAAAGATGACTGGACTGGAAAAAAAAAAAAAAAAAAACAAGAAAAAAAAACAAGGAAAGAATGTGCCCACCTTTCGTTCATAATGTCCCCCGTCTGGAAAGTTATAAAATAAATGAAAAAGATCAGCGGTGAAAATTCAATGGGAGATGGTCTATGATTAGTCATAAATGGAAATCGTACATAAACCAGCGGTCACATCTTTCCTAACAGCCGTGATCCTGCAAGACGAAAAAAAGTGATTAGGACCTGAGAAAAGAGAGTGACAGGGATCTGCATGAAGAGGGAGACACCTTTCACTAGCAATGATTTTAGAGCCGATTGCTGCTTGCAAGGCGATTTCGAACTGTTGTCTAGGGATGACAGATTTGAGACGGGAGAGGATAGCCTTAGCCTCTCTGAGCGCATGATCGCGATGGACGACGGTGGCGAAGGCGTCGATGGGCGAGCTCTTATTGACGACGATATCGACTCTGACGAGGTCGGCCTCGACAAAGCCTTCGTCGCCCTCGGGGGTCTCGTAGTCGAAGGTGGCATAGCCCGACGAGAGAGACTTCAGAGTGGAGTGGAAGGTAGTGACAATCTCGGAGAGCGGGATCTTGTATCGGATCTCCACCCATCGCTCGTCCCCTTCCAATACCACCTCGCCATCCTTCTTCGTCTCTGACGAGGGCGCGGCGATGTACTCGAACGTCTGCTGGATCCCCCGATGAGACTATCATACACTTTGGTTAGCTGCTGCCCCTCAGACCTCAAGGCTGCGGACATATTCACTCAACTGAACATAGCTCCATAACCGGTCCTGTGAATCGATCCGGTACAATAATCGTCCCATCAATGATTCGCTCAAAGACTTTGACGCCATCAGCCCGATTACGAACATTGGGGAAATCGATTGGCTTCTCGATCATCGAGGTCTTGCCCTTGCTGACAACTATCCAGATGCACGCCATTAAGAAAAATCAAAAGAAAAAGAATAAAAAGATGTTTGGGTCCATGTTTTTTACATATTTTATTATATGTTTTTTTTTATTTTCGATTGAAGCTCAGCAGGAAATGGACTGGATACGAACGTTGGAGTGGGACGAAGGGTCGAGTGATGATCACCTCGCTGGCATATTCATCATTCAACCTTTGCCGGAAAACGTCCATGTGCAGGGTGCCCAAAAACCCTAATCTACAACCGAGGAGAACAAAGCTTACATCAAATTTCCATCGTGCCAGAAATGAGATGAGCAGAGAGGGTAGACGGACCTGAAACCTTGACCTAGGGCCACACTAGACTCCTTATTCACAGTCACGCTTCGATCATTCAGTACAAGCTATTGTATTCAAATTTGGTTCCCAAAAACTCATCAACCTCCGTTCGATTGTTGGATGTGTTGAAAGGTGAGGGAGGAAAAGTACTCGTTGGATAGCGTCGGCCAATCGGTCAAAAGCATTGCTGTCGATCGGATAAAGGCCGGCAAAAACCATCGATTGGCGGGTCTCGATGCTCCGATTAACCGGCTCGATTTCCGTCAATGGTGTTTTGGCGGCATAAAACGTGTCTCCTAGGATAGCTGTAGGGATCAAAAAAGATCGTGAATGTGTAGAACAGTCTATCGAGTCAAGTTTGGTTTGCTGATCATGCTTACCTTCCTTGGCATTCTTCATCGCACAGGTCAGCCAGCCACATTGACCGGCATGCAGTCCTGATGGGAGGGAGAGCTGATGAGGGTGCATGATTCCACAGTCGGCAACTGAGATATTTGGCATACACAAAAAGAGTAGAAATGGATTGGTGAATGACTTGAAGAAATTGCAAGTCAATTGAATTCATGGATGTGCACCTTGAAAGGTCTTGCCGGTCTTGAAAGACTTGATTTTGTCGCCTAGAAGCGCGTAAGTTTAGCAGGATGGTCGCGGATCGTCCAGAGTGGAGGATTGGGGAGTGATACCTTTTTGGATCCTGCCATCGGCGATCGAGACGAGGGAGACGACGCCCTGAAAATGATCGAACCAGGAATCGAAGACGAATGCGCGGAGGGGGCGATTTGGATCGGCGACGGGCGGAGGCAGCTTAGCGACCAAGGCTTCCAACAAGTCCTCGACGCCCTGGCCGGTCTTGGCGCTGATTTTGATGATGTCTTCGTCGGGGCGCGAGTCGTCGAGCAATCGGCCGACTTGGAGCGCCACTTTCTCCGGCTCGGCGGAGGGCAAGTCGAGTTTGTTGAGCACCGGTAGGATCGTCAGTCGGCGTCTTCGGGCGGCTTGCAGGACGGCCAGAGTCTGGGCCTGGACACCTTGGGTCGCATCTACCAGCAGGATCGCCCCTTGTGTGGCTGACAATGAGCGCAGGACTTCGGTGGTGAAATCTACATGCCCGGGTGTGTCAATCAAGTTGAGTAGGTAGGTTATTCCTGATTGGGAGGTGTAGAACATGCTGTTCGTTCCATCATATTTCACAAAAAAGGGGGAGATAGGCCATCACTCTCTCTGGAGGCTCAACTTGATGACGCATGGGAGACACTGGTACGCACCTCACTGCAACCGCCTTGACAGTAATCCCTCGTTCACGCTCGACGGCCAGTTGATCGAGAACTTGTTGGTTCCTTGCCGGACCCTGGTTGGGATTGGCGTGGCCAGACGAAGATGACGCTGATGACAAAGGCTGCTGAGGAATGGTGCGGGTGAGTTCGAGGAGTCTGTCCGACAGGGTTGATTTGCCATGATCAATATCTGTTTTTTTTTGAACCAGCAAACCAGCATTCATCAATTTTCTTTTCTTGAGTTGAGAGTGGGATGGATGAATACTGACGGGCGATGATGGAAAAGGAGCGAATAAGGTCAGGTGTGAAGCTGGATAGGTTGATGGGCGTGGATTGTTCGGCGGCGGCTGGTGGGGGTTTTGTTGCGTGGAATGTCCGGTACTGTTGGTAGCTTGTGCTTACTCGTATTCGTGGTCGTATCGTTCTTGTGGTGGTTCTTATCATCTTCTGCTTTCCTGGCCTGGCTCGACGAAGAACGGCCGCATTGGAAAAGTTGGTCCGCCGTAAAGTGGGCCCTCAATTGTCACAGATCACCTCATCCGCATACATGTCACACACTGACACACAAGGCACAAACTTACTTACCACATTTGGCAAAACACCTTTGCAAAGACATACATAAATATGCCTTGAACTTGTGGTCTGATGGCTTCAGAATAAAGTATTCTTGGGGTTGCTTGTGAATGTGGAGGCGTTGGCGCGAATGACCAACATCCTAACATCAGGGTTTCAAACCTCATGATTTGTGCTTGCAGGTCCAATTTGCAGGTCTCTTTTTCAGGAAAAATTTCCCTGCCAAGGTTGAACTGAAATATGGTCAAGTTTGAGACTGAGTGCCCATAAATTCTCCTGAAAATTTGTGTTTTCAGGACCTTGAGGCTTTTGACAGTATTCAAACTTGGGCTTGTGATCCCCCCACCCCCTAAATAGGAAATCCTCATGGGGAAAATTAAACTGGAGAGATGAAGAAATAATTAATGCAACTTAGAGCATCCACATTGGTGGCTAATTCACCAGGAAAAAACAATGATCACTTGCCTAAAAGTGACATGAAATAGTAAAAAGGCCCCTTTTTACTTTGCTATGTCACCTGCAGACAAGTGATCATTGTTTTTTCCTGGTGTAAGTTGGCACGAGCTAACTTAGTCATCTGAAACCCGGCTAGCGCTAGCCAGACCCCCGCAACCGCATCTGTTGGAGCTACTATCCAGCTAAGTTAAATCACATAGCTTGTCTTCAGTGGTATCAACCACATTGTTTTTGCCAGCATTGACTCGCAAGAATAACACATCCAATTCCTGTTCTACAGTAATAAAAACACCTTGTCTCTTTTCATCTGGTTATGAAAAAACACATGGACAAGCAAGAGTGTAAATGAAAAGAAAGGTCATGAGTAGGAGAAAAAAACAATGTACATAGTGGGTGTGAGGAAGCTAGCAAGCAAGAGAAATGAGATCAATCCATCAACGGTGAGCGAGCAAGAGCAAGAAGACCAACCAACCAAAACTGATCCAGGAGAGTACCAGCAGTCAATTCATCAACCGCGAGCGAGCAAGAGCAAGAAGACCAATCAAAGTTGTTGTTTGTTTTCTTGTTGTTTGTTTTTTGTTGTTTGTTTTTCTGTTTGTGTTTTTTGTTGTTTGTTTTTGTTGCTGTTCCGTTTCGTTTTGCTTTCACCAACTTGTTGATCGAAGAGTACCTTGGGCAGCTCCCTAGCCAAGAAGCTAGGCACGGCTAGATTTAGCTTGAGCTAGCCAGGATTCTAGCTTTTTGATAAGTTAGCCGGTGTGGTGTGCCAAATCTGTTTCAAGTATCAAATTACATAAAGTGATGGTTGAATACATGAGAAGGAGATATATTCTTAGATTTATTATTGCATAATTAGATTTTGAAGGTCATTTAACCCCTAGTCACTCACTTGAACCACTAGGATAGCTCCACTCAGTCAAAAGTTATTTGCATTAAAAGGTTTTGTCATAACATAATTACATAGTATAGGATTATAGTGATAGTACATATTATTTCATCTAGGCACAAGTACATAGTTGGGGTGTAGTTTATACAGGGACATTGCATGTACCCCTGTATAGCCACATGACATCATCAGTCACATGTTTGATCACACGTTTTATCACATGTCTGACTAGCAGAATTCTGTCTGCAGAAGGCAAAGCTTCTATCAGCAAAAATGCCTCAGAAGAACCCTCCTTGATACATGTAATAGTCTCTGTACAGCAGTACATGTCACATGATCCCACTAGCCAAAATCCCTCAATAGAAGTTTCCATGCAGCAGAAATCCCTCATAGGAGAAGTCACACTAGCATAAATCCCTCAACTGACGTCACCACCAGCAAAAATCCCTCACATTTTACTATATAAGGAGCATGCTTCCTCCCCCCTCATTTGAATTCAGCATGTGAATAGCAGCCACCAACCAACCAGTCACTCATTTATTTAACAGTGTGATCTCAAACATCCACTCACCCAACACCTGTGATCATAATCAGGTTCTTAAATAGCTTGTGTCATTGCACATCATCTGCATTGTTTGATCTAAGTCTGATAGAGACTACTACACATAGTGATCTCTATCAAGGTTTTGCCACAACAATAAATAAATTTTGTTGTCAGAATCCTTGTGTAGTACAATAGAGGGGCAGGTCCTTCAAACCACCCGTAACATAAATATTGCTTAACTGCAAATATCATATTTGTTATCTCCCCCTCACAGAACTGCCACCCGTCCCAAAGGAGTTCTCACACCGGGTCTTAGCCCAACCCTATGCGGATGACCGGCGTGGCTAAGTGCCTTAGCTTGGGCTAACTTAGCCACCAATGCGGATGCTCTTACAAATTCTGTGTTTTGCATTCAGATTAAGCCTGATAGTTTATTTCTGAAGGGAGAACATGATAATTCAATTGAAAAACCTTGACAATTTGGGCCCCGTTTGGCAGCAGTGATGTTATGTAATAACCACTGCTTTTCTATAACCGGGCCTCACCAAGGCCCATATTTTATCACTCGCATTTTTGGCAGTTTTGAGAAGTTATGAGGGTCATCACAAGTTTCCTCATCACTCCTCATCATCCCCGCCATTTCCAATATAGTACCCCTGGGGGTGTATTTGGGGTGATATCGGCACCCTTACACAACACACCCCCAACTCTACCTCTGTTACTCACCTCAATGGCCGGTACAGACTTTGTACCGGTCACCAAGCGGAGTACACACTCCAATCGATGGGCCAACACAACCAGTCATCAAGATTGATGACCAATCCAACACAATCGGCCATCAATGACCAATGGACATCAAAGGGACATTCCCCTCAATGACCATTGGTCATTGAAGGGCCCATGTATCCCCCTGATGACCATTGGTCATCAAGGAGAATATGTACACAGTCCCTTTGATGACCATTGGTCATTCGAAGGGACTATGTATTCTCCTCAATGACCATTAGGGTTGCTAATTGGGCCGGCCCAAACTGGCCCACACGGATTTTGCTTTGACCCAACAAGGGTTCGGGGCACATGGAGTGGGCTAGGACCGGGGGATTCTTTGGAATGCCCCGATCATGAGCAGATGGGCTGGGTTGGGCCACAGTTCAGTTTGGTCGGACTTGGGTCAGGCCCAAGACCCGCATGGATCATAGGACACCGGGATGGTGACCAATACCATCCCACTTCGACCGACGACAAACAGTTGACTCGCCAGCGGCCATCTCAAGCCGAGCTGGATGAAACCAGTGTTTCCCCAGTTCTCGAGACTCGCCAGACCACGCTCCACGCCACCCATCAGACTCATCAGGACAATCTCCGCTGTCCACATGGCGAATCAATCTAGTCAATTTGGCAACTGGCCCGCAGACAAAGTAAGAGCAGATTCTTGTTCCGTGCCGACTTTGATTAACAAGTGAATTTCCTCTTTTTTTCTAGGTCCGAAAGACGTTCTTCGAGTACTTCGCCAGATCAAACGGCGTGGGGCACAGTGTCGTTGGCTTCAGGCCAACTGGTCGCTTCTCCCATCGTTGACACTCCTCGGTAACTTTTATTTCAGATAGGTAAGTGAAACAAAATGTAATAGTAGGAGTAATTATAAAACTTCAAGGTCATCTATGTGATTGTTGCAAATGTTTGTTGGATATCTCAACCAATCTTGGGCACAGATCAATGCCTCAAAAATTGGTATACTAAGTTGACTTCTGAATTCATCGAGAATCCAACCACCCGTTGAGAAAGCAGATTCCGAAGCTACAGAGGTCATCGGTGCCATCAGCACTGTCCTGGCCAGTTTGGAGAGATGAGTTAGTTCGGCCTGGTTGGCTTTCCACCAGTCAAGGATTTTAAAGTGATGTGATCGACTCCATGGTTTTTGAGGCTAGTGTTGAGAGGTTGAGAACCAGAAACGGTGACCAATGCCCACACAGTACACTGTGGGCTACAATGGGCTGCACAAAGCCCGGAATACAACCTCAGGTGCCCATGGGCTGGCCCATTTCAGCGTGGGATACATAAAAACCGACATCTGCGGCGCGGGTTGCCCATGGGCCAGCCCAGCCCAATTAGCACCCCTAATGACCATTGGTCATTTGATGACCATTGGTCATTTGATGACCATTGGTCATTTGATGACCATTGGTCATCAAAGGGACTGTGTACATATTCTCCTTGATGACCATTGGTCATCCAAGGGACCATGTCTTCCCTTTGATGACCAATGGTCATTGATGGGACTATGTGTTCCCCAAAAGGGACTCTGTATTCCCTTTGATGACCATGTACCGGCCATCGTCAAGAGGAGTGAAACACTTGATTAGCCTTGCCGGTTTGTACGCTCAATGGCCGGTATTTACCGGCCATGGAGCTTGTTTAGAGATGGCACTTGGGTACCCAGCACCCACCAGCAGGTACCCGGAACACCCGCTGAGCACCCACCGGCGGGTGCCGGGTGCGGGTGCGGGTGTTCAGTTTTTGGGCAGGAAAAAACGGGTACCCATCCGGGTACCCGCCCATCTTGGTGGGCCAGATGGATCAGAGGGATCTCTCCACTTGAAGAGGTGGGAGGTGTACATACCACCTCAAGCGGAGCGATCCCTCCGCCCAGAGGTGTGTGCACCTCCTCAACCGGAGGGACTCCTTGACCGGGAGAGTCCCTCCGGCCAAAAAGCTTGTGCACCTCTTTGACTGGAGGGATCCCTCCGGTCAAGGAGGTACTATACCCCCGGGAATCCGGGAGGAATCCCCGGTTCAGCAAGTATATTGATGACCGGGAAGATTCCCTCCCGGTCATTGATAAATAATCAATGGCTGGGAGGACTCCCTCCCGGTCATCAATATAATTGATGGCTGGGAGGACTTCCTCCCGGTCATCGACATAATTGATGGCTGAGAGGACTTCCTCCCGGTCATCGACATAATTGATGGCTGAGAGGACTTCCTCCCGGTCATCAATATACTTGCTGGAATGACCGGGAGGAAGTCCTCCCTCCCGGTCATCAATATAATTGATGGCTGGGAGGACTCCCTCTCGGTCATCAATATAATTGATGGCTTGATGGCTGGGAGGACTCCCTCCCGGCCATCGCGATGAGCTTTCTGACTGTGGTAATCCCTCCCGGTCAGTGAGTGTATGTATTGCTGACTGGGAGGGATTTCTCACCGGCAGTGAGTATATCAGAGCGGGTACCCGCCCCTGCACCCGGCACCCACCAGCAGGTACCCGGTATACCCGCCGAACAAACGCCGGCGGGTGTTGAGATTTTGCAAAATTTCAGGCGGGTACCCGCACCCGCGGTGGGTACCCGGGCGCGAGAGGCCATCTCTAAGCTTGTTATTTAGGCAAGCTGTATGACACGAGTGGCAGCCAAACACTCGTGTTATCTTGAAATATATGAAATTCAAGAGTGATGTGCATCACATTAGGTAAGTGTGCAATATCACATAACATGATTGCTGCCAAACGGGGCCTTGGTGTTTCTGTTTAGTTCTTTTCAAAAAATATATATGAAAAACTGAGTGCTTCCATGGAAAAATGGTTACTTGAAGTCAATAGTGGGTTGGCTACGCTATCATTAGCAACAGTGCAGCATAGTGCAGTGTAATGCCACTAAAACCAACAGTATCTCCCGTTAGCTGTTACATAGTGGCATTACGCTGCAGCTGACCGGTGGGAGGCAAAAAACTAACCCCATACGCCATATTATGCCTCTTCTTAGTGGGTTTTCCACTAAAAGTGGTATATGTAGCGTGGTGTTAGCTCCAGGCTGCTATAGAGTGAACACCCTGCCACTCCAAAACCAGCCCCCCCCCTCAATGGCAGGTCTGCGCCGGCCATCAAGGGCAGTATGTACCCTTGATGACCGGCACAGGCCGGCCTTTGAGGGCAGTATGTACACTTGATGACCGGCACAGGCCGGCCATTGAGGGCAGTACACTTGATGACCGGCACAGGCCGGTCATTGAGTGGACACACCCCTCTCAATGACTGGCATAGACCAGTCATCAAGCGGAAACACCCCTCTTGATGACCAGCCTATCCCGGTCATCAAGAGGGATCTGTCCTCTCAATGACCGGGATCCTCTCAATGACCAGGATAGACCGGTCATCAAGAGGGATCTGTCCTCTCAATGACCGGGATCCTCTCAATGACCAGGATAGACCGGTCATCAAGAGGGATGGATCCTCTGGATGACCGGTCTACACTGGTCATCAAGAGGAGTGTGTCTCTCAATGACCAGTCTATGCCGGTCATTGAGAGGAGTGTGTCTCTCGGGTGTGTCCACTTGATGACCGGCCTGTGCCGGTCATCAAGTGTACTGCCCTCAATGGCCGGCCTGTGCCAGTCATTGAGTGTAAATACTGCCCTCAATGGCCGGCCTGTGCCAGTCATTGAGTGTACATACTGCCCTCAATGGTCAGCCTGTGCCGGTCATCGAGTGTACTGCCCTCAATGGCCGGCCTGTGCTGGTCATTGAGTGTACATACTGCCCTTGATGCCCGGAGCAGACCAGCCATTGGGGGGGGAGGGGCTGGTTTTGGCGTGGCAGGGTGTTCACTCCATACCAGCCTGGAGTGCCTGGTTGGGCACTCCAAATGGGGGTTGGTTTTGGAGTGAAAAATTTTCCACTCCAAAAATCTTGGAGTGGTCCGGAGTTCACGCCTTTTTTGGTGTGCATCCGGCAATATTTTTCTTGATGACCGGCCTATCCCGGTCATCAAGAGGGATCTGTCCTCTCAATGACCGGGATCCTCTCAATGACCGGGATCCTCTCGATGACTGGTCTATGGTGGTCATCAAGAGGGGTGTGTCCGCTCAATGACCAGCCTGTGCCGGTCATTGAGTGTACTGCCCTCAATGACCGGCCTGTGCCAGTCATTGAGTGTACTGCCCTTAATGGCCGGCCTTTGCCAGTCATTGAGTGTACATACTGCCCTTGATGGCTGGCCTGTGCCAGTCATTGAGTGTACATACTGCCCTTGATGGCCAGCGCAGACCGGCCATCAAGGGGGGGCTGTTTGTGGTGTGGCAGGGTGTTCACTCCATACCAGCCTGGAGTGCCGGGTTGGGCACTCCAAATGGGGGCTGGTTTTGGAGTGAACAATCCTCCACTCCAAAAATCTTGAAGTGGTCCAGAGTTCACGCCAACACCGCAAGAGCTACGCTTCGCTACAAAAAGCGGCGCTTTTGTGTAACGAAGTGGGGTACCGCTTTTTCAAATGACAATTAGCGATAGCGCGAGCAGAAGGCCGCTACTTAAAGCGGTAGCGAAGCGCCAGTACCACTACTTTAAATATGATTAGCGTGTAGCGCAGCAAATTTTTTCCGCTTTCGCTAAAGTTGAGCGTAGCGGCGAAATCGGCGCTTTTTGGCGCTGTTAGTGCCTTGTAGCGCCAAAAGCGTAGCAAATGGGGCAGCTTTTCTTGAAAAAGCGTAGCGGGCCAGTCCACCTTTCTGTGGAAACTGCCTTAGATGAAAACTAATCATCAATCCTCCATCAATTATGATGCTGGGGATTGATATTGGAATGTTGCTACAGTAGCGCAGCAAAATCGCTAAAGCAAGGGTGTAACAGCTGCACTACGCGCTTTTTTCTGTATCTCCAAAAATAGATGGCAAGATGTCAGAAGTACACAGATTATTTTGGATATTCAGAATTCTCCTGCACCCAGGAATCAAAAGTGCATCTTTGTATTCTTTGAACTGGGATTATTTGGCTTTAAATCCATGAAGCAGGTGAGTTTGAAAGCTCAAAACAGCTGCACTGAAAATAGCGCCCAAATGACACTGCTTCATAGTTTCAAAGGACTACCACTTCAATAAAGAAAATCAAAAAAAGTGTTTTTGATTCATGGATGTGGGAGGATCCAGAATATCCAAAAATATTTCTGTAATTATGACATCTTGCCCTCTATTTTTGGAGATACAGAAAAAAGCGCGTAGCGCAGCTGTTACACCCTTGGCTAAAGTAGCGTTTTTTCCGCTACTTTAGCAATAAGCGTAGCGGAATTCCGCTATTCACCGCTGAAAATAGCTTGCTATTTTTGCGGATCTTTTTTGCTTGAAAAAAAAAGCAAAAAGCGTAGCGCCCAGTCCGCTACTAAAAGCGCAGCAAAGTGGGACCCAAATTGCTATGCTTTTGCTACGCTTACCGCGTTGCGTAGCGTAGCTCTTGCGGTGTTGTTCATGCCTTTTTTGGGGTGCATCTGTCATTTTTCTTGGCGTGCCTAAAGCCAGACCCTTTTGCAAACACATTTAACAGACTACTTGTTATGCTCATGCTCCCTTTCGGACTACTGGTTATGCTCTTGCTCCTCTTCTGACTGCTTTTTATGCTTGTGCTCCTTTTCGTTTTATACTTAGACTTTTATATGTTTTTATTTTATTTCATTTGTCTAGCTAGCTCCTGCTAGGTAGCTGGCTAAAAATAAGAGTTAAAATGATATTAGTTGACACTCTTTATAAAAAAAACTGCTATGCTGAAATATGATTCAGATTTCTGGCTAAGCTCAAACATCCAGCAGACAGGATGGAGATAGGAATGTGTGGCAAGCCAAAAATTTCACTAAAATTTCACAACAATGGTTTCAAATCTTTGTGTTGGCTCCCAAGCTGTTTTCAAGATTTTTGATGGAGATTCTTGCTAGGGAAATTAAGTTGAACCCCTAAAGCTGCTGCGGCAAAGCCGCCTTGGCCTCTAATGGCCAAATAAAAATACATTATTTTCTTTGGCTAATAGCCAAAGAAAAATACATTATTTTCTTTGGCTAATAGCCAAAGAAGAATACATTATTTTCTTGGACTTACATTGCGCACTGCGAAAAGCTCTTTGTGCACTGTGCAGTGCGCAAAGTTTGCAAACACTTCACGCACTGCGCGTGAAGGGCGCAACTTTCATGTTTTTTTTGACCAATCAATAGAAAATCTTATTATTCTCCTCTGTGAATTTATTTGGAGTTTTTTGAAGCTTCCTTCTATTCTTAAAAATTCCACCAATAAAAAAAACAAGTACACTCATTTGGGGACCTGGGATCCATATTCCCACAGGCCAAAAACTCCCAATAATTTATTGAATCATTTCAAATATTTATTTAAACTTTGTAGAACTTCTTGGCCACTTTGCGCCATAATCAGGAAAGTTCACCACTTACTGGCACATTTTGGCATATTTGGAGAAAAAGTTACTGATTTTTGAAAGCCTTGTCCTTCTACAAAGTGGCCAAAAAGCTCTAAAACTTTTAAATAAATATTTAACATGATCCACTAAATTATTTGGATTTTTTGGCCTGTGGGAATATGGATCCCAGGTCCCCAAATGAGTGTACTTGTTTTTTTATTGGTGGAATTTTTAAGAATAGAAGGAAGCTTCAAAAAACTCCAAATAAATTCACAGAGGAGAATAATAAGCTTTTCTATTGATTGGTCAAAAAAAAAACATGAAAGTTGCGCCCTTCACGCGCAGTGCGCGAAGAGCTTTTTGCAGTGCGTGAAGTAAGTCTGTATTTTCTTTGGCTAACTAGAGGCTAAGGCGGCTGCGCCGCTGTAGGGTTTGAATCCACTCTCAATTGTACCCCTCTGTGTTTTTCTTGAAGTGTTATTTTTAGAGCATCTCCAACAGAGCCGCTGTTGCGCGGTCTGAGTCCAACTTTGGCGGGCCGGAGTTTGTTTTTGGCCTCCAGCGGAGCTGCTGATCAAATCCGCCCTCAGCTGCTTTCTTTGGCAGCTTGGGCCTGTACTGGCAGTGTGGGATACACCCCTGCCTGAATCAACAGTTTGTAATAGAGACTGCTGTGACACATTAGTGACAGCTCAAGACATCTGCTTGCAGGCTGCTAAAGGCAAGCCAATCCACCCCTGGACTGTTGGAGATGCTCTTACTTTGTGCACTGCAAATAGCTGTTTGTGCACTCTGCAGTGCACACAGTTTTCAAACACTTCACACACTGCGGGTGAAGGAAGAAACTTAAGAAGTTCCAAAATATTCAAATAAATATTTATCACAATTCACTAAATTTTTTGGATTTTTTGGCCTGTGGGAACATGGATTCCAGGTCCCCAAATGACTATCCTTTTCTTTTCTTAGTGGGCTTTTTAAGCATACAAGGAAGCTTCCAAAAACTCCCAAAACATTTAGAGACAACAATAAAAGGCTTGCCTATTGATTGGTCAAAAATATTGAAAAAGTTGCTTCCTACACCCACACTGAACAAAGTGTTTGAAAATTGAGCGTACTGCACAGTCACCAGTATGTGAAGAGCTTTTTGCATTTTCCAATTCAAAGTAATTTCAATGTTTTATTTGTGTTTGGGTTTTCCCAAGCTTTTAATCTTTCACCCGTACCCATCTTGTGTTTGGATAGTTGGTCTAAAGGTATAAATAAATTTTGTTGTATACACAAGTTTGCCTGTTTCTCAACTCTGTTGCTATAGATACAGCCAACAGTATGGTGCTGTTGTCCGGGCTAAGCTCACAGTTCAGAAGTAACAATGCAACTCTGGCTAAGTAAGGTCAGACTTGAGAGAGAAAGGCTAACAAGTTAAACATTGTTCTTCTTTTCCCAGATTACAAAAAATGATCATTGTTTTTTCATTCGCGTGCGAGCCGCTTGGATGCAATAGCCGTTCCAGATAAGGGGAAAGCATTGGCTTGGTCGTCGTTGAACTGAGGATAGAAAGATGAAGTTAATCAACAACTGGGGATGTGCCCAATGTGCCAGCGAGCCGTCCTTCAGCAAGCAGGCCGGGCCGGGTGACGCGCCTGCACTCTTGGACCTGGTGAAGAACAGTCCGCTCCTAAATCACAACCACAAGCCTCAGCCAGTAGCAACCCTGAATGAGTGAATTTTCAGGGATGTTGCGTTCACTTTCACAGAGAGAGGTTTAAGACTCACTGATATCCAACCGCAGAAATGGCAAGGGCGGCGGTGTTTGACTCAAAAACAGTCTCATAGCGGCCATCAAACACACTGAATTTGGTGCTTGTGCCGCCCATATCAAGGCCGATTTCCCTGATCTTATTGATGGGTTTGAAGGTGATGTGGGTATAGCCAAGGACACCAGGGGAGCGAGAGAGGACTGAGTAGAGGCCAAAGGAGTGCGCCACATCTGTCATCCCGCCATCCTAGCGCATGATCTCCACTCGCTTTGTCTGCCACCCTGTTGGGCTCTTGGGAGAGCTGGCCGCACATTCTTGTAACTCTGCTGTCCTGGGAAAAAATGACCTGTCAGACGCGGACTTTAGGGTTTGGATGTGAAGCCGAGCCGAGTGGCTCGCTTGTTGACCTGGAAGAGGGCCGCATATCAGAGAATTGCATCTCAGTGGCGGAAAAGACAGGCTGTTCTTGGGTTTGGCATCGGGGTTCTTGTAGATTCGGAACCTTTCTTTGGTAGCCCTGTGGCAAGCTGAGTGGTTAAAAGTTTGTCTTCACAATCAGCGAGCTTGGGGGAAGGGGATTGGACTGACCATATCAAGCCAGGGAGGCTTCTTTCGAGCAAGTGTAGTGAAGCAAGCGGATGTGATGGTCTTGTGGGCCAAGCTTTTTGAAGGTGAAGCTGGCGAGTACCTTACAGGTCACGGTCAAAGCTTTTACACAGCGGGCCCACGGCAAACAATTGGGGATGCACCCGGAGTCGCCGCGACCCTCTGACAGGACGTAGTCAGTGCCGCGCAGGTCAAACGTACATCAGCGCCATGGCGGTGGCGTTGTCCGGTTGTCAAGGATATGTAGCAGAGCAGAGTCAAGGGGAAGGCTTGAAGCAAGACTGTTGGTGGATTTTGTATAAAAAGGGGTGCCCTTGTGTCCGGATAATCCCCAGGGCGTCCTCCGCCGCTGTACTTCCAGCGTGTGGTTCGTCCTCAACCCCCTCCGCTGTTGCACTTGCACAGTTTGAGGGGCTGAAGAGTGGGCCCCCCCGGGTTCTGCAGCCTTTGCTGCGGGATGGGGGCCTTCAACGCCCTTCCTTTTTGACCCGTGCGCTTGACACGGGCTGGAGGTTGGCCCAGATGCAACAGCCATTGCTGTTCACAATACCTTTGGTGTTGTTTGGGGGCATTTGAGTTTTCCTTTTTTCCAGTTCTGTTGTATCTAGATTAAACATTGTATTTTTTTTCTTGTGTTTTATAATAAGGGGAAACCTTGATGTTTTTTTTCTGTTTTTATGTATTTACAGGGGGAACCCTTGATTTTTTTTTTCTCAGTTGTGGAAAAACTGTGTCTTTAATAAACTTGGATAAACAGTGCAAAATTATAAAAAGCCAAGAAGAAATTCATGTATTTATGATCAGATGTATCAATACCACAGAATTTGGAAACAAATTATGAACTCAGCGCTCATCTGTGCACAGCTCAGCCAGCTCAGGGTGCGACTACACATGCGAATGACCGGTCTGAGGGGCCTCGGTCTTCCATCCATCCCTAAGACCGGTCATCGCAGCGCTATAAATGCGGATGACTGGCCTTCCGCAGGCCGGTCATCACAGCACTACACGTGCAGATGACCGGCCTGAGGGATTGAGGGACGACCGAGGCGGATCATCCGCACGTGTAGTCTTGCAATAACCGGCCTGAGGAAGGCCGGTCATCCGCATGTATAGCCCTGCAATGACCGGTCTTAGGGATGGATGGAAGACCGAGGCCCCTCAGACCGGTCATTCGCATGTGTAGTGCTGCGATGACTGGAAGACCGATGCTGGTCATTGCTGGGTACACATTGTGCCAGTCATTGGGTCTCAGTCCACTCAATGACTGGCGTGTGCCGGTCATTGAGTGGGTTGTTTACCCTCTCGATGGCCGGTGTGTGCCGGCATCAAGAGGGTTGTGTACATAATCGATGACTGGCTTGTGCCAGTCATCGGGTCACATTCCACTCGATGACTGGCGTGTGCCGGTCATCAAGTGGGTTGTGTACCCACTCGATGACTGGTGTGTGCCGGCATCAAGAGGGTTGTGTACCCACTCAATAACCGGCGTGTGCTGGTCATTGAGTGTATTGAGACCCACTCAATGACTGGCTTGTGCCAGTCATTGGGTCTCAGTCCACTCGATGACTGGTGTGTGCTGGTCATTGAGTGGGTTGTTTACCCTCTTGATGGCCGGTGTGTGCCGGCATCGAGAGGGTTGTGTACCCACTCGATGACTGGCTTGTGCCAGTCATCGGGTCTCAGTCCACTCAATGAGCTGCGATGACCGGTCTTAGGGATGGATACCAAGGCCCCTCAGACCGGTCATTTGCATGTGTAGTGCTGCGATGACTGGCCTGACTCAGGCCAGTCATTGTGCCCCGTGGCAACGACCGCTGGTGCATTGAGGATAGGGGCGCCACCGGGGCAGTTACAATAGGAGGAGGGTGGCGTGGCCGTGGTCTGGGTAAGCGGGCGGTGCGGTTAGATGGTGCCTGTGGGTAAATACATATACAAGGAAGGGGATTTGGGATTCATTGATCCGCAGGGAGGGGATTCGGCTTTGTCCGCCCCCTCCCTGGGAGCCCCCTAACTGCTTGGTTAGGCCCTCCCTGGCTAGTTTACCAACTGGCCCTCTTTTGCTCGTTGCTCCGGCACAGCTGGAGGGTCATCCATAGGGCCTTTGGGCCTTTGGGGATATTCAATGTGCCTAGTGAGAAGAATGGGGCATTTTTGCCCCATTTTGTGAGAAAAAAACACCCCAAAACTTAGATCTGCAGGTCTAGAATTCTGTGGATTTAAGAAAGTGGGATAGCCAAAAAAAGATATTATTTTCTTTGGCTAATAGCCAAAGAAAAAGACATTATTTTCTTTGGCTAATAGCCAAATAAAAGACATTATTTTCTTTGGCTAATAGCCAAAGAAAAATACTTTGGCTAATAGCCAAAGAAAAATACATCATTTTCTTTGGCTCATAGCCAAAGAAAGAAAGTGACAAAATCTCCATCTTGCAGACTGAATCATTTGTTGACAACTTTTGAGTGGCCTTGGTGTGTCTGTCCATGCCTAGTAAGGTTGTCCTGGCGGCGAGGATCAGGATAAAAACCTTTGCCGCATCCTTGATACCGGCAGACACCATAAGCCCGGTCGAGAAATGACAGCGGATCGGCAGCCGTGGGGGCCGCCGGAGGCGCTGTCGTCATCATTGCTTCGGAGGCCGATTGTTGGATTCCAGGGAAAATATCTGCATCTGCGAGCTGAGGCGGCTGGCTGCCTTCAGCTCCATTGGAGCCCGATTGGTCCAACCGAATAAAATCATTTGGTTCAGCCGGATGCTGCTGCTCGGCGTCGGTATGAGCTGTGAGGACATATGTAAATGGTACCAAAACATTAATCACAGTACAGAGGACAAATACATCATGTACTGTATGAATGAGTGGCCGGAGACCCCAAAGAAGCATTTTCCCGGTGTGGCATGGCGGCATTGATGGAGAAAACCTGTTGAGGCGGAACATAGTGGCATCGAACAAAGTGCTTGCATAGCAAGTCGTTGTTGGGGAGGCCGAGTTGCAGAGCAAGGCGTAAAGGGCACCAACGGCCGGGCACTCTTTGGGAGCAAAGGTCCTCATCTAGAACCATCACAGCGGGCGCGGCCGCGTGTGCCGAGAAAGTCACTTTGGCCAGACAATGGACGGGAGAAGATAGACAAGGGTGGGGTATGGTGACCAGAAAATATGTGAGATTATTGTCCGCAGCCCGGATGACAAAATGATATTTTTGGTCAATCTTCAGGTAGAACATATGTCGGATGCTTTTCTTCAAGGTGCCGGTAATAGTATGCGTTTCGGGACTGGTAGTCCTTCCTGCAACAACGGCTGGGCACTCCTTGGGAGCAAAGGTCCTCATCGAGAACGATCGCAGCGGGCGCGGCCGCGTGTGCCGAGAAGGTCCCTTTGGCCAGACAATTGTGGCACTCATGAAGCGCTTGTGAAGCGCATCATTGAGCGGCAGGCCGATTTCATTCGCGATGACCAAAGGACACCACCGGCCGGTCATCGCATGGGGACAAACGCCCTGACTTGGAACCGCCAGAGAAAGTGCGACCTGGTCCGCGGTCAAGACATCTTCTTTCGGAAGAGTATGAAATGCTCGTTAAGCACTTTTTTACAGGATAGATCCAGGTGGGGTGCGATGACGAGAGGGCACCAACGGCCGGCCATTACTTCGAGAAATACTAGGACTTGTTGGGAGATTGGCTATGTCAACTTCTTCGGGTTGGTAAATTTCATGGCACATCATAGCGTGCTTGCGTAGGTCTTGTCCTATGGAGGAATTAAGCTGTAGAGCAGACCACAAAGGACACGAAGCGGAAAGACTGTAGGCAACGTTAAGCCAAATTTCAGTTATTTTTTTGGGATTGCATGGTCGGGGCAGGACTCGGAGGGTGAAGTTGGGGTAATCTAACGGCCGTTGGCTAATAAGAGGATGTGTTTGGAGTGTTGGGAGTTTGATAGATACCTTCAATGAAGAATTGTATCGACTCTTATATAGAGGGGAGTGCGAATGCAACGGCAAATGAGAGAAAGTCGTTACTTATGCATTATCAAGCCTAATCGTTTCACTTGACCTGATCAAGGCTGTAAGCATAGGGAATGAGAACAAAGGCGGCGACCAGTTCCTTTGATGGAGGCAGCTACCCCCTGCGCATAATCAGCCCCTAGACCGCAATTGCATAAAAATAACGTGAAGAACAATCCACTGTTTGCATGCCTGAGGGTAGATGTCTGAGAAGATTGGATATGTGTGCAAAAGGAATGGAAGGCGCTGCCGCGGCCGGTTCCTTTGATCAGCCAACTACTCACCCAACCTAGCCCATTTGAGTAAGCGCACTACCAAGACACAATCCGGGGTTTGCAATGCAAGCATCTGCCCTCAAGGATGCAAAGTTGAACTTTGCATCCTTGAGGGCGCTTGGAAATTGGAATGGTGACATTTCAAATTTTCATGTCTGCGCGATTGTACGCATACACGTCTTGTCGCGAAAAGAATGTTAGATTGCAAGAACAAAGTCTATTGCAGGGTCGTACATGGTGTTTTGATGTGAAGCCATTGGGAAAACCTCAGTGAAGAAAGACGGAAGTTTTTGGACCAGTGCCTTTTGCAGGAGTGCAAAGAGTGTATATATTTATAATAACGACCCAAGAGTCATGGAAAACAGGTTATCAAAACGTCAGCTCACCTGACGGGTGTATTTCAAGGGTCTATCCATTTGATCTGCAGATGTAGGTAATGCAGCAAATTCTGGTATGCGTGACACGTTCTGTGACTCCCACATGCTGGTAATACCTTCTTCTTTACATTCATCCATTCACAAAGAGCCAATCATGCCACTCCATTCTCAGGAAAACACTCCAAGTGAGATTACTTCTGGTGGTCGTCTCATTTTCGTCGCGCGACAGCATCCTGGTATATCTTGTCCTGATTAAACAGAACTATATGTACATTAATCTAGCGAAAGAAAGCTGAGGAGGATGGACAGTGGGGTGGGTGGTCCGGCTTTTATCTTTAGTCAGCCAAGGCCCATGCACGAACAAACGAAATACGTTCAAGAAGAGGAAGGAGTATGAGTCGAATTGGTAGAAGAGGGGAACAAGTTTTCGTCGAGGAGTTTCTGGAGACTGAGTTGATTAGAGACGTTTCTGAAGCCGGACGAAGTGCGAGCGTAGGAGTCCTTAAAAGAAGCGGACGAGTTGAGCGAGGAGGCGAGTGTGTTTGAGTGGGGGTTGGTAGAGACGGAGGAGGAGGAGAAGGGGGAGAAGACGGAGCGCTTGAAGAGGTGGAGGGTGGAGCGGGAGAGCGGGTTGATGGTCGGGTCGCGGCTGAGGACCTCGTCCTTGTCTGTCGCCCTGCGGGTCGAACCTGACGAGGGCGAGGAGCGCAGCGAGGAGCTGAGCAGGCTGTGTCGGGTGAGCAGCGGCGAATGGGCAGATCTTCGGCCCGGATCGTCGCCATGTCCCTACACAAAAACACACACGGATCAGGAAACTGGACACGAGGGAGAGAGGGGGGAAAGGGGCTGACCAGGGAGACGGAGAGAGGGTTCTTGTGCAGGACTTGCACAGCTCCGCCGCGTTTCTGCTGCGGCGTCAGCGGCAGATCTACGTGCGTCACCGGCGTCTGGGTCTTCAGTCTGTAGTAGCCCTCCAGCAGGTTCCAACACAGCAGGACTAGCAACAGCCACTCTAAAGCCAGATCCCAAGTCAGTCCTCCTTTTTCTTGCTGGATGTGGCGAGGTAAAAGGTGTATGTACCTGTGACTTGGAGCGGGACCGAGAGGAAGGGCAGACGAGCCCCGACGGTCTGGATGCACTGGCTGGGATAAGAAAGCAACGTGAGTGTGTGGAAACGAAGGGTGAGGGGGCGATGCGGAAAGAGAGAGAGAGAGAGAGAGAGAGCGTACTTGTATATCCGGGTGGAGGTGAGGATCCATACGACGATGAGCGAGAGGAGGTTGACGCGGATCCGGTCGAGGATAGATTTCTGGCCAAGGATGAGGCCTGTGGTGGCGAGCGTGGGGTTGAGACTGATCGGGACTCGGCTAGAGGGCGCGGGCGTTTTGCGGGGTGTGGAGGTAACTGATGGGGAGGGTCTGTTGTAGACGGAAGACGAAAGCGGGGTGGAGGAGCTGAAATAGGAGGATGTCTGGATGGGCGTAGTCGTAGTATTTTTTGCTGGTTTCATTGGCGTTGTTGTTGCTGTTGTGGGTGTTGAGGGTGCTGAGGGTTTGGGGAAGTGGTTGAAGCTGGTCCGCTGGTCGTGGGTGGTTTCTACCAAGTCCTGGATCCATTGCTGGTGGTTCTCTGCCTGGTTTTTCTGCGCCGTTTTCTGGCTGGGTGTGTTGGTCGTTGTTGATGGTGAGAAGTGGACTGTTCGGTGTGTTGAGTATCGGCTGAGGGGAGAGTAGTCGGCCATCGTCGGCAGGTGTGGTTGGTTCCCGGCGGTCCTCGAGCGGCTGTGAAGGGGCGCCGCTGGTCGTTGGGCCCCAGCCGGGCCTGGGCAGTCCACGGGCCAGCCGAGCCCATCCATAATGCTGTCTGGTTCCGCAGCCCACAGAGACCGTTTCCATTTTGAATATGCAATTTGCAAGTCCCACGGCCCAGCAGCCACGCGGCGCCTGGGCGGACTTTTTTCTGACTGCAAGCAACGCTCGAGAAGACCTAACAGCCACTCAAGCCACCAAAGCCAAAGCATCTTCGACTGCCGCTCGTTTCTTGCTTTGACTGAAAATTCGAGGTGACGGAATAGTATCTACTTAGCTTCTCAAGATGTCAGTCAGGTTTTTCTTAGGATGTCCCACAGAACCTCTCCGCGCACAGAAAGAAGATTACTGACTCTCCCTATATCTTCTCCTTCTCTGCAGGTTGGTATTATTTGAATCTTCGGTCGGGTTCTGTCTTTTCAAAGTTGCTGATAACGGAAGTCTACTCACGGATGGAAACTTGTACAAGAAGTTTGATACCCCGGCTAGTGCATCCAATCTGTCAGTTCTGAGCCAACTATTTGGAATTCTCCTAGGGTGTATGTGAACTCAATCAGCGCGCTCGAACTTAACTTGCAACAACAACAGTGTCAAATTACAAAGCATTCACCGATTCAAGAGTACCGCTGATGCCGTCGAAGACTTGAGCGCAATCGGAGATGGCAAACTATCGAAAAAGTTGGTTGATATCCGCCCATACCCAACATGCAAATCCGGATACTGATTTCCTGCCTGCTTCTCAGCTTGAAGAAATTCTTGGTTGATGAAATCTCAGGTGGTGTCGAGGGCAAGAAAAGCAAAGAGACTTTGGCAGTTGTGGATCCCAAGCTAGGTTCGTGTCTCAGTCCCGGCCATGTCTCCCACCTTTGAGCACAACTCCCCCGAGCTCAATCCGATCACATCCCACTGGGGGAATTACCATGATAGGCGGAGCAATCACCAAGAAACTGGGCTTCAATGTCCTCTCCGATTCGACCACCACCGACCTGTTCCGTGGAATTCGTTCCCAATTAGCCCCTTTGTTGGGCGATTACAACGTCGATGAAAGTGATCTAAACACCATGAATCTGGGTCTCAGTCACTCATTGAGTCGGTAAGCTATGGCCCGTTGGTGCTTGCAACACGTCAAGCTCTTCATAGAGGCTGATTCTTTGGACGAACTGTGAACAGATTCAAACTCAAATACTCAACTGATAAAGTCGATACCATGATCGTTCAAGCCATTGCTCTTCTTGACGATCTCGACAAGGAGGTCAACATTTACGCCATGAGGGTCAAGGAGTGGTATGGATGGCATTTCCCGGAAATGGCGAAGATCATCTCGGACAACTTGGCTTACGCTAAAATCGTCAAGACAATGGGTTAGACCACCATTTCCTCATAACTTGTCTTGACCACAAACCTAACAATAGTTGTACGCCAAAAATCTTCAGGTCTCCGAACAAACTACGCGAAAACGGATTTTTCTGAGATTTTGCCTGAAGAGCTCGAAGGAACTCTCAAGGCTTCTGCAGCGATCTCGATGGGAACAGAAATATCTGAATCCGACTTACTTCACATCCAATCTTTGGCCTCACAAGTGATCTCGTTGATGCAATACCGGACCGAGCTGTTCGAGTACCTTCGAAATCGAATGACAGCTATCGCACCTAACCTGACGGCCATCCTCGGTGAATTGGTTGGCGCAAGGCTCATCGCACACAGTGGCAGTCTTATCAATCTGGCCAAGGCGCCAGCGTCGACTATCCAAATCCTCGGCGCTGAGAAGGCATTGTTTAGGGCTTTGAAGACTAAACATGATACACCCAAGTACGGTCTGATCTTCCATTCCAGCTTGGTAGGGAGTGCACCGGGCAAATTGAAAGGAAAGGTATGTCCTCCTTTATCCATCATACATGCGTTCTATCCTCTTGCGGTTGACGTCATTGGATAACTGATGATTATTTGATCACCAGATGGCTCGTATGACAGCAGCTAAAGCGGCCCTATCCATTCGTCACGATGCGCTAGCGGATGCGGATACAAAATCGGCGGAAGAAGCTCCGTTGATTGGGATGGAAGCACGAATCAAGTTAGAATCGCGACTCCGACGATTGGAACAATCCATCGGAATCCAGTCCGCCCGAAAATCAGGAGCCTCCCAGGATCACCAGAAGCCTTTCTTCAAACGACCCGACCCGGGATCGTACAACCCTGCAGCCGATAGCGTCATGATCCCTGCCGCCAACAACCCTGCCTCCTCGGCAACCGGGGAGAGCAAGGCTAAGAAACCTTTGATCGAGGAAATCAACCCTCAACCAAACGATGACGAAGCGGTAAGCCAGGGACATCATCACACAACTCGGATTTTGTAAACAAAGCTGAGATCTTTCCATTCTCTGTATTCTTCAGGAGGCAAAGCGGAAGCGAAAAGAGGAAAAGAAAGCTAAGAAAGCTGCCCGAGCATCTTTACCCGGCACCACATCAGCACCATCGACAGAGCCTGCCGTCGTTCCTCAATCGACATCTTCGTCTAAGGACAAGAAACGCAAACATGACGACGACGACGAGGGTGATAAGAGTGCCGGCCAGATCGATGCCACTGGGAAAGAGAAATCTTCCAAGTCCAGCAAAAAGAGCAAACGGAAATCCGCGGCTGTCTAGCCCTTTCACATAGATACCTCTACATGAAATCTCCCTGGCAAAACATAAAACTATCCGCTGTCTTGGCCCCTCCACTGTCTTATTTCTTTTTCTCCTTTTTGATGATGTATTTTTTTGTTTTCTTTTTTTTCAGAGGGAATTCATTTGGGGGACGTCTTGCTTTTTTTTATTCCTTCCTCACCCTTCCCCCAAAATAAACAGTCCATTGCACCATTCTCAAATTAAGTTTTTTTTTTTTTTCGTTCTGATCAGAAATACCACTCCTTTTTTTAATAAGTTTCACCCAGACAGATCTGCATCTGATCATTTCTTCCGGTGTGACCCCTAGAATGACGCAATGCTAGCTGATACACCAATCTAGCAAGCTCGTGAACACCTGTTCATCCTGGTTCTCTGCAAAGGAAATAGATATAGTTGAAACCAAAATTTCGATGTCATCATAGCAACAGAGTATATGATTTGTCCATTCCCACTGTCCACGTTTCCAGTCTGCCGAAGCCTGCCGGAGCATGTCATTTGCAGGCGGGGTGTTTTGCATATTCCACTTTGCATACCCACAACTGTGGACAGGGCCCAATCCACCACCCCAGCAGTACACGGCGGGGGTGCTTCCTGGCCCGCGCGTTTGTGGAGACGACGGGATCACCGGCTCCGTGAGATCCACGTGGATTTCACTGCTCCCCCCGTCGTCTCCACCCTCCCGTGGAAAATGCGTGGAGACGACGGGCTTTTCTCCACCCGCCTGGGATTTCCACGTCATTCCGATGGGGAAAATGACGAGGATTCCACGGCTGCCCCTGGGATCCCGGTGAAAAATTGTCCCCGTGAGTTCCTCGTCGTTCTCAACGACGAGGAACCCACGGATGCCCTTGCATTGCCGGTGTTAGGGTTATTTCGGTGATATCGGCCGTGGCTTGTGTGCGTCTTGAGGACACGGCTCCCAAGGGAAGAGACTTCGGAGTTTTTAGCGTTTTGAAGTCTGAGACCAAGACTCGAGTGGCGATCACAACGGCCTCCCTGGGGAATACATACACCTCGCTCTGCCTTTCACGCACACACCGCCGCCCTCTTAGACCCGCCCCTGCTCAGCGACCTCCAGCCCATCATCCTCCCCTCCCCCGACACCCTCCAGCTCGCTCTGCTACCTCCAGGCCCTCCTCGCCGCCCAGCCCCCAAAGACCAAAGCCGCCCAGTCAAAGATCGCCATCCCCCCCTCCCTCACCGACCGGACCACCGGCCTCGGATCCTTCTCCTCCCAGCCCACCGGGAACGCCTCCAACCACGACTACCGCATCTCCGACTCCGCCGCCGGCCTGCGCACCCAATACCTCATCACCAACCTCGCCCCCGCCACCAACTACTCCGCCTGGCTATTCCAGCCCGGCCCGGTGGTCAACAACGTGCCCACCGGGAGACTGTGGCCGTACATCTCCTTCCGGACCAAGTCCAGTCAGTCTCTGTTCCCTCTTGCGCCCAAAACATCCACACTCATCTGATCTTCCGCACACAGCTAAGAACTGCAGCCTACTCCACGGCCTGCCCTTCTGTCCCTCGGTCGCCTACGCGGTCCCGGCCAGCCCGAGCCTGTCGACGAGCGCGGTGGTGGCCCAATACAACCGCAGCGTCAGCGGCCATCTGGCCAACTTCCGCACGGTGGTCTCCACCTACCCGTGCAACAACGACACCAGCGGCCGGTACTCCTTTGTCACGGGCTGCGGGGACTGTTTGCGGGCGTACACGGACTGGGCCTGTGCGGTCGCCCTCCCGCGCTGCGTCGACCCTCCTGCCGCGTCCCCGGAGGCCCCAGGGACCCCCACACAGGTAGTGTTCGCCAGACCCGACCCCGCCCATCGCTACGCGTCTGCCGAGCAGAACTGGCTCTCGAAGGTCTGCCTCCAACAGGCGCCCCAGCTCGTCGGCTGGGCGCGGATCAAAGACTACGTCGACCACAAGATGGCTCGCATGGCTGAGCTCGACGCCGATTGGCCCGCGGCGCTCGTCCGCTACTGGAACGTGCTGCGGCGAAGGATCCTCTCGGGCGCTGGAGATGCGGACGATGATGAGCTCTATCTTACCAAATTCAGAGCGCTGTATCCAGTAAGACTCGTCTTCCTCCTACTGCAACCCTCCCCTCTGACGAAGAAGTGCAGGCGATGCTGCGTGGCAGAGCCCAGGAGGCCCCGGGTGATGAAGATGAAGATGGTGCCGCAGATGGCTTCTAATTATCTTATTTTCATGTTTTCTTTTTTTTTCCTTTTTATGTTGTTTGTTTTCTTATCTTTCCTCGTCCAGTGCTCCTCCATGTCCCCCATGCAATGCAGTGCGTGGTACCCAGGCGGTACCACATTCTGCTGCAGATATAACCCGCGGATTTGATCCGCTCCGCGCAAGGCTAACTGAGCCACCGCACCCCCCAAAGGTGAATGCGACGGACCGGTGAGCCACGTGGAGACCACCGCTCAAGGTGTCGCTGCCTCGTGGGCTCGACCAACCCGTCGTTGTGGGCTCGACCAACCCGTCGTGATTACGGGTTTTCCTCGGTGGAATTGCCGTCGGTGGTGTGGTGGGGCCGGCGTGGACCCGACCATCCCGTCGGTGCCACGAGAAATCCACGGGGAATCCACGGAGAGCCAAAAGCCCACGTGGATTCCTCGCCGTGCCCAGTTGGTGGAGTCCCCGTGAACGTGTGGACCAACAGCCGCTGGTCCGACCTCGCGCGCGGCCACCACGTGGAGTCCTTGTGGAAACCGCGTGATTTCCCCGTGGACGGACTCCCCGGGTGTATGTAGCATACCTGATACCCAAGGTCCCAACCTATTTTAAAACTCTAGTCTCCAAACCAGATTATTGAAATGAGTCGAAAGGTGTTTGGTCTCTCCAAGCTATTTGGCAGTGTATTAAAGAGGGGATGTGAGAATTGATGACTTGAAGAAATCTATCTCGAAAAGGGCCGTCAATCGATTGTCAGCTGGAAATGTCCCCAGCCAATGTATCTTGCCCGGGAAAGTCACGGCAACGATCGCACCCGATCAGTCAATGGACGCTTCGCTTCGAAAAGAAGAAGTGAACTGCGCGCCCCGCAGGCTCAGCCTGCATGGTCCAGCAGGACAGTTGCATCAGGGAGTCAGGACATCCTGGTTACCAGATGCAAAGCCAAAATTCCATTTTGAGGATGGTTCAGCTAACATGGTCTGTTTTGCAGCATTCAACTGCTTGCCTTGCGTGGATTGAACTATAAGACTCCCTGAGGGATCAGTCAATTAGGACTGCACAATTCAGAGAGCTTGGAAAATCCTGTTGCCAGCTGCGCCGCTGTAATTGGCAGTTAGCTGATTTCTAGCGCAGCGTAGCAGCCCACTGTTGCAGGCTGGTATCTCAGGATGTAAACAGGTCGGGTTTGGGTTGGAAAACAGTGCCCAAACCCAACCCGAGGTAAAAGTTGGGTCGGGTTGGGGCAGGTCAAAATGTCAAACAGGCTGCCCAAACCCAAACCCAATCAATGTTGAGTCAGGTCGGGTCAGGGTTGGGTTAGGGGTGACCCAAGCGTTTTGGGCCATTGAATGAGAAAGGAAATAAAATATTCAATTTTTGGACATTTTATCCAAATGGTCCTGGGGCATTCGTGTGTATACAACAGGGGGAGCTTGAAGATAAATTTAAAGAAAAAAAATACTAAGATGAGCTAGAAACAATCATCATCATCAGTCATTATAATGCCCTCTTCAGCGCAGATCCAGTTTTGCGTGCATACAAGTGCTTCAAGAGTGGTAGGTTGCATTCAGGTCTGATTAGGGTTAGTCTTTATGCACACCAAAGACATACCACATGCACATAATTTTTGGTGTGCATTGGTGTGCACTCCAAAAAAATGGAGTGCACACTCATGCTCTCCAAAAAGTTGGAGTGCACACTCATGCACTACAAAAAATTGGAGTACACACCTACTCCAAAAGACATGGTGTGCACACTCATGCACTACCTGATGAGTAGTGGATTTCTCTTTATTCCCACCAATGGTGGGCTTCTATTAGAAGCTCACCAAGTCTAACATAGAAATTCTATGCTACAATACACTTGGGGGAAACACTGTGTTAGCCAATCTGTTCTAACAGCAGCCCTTTTGCCTGTAGTGTTATGTTGCCGCTACCACCCCTAGACTACAGAGCTTTTAGCAGAAAAAAAAAAGACCAAAACCTCCAAAGAGCTTTAAAAAGTGTAGTAGGTTTTTTTTTGACCTGTGCAAGTTGAATAAGAGCAGAGAAGATGCAATTTCCCTAATTCTACCATAAAATGTAGTGGAATCCTGCAAAACTACACTACACCAACGCTTTGGTTAGCTTAGCTGGAACACTGTTGTTCCTAAAATTGAATATTAGTCTCACCAGGATATAATTGCTTGAGTTAGTTACTTTTTTTAGCTTGGTGAGCTCTGCCTCTTTTTTAAATTGCTGGCTTTATTGATTTCACATGGCTTCACCCCATTTTTTTCAAGTGATTGGGTGTACACTCCAATTTTTGGGAGTGCATGAGTGTGCACTCCAATTTTTTGTAGTACATGATTGAGCACTCCAACTTGTTGGAGTGCATGAGTGTGCACTCCAATTTCTTGGAGTGCATGGGTGTGCACTGCAATTTTTGGGAGAGCATGGGTGTGCACTCCAATTATTTGGAGTGCATGGGTGTGCACTCCAATTATTTGGAGTGCATGGGTGTGCACTCCAATTATTTGGAGTGCATGGGTGTGCACTCCAATTATTTGGAGTGCACACTAATGCACACCAAAAATGGAGTGCATGTGGTATTTCTTTGGTGTGCATAAAGGCTGACCCTTTATAAATCATTTCCTAACCCACATCTGACTCACATCCAACCCAGAAAAACATAAAATTAGACTCTGGCACTCTCTGGAGAGTGCATCAAAGTCACCTCTGGTGCATGGTATTAGGGGGGTTCACAATTGAAATTGACAAAACTTTGAGACACATTTTAAGGTGTTTATGAACATTTTTTAAAAAAATTGGTAAGTTGCACTGATTGATCTGTATCACCTGCTACTGGGCATTTTCCCAAAATTTTAAAATTTTGTTCATAAAGGCCTTAAATTTGCCTCCAAAGTTTAGTAAAATTCAATCGTGAACCCCCCTATTGAATTCTGATATATCAAAAAAACAATACAATATGTAGTATTGGCCAATACAGGTATAGTATTGTGTTGTTTCACCATTGGCAAAAGGTACTTGGTACATGTCAGGTACTGTGACATGTACTCTGAAGCTGAAATACATTGCCAAATCATGTAAATAATTGGCTCTGACAAACTCCATTGCATCAAGAGAAGTGAAACAAGCTTCATGACAAATCGGTTTCCAATCACTTGGGGATGATTCTAGCCCTCAAGCTGACAGCAATTTGAAAGACACATAAAATTGTCCCTGGAAAAGAAAGAAACTCATTTGGGCTGACCCACCATTCCCTTGATTTAAGTAATGAATTCTTTTATTTGTCAATATCTTTCACATATCATCCAGGACCCCAGCTTGGCCCTCCCATCAAGTATCTACAACTCATTGGCCATTGCTGATCCTTGAATAGAAAATACATATATTCAATATGCAACATAATGTTTGCTTTTTACTCATGGTATTAGTATACTGTCTTGAGGTCAACATAACTTCCTGTGGATTGGCAAGAAAGAATGCCTTTAAAGATGGGGCCCAGGAAGATATAGATCTGGAGCTCTCTCTTGGTATGAGTGGTAGGAAGCAACCTGTGGGAGGGAAGGTGAGATTTTGGAAACAGGCCAAGCTGAAAAGAACCACACTGATTCAGAATTGTATACATTTATCATGCATAGATGTCACCACCCAAAGAAACTGAAATGGAGAGCAATAAAGCTGGAAAAATAGCTCTTACTCAGTTTCCACTTGGTCCAGAGCAAGTTTCCAGTCAAAAAAGGGTTGCAAAACTTGAAAGTGAGGCATTGAATCCTCCCAAGCGCTTGTGTGCACCATCAGTTGCCCCTCAGAAAATCATAAAGTTGTCTTTGGTTCATCCTGAATCTGGAAGCAAGCAGGTCTCCTTGTGTCCTATGAAATTCACCCCATCCATGAAAATTTCAACAGGAGAACAGCTTGGTAAATATTTTGATCATCAGCATCCATGGGATGAGGGTCTCCTGGCTAGTCAAAGAAATAACCAAACACCACATCTTGGGTGCAATGATTTTGAGCAAGGTGCACATCCAAACAAGGCTGAAACAAGCTACAGAATTACTCCTCAGCTCATAAAGCACAATGATCATTTGAAGCTCTATTAACCACCAGGGCTGTTGGCAGGCCAAGGGGAAGTTACATCATCAACTGGAAGGCACAAAACTCATTACAAAATTGATAATACCAGAAAACTGTCTGAACAACTCAGAAGATACTACTCCTGTCAAATAATAGAGTGGCACCCAGATAAAATCAATGAAATAGCTGCTTTAGCCACTTGTTCCATGGTCTAAAATTTTTTGGATAAGGATCACTATAGAATAAAGCAGATGAATGAATCACACTCAATCCTGCTTCTGTTCATTTATAAATTGGTGATCAGAAAACCCACAAAACACAATTGGAGATGCATACTGGATGTGTGGAACACATTCTGGAAAATCAAATCAAGTGTGCAAGGGGATTTTGACATACTGAAGAAATATATTTGGATCACAGACCTTATCTCAGAAGCAACCCTACCTGAAATATATCAGGGTACTCCAAGGAATTTAAATCACAATGGAAATCTACTTTACGGGAATGATATGTTAGATCCCAAGTTGAAAATCATCAGGCAGCTCTCAGATGGTAGAATTCCTCAGGTTTTCACCAAGAACCACAGGAAGTGGGTGGTTGAACTATCTAGCATGTTTGAGGAAGATTCTTTCAAGAAACAGGCACCTCCAACACAGAATCAACTCCATGAAAATGTATTAACAAACTTGAAAGAAAAAGTGCAACTAATTTCTTCTGCAATGGACCATCTCAAATTCACAGTCAATTCGCCAAAGGAAATTCAATTGCTCCTCATAATTGCAAATAAAGTATTCCTAAACAGTGACATCAAGTCCCATATGAAGAAGCTTTCAGCCAAAGGTTCAGATATCCTTAGAAATCTTCAAGAAAACAACTTTGGGCCAGATGCAACTTCTGAATCATTTTCCAGATTACCCTTGCATTTAAAGTTATATTCTATGAACCATCTCTGTAAAAACTTGCATTTTATTCCAAAAGAAGCAATATCTTTGCCAAAATTCATCAATAAATACTTTCATGAAATTTATCCTAGTGAAATCAATAGGCTTTTCTTATCAAAACCAATCACAAATCCCTGACTGCTTCAGTGAGTGGTTGCATTATAATTAAATCATGGAGCATTTCTGAATATTTGTCTTTTTATCAGGCCTTCATTCTTTAGGGAAGCTTCACTTCTCATATCATCACTCTTACATATTCTCATTTGAATATCATTTCATTTATGTCATCACTACCATTTATTTATTTTCTCTACCATTTATTTCTAATTTAATTCCATAGAAATGGCTTCATTGTATGCTTGCTTCTGGATATCACATAAGGTTACATGCACATGACCTCTTTCTGCTAGTTGTAGAGTATTTGCATATTTTTCAATTCTCTGTTGAGATGATTTTCTTATATGTCATAAATTTCAACGCTAGAACATAATCTATCCAAGTTCTAAAGTTGATTTGGCAGAGGTATTAATTTAGGAGTTAGAGGGGCATCTAGAGCTCTCTAAATGCCAACGGGAAGTCCTCCATTGTTAGAAAAGTGCTACCAGTTCACTTATGCACCAAAACTTGCTGTTTTCCATAATTTGTTTGCTCTGCAGCCAAATTGGCTTGAACATGTCAGCAAGATCTCCCAGTTACACATTGAATCTAACTGCATACTTTCATGAGGGGAATAACCTCTCAGACATCCTAGTTTTTGACCACCAGAAAACACTGGGTCAGCTACGCTAACATCAGGGTTAGTTTAAAATACATAGCACAGCATAAAAGCGCTAGAAACCCAGCTAAGATGATTTTAGCTGTCAGCATCAAAGCTCAATCATTGGGCAGCCCAGCATTTGCTACAATGCGCTACACCACTGTTCAGCATGTTTTTCTTTTAAAAGCCACGTAGCACAGTGGAGTGGAGTGCAGCAATGCTAACAGTCTACTAGAACTAAGGCATGAGTATTCCTATCTTGCGGCCGCTAGGCTACATATAAATATTCTTGGCCAAATAGTGTGCCTTGGCGTATCAACCTAGTGTTGCACCAGGTTTTCATTTGGGCCTCCAGCGAACCCTTCCAACCACACAGCCGGCCAAACTTCATAATAAATTCTGTCCACCAAGAGGTATGAGGTCAGAGAGGGTTGACTGTCCATACAAAGGCTTGTATCTTCTCATTTTGCAGCGTGTGCAACACCATAACCACATCTGTGTGTTGCAGACTTGAGACCCGTGAGTCCATAGTGGCTGTGCACATTCCCCAGCAGCAGCCAGGAAAAAATCTGCATCCTCTGGAACAATGTGGAGGCACAAAAGCAGGGATGTATTTCTGACTGATCTGTATATTGACTGGTGCCGATTGAGCAGCTTTTAAAACAACCAGCTTATCCAACCTGTCTTGACGCCCCTCAACGCCTCCTGAGCCCGCCTTGCAAACCTCACTCAGAAAGAACCAAAAAAAGCAAAGGTATTTCCATTGACATGAACACACACACACACACACACCAGGCGAAGAATGTGACTTTAGTCATAAGCCTCTCCTTCAGAGACGCTTCGCGCCTCCTTGGAGAGGATTAGTTAAGCTCACCTCCACGTGGGGCCCACTGAAAATCCACATGGATCCCACGGTGAACGGGTGCACAAGGTCAGACCAGTGACATTTGGTCCACACGCCCTCATGGGCATCACCAACGCCATCACAAGGGCCCCTGATGTCCCCAAGGATTCCACAAGAGCTTTCAGCTCTCCGTGGGCACCCCAAGGACTCGTTGTGATACTGACGGGATGGTTGGGCCCACACCTGGCACACCAGGGCTCAATTGGTTGCCTCCCCGAGGATTATCCGTGAAACCAACTGGAAATAACCTCTGAGCCGGGGAACCCATGTAGCTCATTGGTGGGTTCCACCGGGTTTAGGTGGTCCGTTGCATCCAATTTTGGGGGTGGTGTGGCTTGGGTAGGCTGTACGGAGCAGATTGAATCCCCTGGGTGGGTCAAGATATAGCAGAATGTGGTACCACTTGGGTACCACACGCTGCATTGCATCATTGATGGAGAGGGGGAAGGATAACATAATGAAAAAAAGGAAAAAATAAAAAACAGAAAACATTGAAGAAAGGGAGAATAAAAAAGAAAACATTTAGGAAATTTAGGATTGATCAGGAGGAGTTTTGGTAATAAGGGAAGCCAAGAATTGCTAAGTAGAATTTTTTCAAGTAGTATTATTGAGGTTTTTTAGGAGGATCTTTGTTGGCGCGTTTTGGAGCAGCAGGATTTTTCCACAGAAGGGTTTAAGGAGGCAAGATTTTGTTCTGCTCAGTGCTGGCTAGAAAAGGATTGGAGGAAGGGGAAGCAGCAGTGGCTTTGAAACCATCAAGGGAGCTGGGATTGGGCATATTTGAGTTTTTCTGACTGGCATTGATCACACTGGTATTGGGGATACCTAATCTGCCTTTTAAAGATTTTGGGATCAGCCTAATAAACAGAGTAATGAAAACATTTTGTTTGTACACCAATAAAAAAAAACTTGTTGGCATTTCTCTGTACTTCATCAGCGCCTAATCTGCCTCTTCCAATGAAAGTCTTGTCAGGCTTATGGAAAATGGAGGCCAAAGTCAAGATCCCATTGATCAATTCCTCCAATAGAGCCGGCAAGACTAATGAAGATTGTAGTGAAATCATTGGCCTTGCTTTTAAGACTACCCCCTATCTCCCCAAAGCAAAAAAATAAAATAACCAACAATCATTCATTGTGTTGAGACTCAATGTGCAAGTGGACGGGAGGTGCATGGAAACCAACTGACTTCTGTGGCTTCAGGATCAGTTGATAATAGTCTCCAGTAAATGTATGCTTGGTCTCTTATGTCAGGACTGTTGCTCAATTTGGTGGCCAATTACCACACTTTCTGGACCAGACTTTGTGCGCCTTCTGGTTTCTTCAGGAACAACTTTACAATCACTGTGAGTGTTTGTAATTGAACCTTTTTGATCAAGCAAGGAAAAAAAAGTCAGTTGGCTTCAAGTTCATTGAACCCCAGCCAAACGGAAGCTTTTTTTGTAGAAGCAACTGGAAATGGATCATCAAAAAATTTATCCAGAAAGGTAGCATTCCATCTGCGTTGTCAATTTTCTCAGTGTAGTCTCCCAAAATCCAAATCATAGAGACTTTGCTTTCAGGTTCATCAAGGTCATCCAAGTTTGTGCACAGTGTGGGAATGATGCCTTCAACCGTGAAGGATATTTGTGAAAGATGTCCTGCCAATTTCCCAATGATTAGTCAGTCAATAATTATTGGGCAGGCGGATAGACTGGAACTGGAAATGGGACATACTTTGATGACAATGATGGCTTCTTGGACTACGTAGGTCACTCAAGTCAAGAATAGATCAAGTAAAAAAAATTACACACCACTCCGCCGGGTCATCAATCTTGATGGCACACTGTCCAATTGCCCATCCTGACAGGCTGAGCTGATGGTGATTGATTCAAGTAACTGACCAAGTTGGGGCTCAAGATTGGGGTCAGTTGCTGCCAGTGTGGTAGGCTTGGTAGGCTTAGAGAGAAGAAAAATAACAAGAAATTACTGACTTTCAACTGGGTGGGTGATTGTGAGCAACTGATTTTGGAGGATGGCACTGTGCAGTGGTTTTGTGGGCCGGATAACCCTAAAACCTAACCCAAGCACCCAACAGCTGACACTGATGTGTTCCCATCAGCTCCATCAGAGATCTGTGGATGTAATTTTTAGTAGAATTTGAACACTGAGTGAATTTTATATTTGAGATAAGTAACAATCCGCGACAACAAGACTCTGACTCTGAAAACTTGCAACACACCTGCGTTGTACGCAGTGATGATTTTTTTTTATTGATTTGGGATTTGGTTTGTGAAGGAAACACGCAAGAGGAATTGATTAGTCTCTTCTTCACGGTTGAATTGATATAAACATGTGTTTTTTATTTTCATGTTTGAGAGAAGAAAGGAAACAAAGAAAGTTATGAGATAAAAACATAAGTGAACCTGAGTGAATTTTATATTTGAGATAAGTAACAATCCGCGACAACAAGACTCTGACTCTGACAACTCGCAACACACCTAGATGAAGAAAAAGGAAAGAAATGGACAGATAAACAATAGTGAGATACGGGAAATTAGATATTGATTTTGATGTGATAAGAACGGTAGGTAAGATGCATACCTGCGTTGTACGCAGTGTTGATTTTTTTTTTTTATTGATTTGGGATTTGGTTTGTGAAGGACGCGTGCAAGAGGAATTGATCTATGGGGGTAATGGGAGGATGAGAAAAGGATAGAAAAGAAAGAAAAGGTTTTGATGGATAAGATTGGTTTCAGCTGAATTTGGTTTCTTGGATGGGATGTTGGAGGCGGATGAAAAATGGTGCTTACTAGTCTCTTCTTCACGGTTGAATTGATATAAACGCGTGAAGAAAAGACTATTAAGGTGTGCAGATATTTTTGGGTCTTGTAATTGAATGATTAGGTTTACGACCGGTACTTTGTCTGATGAGAGTGAGAATTGAATGAGTTGCTGCATAGTCAGAATGCGGAGCCGGGATATGCATAATCTAACAGTGGATTCCTTGTGTTTTTCTCAAGGGAACAACAAGGGTTTCACATCAAACACAACATCTGTGTTCTTGTCGGCACCACCGGGAATTCCAAGGGTGCTGTGGATTCTTTGTTGGTGGAAACAACGAGGAAATCATGTCAAACACTCTTGCTGTGTTCTTGTTGGCTCCACGGTGTAATTTCACCTTGAGCATTGCACACTATGAATATTCAAGTATCTGACTACTTACAAGTAGGGAAGAGGGAAAGAGGATTTAACATAAAGAGATTGTTAAACTCAGGAGAGTACACGGTAACAGGATAGCTAATTGGAGAGAGGTGAAAGAAAGAAGAAAGAGAGAGAGAAAAGAAAAAAGAAAAAAAAAGTGAAAGTGCCTAAAAAGTGAAACTACAAGAGCGTGCATAAATCCAAGAAATGAAACCGGCCTGTCTTCATGATGATTTTTTTTTTTTTTTTTTTGTATGCACAAACTGCCTTGCCAGGAAGGACCCTTGGCATGTATCAAAGTATATTATTATGCGTTTTGCTTCCTTGTTACGGACTGACCCAAGTACTGGGGATTGCGTGTACCTTCTTTGACTACCCTTGTTGGTCTCAAACAGAAGCATTATTTTTCTTAATTAGTCAAAGTTGGGTAAGATGTTTATATTTCTATCTGGGATTTTAAACTGGAGGTATAAAGAGCAATTCAAAGTCAAGAGCAAGGAAGATACAATTTCCTAAGCAGAGCGGAACGGGTCATGCCAAACGACCACAAAATTATGTATTTGTTTTGCATAACTCCTTGTGCGCCCGACAAATCCCCGCAGGTTACGTGATTGAATCCGCTAGTTGCTTTTCTCATTCTGCCAATCCGTTTTCAAGAAGACTGGTCTTGAGCGCTTACCAGGAAGCCCATCGGCACTCACTCCACGGACAGAGTACCACCCACCCGAGCGACCGCGATCCCTCATGGGTTCCATGGACGGCAGTACTTTCATCGAACCCTCTCCAATCAAGTTACCCAAAAAATCTTTTCTCCTTCCGTCAATCAGTGAGTGAAAACCGTGACAACCTAAGGTTCTCTTCCGGCACCATTTTCTGTCCGTCCAACCTTTGTGAGATTCATCTGACTTCGATTTGAGGGGTGGCATGTTGAGTGACTCGGTCGGCCTTTCGGGATTTAAAGGAATAAAGATCCCGCCTGGTTCGACGTTGTCTGGTATAATGTTTGAAATAAGGCTGAAGTCGCGACCCCAACCTTCAGCCTAACAGAACTGCGTCAGCCTTGGGCCTTGCACTTATTGTGTCAATCAAAGTTCCCCACCCCAAATATTTCGTACCCAGCTGCCCAGGCTTCACCTCTCCAAGAAAGACCCGCGTGTGAGCCGTTTGTAACGATAAATGCTTCTGGGCGGCCAGGGATCGGCTTGGGAGGAGGTTCAACCCCGAGGATCGTGTAGCTGTGCAGTCATGACGCGTTCAAATGTAAGTTGCAAAAATCATCAAGCCGCTTATTCATGTGACCCACCTAGCCTCATAAGTTGAACTAATCACTTCATTCTCATGGGTGTCGAATTCATTTGAGGTTTGCTTGGGCCACCCAGGAACATGATAGCCATGGATGTTGTGTCCTTCTCCATGAGTAAGAAACCCACTCTTCTCCGAGTGCGGCAAAAGTGACCAGGCTAGTGCCCCCGCGCAGGTCATTCTCTTATATACTTGTCTCCAAAGACTCGCATCAGAATCTCCAGTTTATAATCATGTCCATTTCCGCAAATAGTTATGCAGTGCAAATCAAGCCAGATAAGTTTTTAACAATCAGAACGAGAAGTGCATGCTGATGTTTGCTTCGGATTCAATGACTTACAAAAACCGTGTTCCCCGATAACTAGCGTCTTTCCGTAAGCGCGCACCTTGGCATTCAGCCTAATCACAGATCCAAGTATCCCTTGAGCCATAAGACAAGACGGTTTTTACAATTGACACAACCCACATATCGAATTGTTCCGCGTCTCCTCTACCATCTGATCTGGCCAAAAAAAATGTTTACTGAGTAAATAGCCTCGGGAAACAAGGTCAAGATTTTTGTAGATAGTGAAGCACTTCACCGACTAACAAAAGTGATAAGAGAATAGATCCACGTATTTCGATTCTAGTGCCCCTTGTTCCCAGGCGATCTCTGGGTGACGGGAGCTGCATAATCCCCTGTCGACTGAGCACAGCAGCAGACATACATGACTTTACAAGAAGGTATGCAATGAAGTTTGACCTACAAGCTTCCATCCATCACAAGAATCTTTGAGGCTAGCTTTTTGAGGTGCTGGCAAACCTCAATAGTCCACTATTTTTCTCGGGGCCAGTCAGTTACATCGCCGCAAACATAAGCAAAACAAGAAAAAGAATCTAGACTGACTGCCGCGGGCACAGGCCGTGAACCTGAGAACCATGACGGAAATTGGTTAGCTTGCGGCTTCTGCTGTATTCTAGAAAAAGGGAATTTCCGAAAATTAGCTATCAAGACCTACTCAGGTTCGCGGACTGCTTCCAGCTCAATTCATTGCCTGTCTCGAAGGCTAATATGGTGTTGTCATCGCCATATCTATGTCCATTGTACGTATTCACCCGATTGAGGAAAAAAGTTATGATTTTTTTGAAAGAATCGATCATGTTTCTATCTTTGAAGAAATCTGTCTTTTTCCCCGCCTCCTTATAGCCGTATATGCCGTATCTGTGTCTTATCAACTTTATATCGGTTCGAATTTGACCAAAGTTAGCTCATTGCTGCCTTAACTGCCAAGGCCCCCAAGTCTTTGGGGCGTACATCATTGAAGTCTCCAACGTAATTCGAGTCTGGATTTTCGTAAAACTGAAGTATGAGGGAAATTAAATTAGAAATATCCAAAAGTAATACAAAATCTCAGGCCTTTGTTCATTGGCATCAACTTTGCTAAGCTGCTACCTACTTGGTTGATTATAGGTATTATCAGCTTGACACGATAATGTCGGGCTAAATCCAGCCTGTTGATGGGTAAATTCAAAAGAGCTGAGTTGAATCATTAACGGTCGCAGTGGATTACAAACCGGTACAGCGAAAAGCCGCACATCTGGTCCATTTTCTTCCACTGATCCTCATTATATATCCAATCTTTGGTAATGCGGGGAGGGGTGAGGTAATAAACCGCATCAGAATATTATCCAAATCTCCTAGAAAGTAAAAAAAGATAGAATTCTCATGAGAATATTGGTTTACCATTTCCTTTCTTATCCCAACCGGTGATATGTCCGGCAGAGGGCGGGAGTTTGCCGTGTTCCAAGGCATCGTTGGCAATCTGCAAAGTATATGTTCGGGTGACCGGATTACCGAAGGCAGCAACACTTTTCAAAATGTCACGTCCTTCGTATTCTCCTCCTGTTGATCAATCGATTATATCAGAACACATTCTGCAGATTACGGGGTGGTTACACATGTCATATGTTACGGTATACCTTCAAATATCGTCGGGGCGCTTGAAAAATTAGTGTCATGGAGGTTCAATCAAATTAAGGATATGAAATATTAGAAAAAGCATCAGCCCAGCTGCATCAGGAGACTAATGGGTGTATTCAACAATTGCCAGGCTGAGGAGGGAGGTCATTGACACACTTGAAATTTCTGAAATTAAACAGCTTTCCATTCAGATAAAGATTCCCATCACCCGGTGCATAGACAAAACCAGATCCAGAGCGATCAAATGAATCAGAAAGCCTTCTTTCGATTTTTGAGCTGTGATCTAGGACATTTGTATCACATGTTATCCTTTTGGCCCATATCAACGCGAAAGAAATTAGGAGTCTTTTCATTCCCGATAATACGAGTCACGGCGGGGCTTTGCCTTCAGGTGGCAGGACTCTGGCTAGTAAAATGAAATGTGCTCCTCAAAAATATAAAAAAGATCTTGCTTTTGGGGAACGAAATCAGAAGACCGGCGCAGAAATAGATCGAGAGCCAGTATACATATGTATGGACAGCTTTCGGGGCAGGCGGTTGAATTTGCTGAATTAATTCTCTATTTCTGAAGGCTTGATATAGCTTCAGTCAGATCGATATCTGCGTGCCTTGGTCAGCTTTTAACCCGCGGATTCTACATACTGGCTGAACTTTGAAGGAGTTTGAGTTTCTGGGGTATTGTTTAGTTCGGCAAAAGGCAGACGATGTAGGAGTCCAATATGACTGATGGTGGAAGGGATGTTCTTTGGAAAAGGGATTGATTGGGTCAAGATACGAATCGTGTGTGTCTGATCTTTAACGCCCAAGGAGACAGGGGGCCAACAAATGAGCTCTCCAAGCACAAGAAAGCTTGGTGTGGATCGCGGTCTGAATCCCAGAATTGTACATCACCTTGAAAGACTCCTGTGACAAGACCTTGGAGTAAGAGGCGGCACATAACATCAACGCCTGTCGTGTCTGATGCATCCGCTTTTCCTGCCAGACTTATTTGGTGATAAGTATATATCTCTGTGTATTCAATTGCCTCCGACTCAGCTCCGTTGCCTTTGCATCGCAGATGGAGCCGGTCAGCAGGCGTGAAGTTTGTATGCATTGCCGGCGAGATGCCAATGACTTCTTTGTGTACATAACAGCTCCACACATATCATATGCCCTGATAGTGATGCCATTCACTGTTCACTTGGTCTTAAACCTATTGATATACTTATCACTGCCTCATAAGGTAGTTTTGATCTGGCCTACCCTGGCGCATGCTGACACTCAACAAGGCTGCCCGGGGGTTCGAGAGGGGGCTCTACATAGGTCATCCCAAACACTAGAATCTCAACCAGGTGGACCCCGATCAAATCAGGTTGACTTGCAGCATTTTTTTTTGCTTCAAACCCCTGATTTGAGAGGAGTTATGGCCGGGGTCCGGGGAATCTTATCCCAAACAGAAAACCAGAAGGAACAAAGAGCTTGAAGTATGTATTTACTGGGCTTATAGCCAACAAAAGATTTTTTTTGAAAACCTATGAAGGAGGGACTTGTGACTAATGTGTCAAAATTGAACTGGAAGCTTGGGGTTTTTTGGTGGGTAAAATGTTGCTTTAGTAGGGGGATGGTTGCTTTGCTTTTTGAGGTTAATGTTATTCAAGTTTTGATTCATATTATGCTAATTCAGTGTGGCATGCAGAAGCTAAAAAGGAAATTAATAGAGAGGGGAAATGAGAAAGAAGTCATAATGATTGAGTCATGACTTAAAGGTGAGAGAAGTGATATTCTGAGTTACTCAGAAGGTTACTTTTCTTTTCAGATGTTTGGAGGACTTCCCGTCAACTTGGAATAAATCTGTAATTTCAGATTTCAAAGGAAAATCTGAAATCTGGAACTGCTCATCAGACCCAAGTCTCTTGTACTCTCTTTGGGACTGAAGACACTGTCATACTAACCCAGAAACCCAACAACATGTTTACCTGCCCAATGGAAGGCTGTGAACATCAGACAGGCCTTGGGGACCTAGATTGGAGGACTTCCCGAGAACTTTAAATAAATCTGGAATTTCAGATTTTGCAGAGAAATCTGAAATCTGGAAATCTGGATCACTTTGGGGATCATTGGGGACCTAGATTTCCCTGCAAAATCTGAAATCTGTCAGCTAAGATCTGACTTTCCAGATTGACAGGAAGTCCAACGGTGGGCCGCTACACTACACTACGCTACAGGGCCACTTAGCGTTAGCGTAGCGGCAAAAAGCGCCCGCCCATTTTGAGTAGCGTTAGCGCACTGTTAGCGCTGCTACGCTGCGCTACGTTTCAGCGGCGCTAACAGGGCGCCAATTGTTTTTTAGTGTTAGCGCGCCGCTACATTCACTACGCTATGCTACGCTGCGCTACAGCGCTTTTAGCAGAAAAAAAGGCCTTTTTTTCAGCTGAAAGCACTGTGGTGCACCGTAGCGCGCGCTCTTTTGCGCCCTGCGTGTGTAGCGTTAGCGCAATTGCGCGCATCTGCGCTAACGCTACGCTAATAGCTAAATTAGCTGCGCACCCTTGGCGCGTAGCGTTAGCGCAGAGAAGGCGCAATCCGCTAACGCTACGCTAAAATTTAGCGGAATTCCGCTACGCTAACGCTACGGTTAGCATAGCTGGCCCACCGTTGCCCTCATGTACAAAATTAAAGTAAAAGTCAACTTGGTATTATTGGGTTTAGAATTTTGGAATGTGGTAATGTTGCAGTAAAATTAGTGAAACCCATTTTCTTGGAAATTCTGTAATTAATTTGAATTTGGCTAAAAGAATGGTGATAAACTAGGGACCGGGGTTCAAGCCACGCTCTGTGCGCGCGGACTTAGCAGAATGGTTGAGTTAGGACTTTGGGGGGACTCACGGACGGACTGAACAGTGGGGACTGGCACTGGGTGAACTGGGGCAGCGTAAGTGGATGATGTTGGGTCGGACACGCCAGGTACTGGGGTTGGTGGCAAGTCAGAGGGTGTGGGAGAACAAGCGTTGGAGAGGTGCTAGGCTGGAAAGCAATGCATGTGTAGTTTGGCGGGTGCGGGAAAGGAAGGACACGGGCAACGTTGGCTGGGAGTGGAGTTATGCTGGAGGAGGGAGTAGATGAACAGGGACCTTTTGGGGTGCTTTTCTCTCACTTCATGATCTATCATTCCACATACTACTCATCTTATGGTATTATTGTAGTTAGAGCTATACTTGCAAAGCCTTTTGTGTATTGCTATAAACAGAGAGTTTTTACCACCCAAATCTTAATTACTTACAGAGTTTTACTGTGTGCAAGCGGAGCAGCTGAAGCTTACGTAGACTAGGCGGATCATATCAGGCTCATAGCGGAGTGCTGAAGAGATCTTTATGTTGCAGAAACCCAGTGCCGGTAACCATTCAAACCCTAGTTTTCTAGGAAAGGAGGCGTAGCACCACTTCTTATCAGGTAACACACTTTTATTTTGAAAATATTTAGGCTTAATTTTACAGATTTACTTTGCATGCGGAGGGAAACTTGTTGCACACGGGAATTTCCGTTGACTCAATGTTGCTTGACGTTGGGCCCCTCTCTGTGCGCACCACCAGCTCCCCACAAGAAACTATCTGCACACAGGGGTGCCGTGCGGTGACAGGCGGCTGGGTTTGTAAGAGTCCCGTTTGGACTCTTCACTAAAGGCTAAGGATGGCGCTGAGAATTTGTCTCAAGAGATTCTAGCGCCCAAGTATCATGTATTTCAGGAGTAAGAGCTGACTCAGAGAGAATGACAATCAGTTCCCTCCTGACAGGAAGAAGAAAAGGAAAGAAAGAAAGAAAGAAAGAAAGAAAGAAAGAAAGAAAGAAAGAAAGAAAGAAAGAAAGAAAGAAAGAAAGAAAGAAAGAAAGAAAGAAAGAAAGAAAGAAAGAAAGAAGAGAGAGCAGCTTACCTGACTCAGAGAGAATGACAATCAGTTCTCTGCTGAGCCAGGTAGGAGAGGAAGACAGGCTATGTATCTGTATGTGACATCTAATGGTTACTTGTGAACCCCAAGGGATGGAGGGGGTTTACAGGGTTGAGACACTCCGGCCATCCGGAGGAATCAATCCTCTTGATGACTGGTCTATTCCAAACCATTCACACCTGGAGGCCTCCAAGGGGTCTCCGGGTCTGGTTTCTAAGCGGTGGCTGTGAGCCTGAGTCTCTATAGTGACTGCAGGACACAAGAAATGGGGGGGCAATAGTTGGATTTCTTGCAACACTGGGTCGCTACGCTACGCTACGCTATTTCAGCGCTACGCGTTAGCGTAGCGGCAAAAAACGCCCATCTATTTTGCATAGCGTTAGCGCGCTGTTAGCGCCGCTACGCTGCGCTAATTTTCAGCGGCGCTAACAGCGCGCCAATTCTTTTTTAGCGTTAGCGCGCCGCCACAGTCGCTACGCTACGCTACGCTACGCTACGCTGCGCTACAGCGCTTTTAGCGGAAAAAAAGCCCTTTTTTCCCGTTAAAGGCGCTGTAGCGAAGCGTAGCGCGCGCTCTTTTGCGCCCTGCATGTGTAGCGTTAGCGCAATTGCGCGCATCTGCGCTAACGCTACGCTATCAGCTAAAATAGCTGCGCACCGCGTGCGCGTAGCGTTAGCGCATATGCGTGCAATTGCGCTAACGCTACGCTAAAAAATAGCGCATTTGCGCTGCGCTACGCTACGCTAACCGCTGTGGTTAGCGTAGCGACCCAGTGTTGTTTCTTGGGATAAAGAAAATACAACTATAAGAGAAAAAGAGAAAGAGAGAGAGAAACTGAGAAGGATCAGGATAAAGAGAAGTACTAGGTTATTCTAGTGGGAATGCACGTCCACTGGCAATGCTACTCTTCAGAAGAGTGCTGCTAATCTGTGCTAAGAAGTGCTACAGCTTCCTCTCAGGAGGGTATCTGGATTAGATAAGTTTAATCCAGCCACAATTTTTTAGCTTCCTTCTGGATAGTCAAGGTTCTTAAAGGGAAACCTGAGGGACATCCCTGTAACCTAGATTTGAGGCAAAGGCCAAATGATAATAAGGGACAGCCCTGTGATCAAGAGTGAGGCAAAGGCCAGTAGATTTGGAGGGACAGCCCTATGATCAAGGAGAAGACAAAACCAGCAGAAAGAACAAATCAAGCAAGACACAGAGTTGTACCTCTGAGATAAACAAGGTTCAGTGAAAGAGGTTACTTACTGTCAATATCCTAGGCGCCTGTGACGGTAGGTATACTGGGAGTATTGTAAGCTCTTTGGTGGTGATCCTGGGGTTATCTGGGTGGTGGTTCTGGTGTGCTGAAGTCTGTAGATCCGCCTCAGGCAAGGGGGATCCTGACTACAAAAATTTTCACAGTTTGCTTATGTAATTTACATATGTACATGTGGTTTGGCGCACCTGGTAGCGCTGACACGTCACAACTGCGCATGCGCGTCACAACTCAATAACTCAGGGAAGGAGTATAGTTACAAGGAATTGATGAGTTGTAACTAGGGTTAAAATTGCATGAGGAAACAGAATATGAAGTCAAAACAAGGTTATCTCTTAAGATAAAAAAGATATAAATTAATTCATATGTAAAAAGTAGAAAAAGGCAGACTTTAGGTCAGCTGAGTTGACTCTAAGGCTGACATTCCCTGCCACCAAAAGGGTTGGATTTCTGTAAGAAATTAAACCACAGGGGTAGACCTCTTCTCACTTCTGAATTTCCTGAGAAGGATAGCAGAGTCTGGAATGTCCTTCTCAAGAAGCCATTCATCATGATCAGCACTCATACCTTTGTATCTAGCTAAGTACATCATAACATCTCTGTTCTCCACTCTTAATCCCTTGTCTCTGAGAATCTTCTGTATGACTTTACTCTGAGGAGTCTTATCCATGGGGGGAATAAAAACTTTAACTTTCTGTCTCAAGGGGAACTTATCTGGATTGGGGTCTTTGTATGGTTTCACCAAGCTGACAGGGAATGTAGGATGTTTCCTGCTGAGCTCTTCAGTCAGAATCACTTCTACAGCATTCTTCCCATGTAAAGCTTTCACAAGGAATGGTCTAGTAAAGGAGTCTCTCATCTTCTTAGGGCCAGACAAGTTGTTGAAGTTTGCTGTGGATATTAAGACTTTATCACCAACTTTAAATGATGGTTCTTTGTGAGTCTTGTCCCATCTTTCTTTTTTGTAAGATGTAGCTTCTGTTGTGCATTTCTCAGCATGTTTTCTAGCTTTCTCAAAGATCTTCCCATAGGCAAGAGCAGTAGGATGAATGTCTACAGAGTCTTGCTTCAAGAAATTTCTGGGAAGGTTTGGGATCCAGCCTTTCTCCAGGATGGCAGGAGGTTTTCCAGTGGTAGAATGTATGCTTGTGCAATATGCTAGTTCAAGGATTGGAAAAAGTGAAACCCAGTCATGAGTGTAACCATCATTGTCTTTGAATTCTAGACCATAAGCACAGAACCTCCTGATCATATCTTCAAGTGTTTGAATCATCCTTTCAGCTAATCCATCAGTCTGAGGGTGGTAAGCAGTGGAGAAGGAGAGTTTTGTTCCTAGCATACTATGTAAACCAGTCCAGAATTCAGATGTGAACTTAGGGTCTCTATCAGAGATGATGATTCTGGGGATGCCAGTTCTAGGCATTACTCTGTTCCAAAACAGTATGGCAGTGTCCATGGCAGAGTCATCCTTAAAGCAGGGTACAAATATTGGGGTCTTAGAGTATCTGTCCACTATTACTAGACAAGCATTGAAGCTAGCAGCTCCTCCAGGGGATAAGGAAGTTACCCAATCCACATTAATAACATCCCATGGCTTTGAGGGCTCTTCAATTTTCATCAGCAATCCAAATCTCTTGCCTGTAGCTTTATTTGCTTTCTGGCATCTATCACAGGAAGAGCAGTATTCACCAGTGTCTTGTCTCCAGTTAGCCCACCAAGCAGTATCAGCTACTTTTTCTAAAGTCCTATCTTCAGAGAGATGACCAGAGTAGACACTGTCATGGCATTCATGCAAAATGGTGTTGATGCTTTCTTTGTCAGCTAGGACTAGGACAGAGTTGTGTTTCTCTCTGAAGTAGATGAGGCCATCAAATATAGAGAATCTTCCTTCATCATATAGCTTTCTCCAAGGATCTTGTAAAGAGTTTTTTAGCTGGGCATCTTTAGCATCTTTCAACAAAAGCTCTGACAATATGGTAGTGTTCTTGTCTTGCTTGTAGCCTTCTCTCACTGAGTCAAAGAACTCATTCTTGAAAGTAGAGACATGTATGCCCATGATGGGGAATCTATCATCATCTTTGTCTTCTGGGTCATAAGCAGGGTTACTAGGATCATTTGGCAAAGCCCATCTGCTCAGTCCATCAGAATTTTTGTGAATATTCCCATCTCTGTGTATTATGGTCATATTACCTCTGTACTCCTGAATAGCAATCTGCCACCTGAGCATATGTCTGTTGGGAGTCTTCATGTTCAGCAGTGATCTCAAAGCTGTGAAATCTGTTACAACATGAAAGACACTGCCATCTAAGTAGTAATGGAGTTTTTCCAGAGCCCAAACTAGACATAAGCATTCAAGTTGACTAGCACCATATCTTGTTTCACTGTCCTTCAGTTGTCTGGATATGAAAACAATGGGTCCTTCTTTTCTCACTCCATCAATGACTTGGACTTGATGTAAAGCAGCACCTAGACCAGTCATTGTCAGCCGGGCTACCATTCTAGAATAGAGCCCCGCCTGCAGCTCCGGTAGCGCAGCCAAGAGCACAGTAAATTAGGTGCAGAGTAGACCGCAGCGCGGACCTCCGCACAGGTTAGATTAGTTTAAACATTTTTTTACAACAAATAGCTTCCTAGAGAAGCTAGACACGAAAAAGACCGCTGCGCGGTCCAGAACCTCATTGTACAGCAAATCATAAAAATATACATGTAACAAAAAAGGAACTAAGTAGAGAAAGACCTCCTTAGAAGACCCAAGTGGTTTACAGCATCCAGCCACTGTTAGCTTGGAAACAGGTTGCGCCGGGTAGCGGCAAAAATAAATCAGCCATGTAACACAGAGTACTACAGTACTCGATTGTGTAGAAGCTACCGTCGCCTGTAGGCGGCTAAACAACAAAAGCCACGTGAAACAGAGTACTTCTGTACCTGATCACGTGAAGAAGACAGCCGCCTGGAAGTTAGCGCCAATGAAAACGAGTTTCCAATGGCCATAGCACCTCAGAGACGGTAACTCCAAATCCCAAAGGTTCTGGAGTTCGCCGCATGTATACCGACATTTATCCATCCTCTACGCGAGAGCGGAGGATGGATGGAGCGTCAGGTTGAGTAGGAAGGTTCCGTAGAACCAGCGAAGAGGCCCCGTTGCCTATGACTCGTCTCCACAAGATACGGGTCCTACGAGTATCATGAGCAGTAAAATTGCTATGCTCTCCGATGAGATGTATTGGGAGGATAGCTAGGAGTTTACCAAGCCAAAGAGCTCGCCAGAACCGCATAAAAGAACGGGCTCTGGAGGACTCTTGCTCCCCAGAATTGTCAACTGTCTTAAACCGCACATCAGCGCACACCCTCGCCAACCAATTGTTTGCCGACCTGTTTGCTGTCCTGCTCGTGTTAGAACCGTTCTTGATTCACTGTTTTTCTCGCTGGACTCTCAGTAAGTCCAGTCTCTTTTCTCTTTATCACCTTGGGAATTATTCCCTATCTATCTATTTGGGGATCTGTTGAACTACCCCCGCTTGTCGGACCCCAGACAACACAGGATCCACTACCCCTGCTCGTCAGGCCCTGTAAGAGCCGCCCCAGAGGGCACCATAACCATTCCGCTGCTCTCGCGGCCCCTCCGTTACATCCCATTAGGGATATAAAAACTTTAGAGCATCTCCAGCGGTCCCTGGATCGCGCAGACCCTGGGTCACGGCCCTGGACCACATGTAACGGGGTATCCCAGGCTCGGTCCACAGCGGACTCGCCAGAAATCGAGACCCGACAAGAGGCTGGACCAACTCGTCGTCGGCAAGACCACACCTTGCCCGTCAAGCCACACAAGTAGATGACCAGCTCCTGGTCATCCTTTCGATCCTCGGAGTCAAACGCCCGGTCCTCCTATTGATGACCGGCCATGCATCGATCCCGGTCATCGATAGGATGACCGGTCATTATATTGATGCCGGTCATCGGTCTTGATGTCCGCTCATTTATGTTGATGCCCGGCCATCGGCCTCGATGACCGGTCATGGGATCGATGACCAGTCATGGGTATCAATGACCGGTCATGGGTATCAATGACTATTGATGCCCGGTCATCGATAGGATGACCGGTCATTGATACCCATGACCGGTCATCTTATCGATGACCAGTCATATGTGGGTATCAACGACTGGTCATCCTACCAATGACCTGATGTGAGGATGGGCCGGTAGGTGATGTAGCGTTTGGTGTAGCATGCGTGGGGTGCGAGGTGCGGCCCAAGAGGGCCAAGTGTTGGGTTGGTGCAGACTCGCCACAAGTGGAGGGCTGTGGCGAGTTGAGGCGACTCGGGAGGCATTTGGCGAGTCGTATAGCGAGTCCGTTGGACCCCAAAAACTCGCCCGACTCGCTAAATTGGGGTCGCGAGTCACGCTTTAGCGAGTCCGTTGGAGATGCTCTTAACACCATCATCCTACCGCGTCTACCGACGCGCTCACTCGCCGTAGTCGCTCGTGTAGCTAGAGGACTTCGTGTCTTGGCATCACCAAGCCTGACAGTCATGCTAGCATCTACATATAGTGTGAAGGGATGTGCCCAATCAGGAAACAGTAGCAATGCAGCTGTGGTCAGTTTCTCTTTTAACAAGTTGTAGGCTACTATTCTATGATGAGTCATCTCATATATGACATCAATCCTTGCCAGTTCAGTTAGAGGTTTTGCTATCTCTGCAAACTTCTCAATGTGTTGTCTGTAGTAACCAGCAAAACCAAGAAATGATTGCATTTCTTTCTTGCTACTAGGCACAGGCTTTTGGAGGACAGCAGCTACTTTATTCTGATCTATCCCTATGGCAATGCCAGAGACAAGATGGCCCAGAGCTTTGATCTGATCAAATCCAAAGTTACACTTCTTCAAGGAGATTTTCATGTTCATGTTAATGACAACTTTCAGGATCCTGTCTATCCTATTGAGGTGTTCCTCCCAAGTGTTGGACATAATGATGATATCATCAATATAGATAATGACCCATTTCTCATCAATCTCTTTTCTGAACTCAATGTCCATCATTCTATGGAAATGAGAGGGGGCATTCTTGATCCCAAAGGGCATTCTCAGGTATTCATAGATTCCTTTGTGCATAATAATCCTGAGTAGGTGTCTAGAATCTTCTGCAATGACATTCTGGTGAAAACCTTTGAGTACATCCATACTAGTCAGATACTTAGCTTTGGCCAGGTTGTTCAGAGTCTCACTGATCTTGGGAATGGGATACCTGTCTGAAGCAGTGTAGGAATTCAAAGCTCTGAAATCTCCTACCATTCTGGACTTCCCATTGTGCCAGGCAATGATAACAGGAGTAGTGATCTCTACTACTTCATTATGACCAACTTTCCTTAGAACATTCAGGTTTACTAGCTCTTCAATGTGTTGTTCAAGAGCTTCTCTGCTTTTGGGGCTGGCAGGATAAGGAGGTCTTCTGAGCAGAGGAGGATAGGGTCTCTCAGTTTTCAACTTGATATGAACTTCATGACCCTTAATGGCACCAAGGGGCTGGTTGGTGTTGGAGAAGGCAAGGTTGTTATTGTAGAGGACTTCAAACAATTTCTCCTTTTGCTCAATAGTCAACTTATCACTGAACTTGGCTTCACAGAGTTCTTCTATAATAAATTTTGGGGCATGCTAAATGCACCCCAAGCTTTTGCTTCATGTACACCAAAGAAATGGGGTACCCAGTTGGGTACCCCAGTAAGCTTGGGGTACTGGTAAATACACCCCAGTTTGCATGGGGTATTCACCTGAGCACCCCAAAATAGTTGGTGTACCGGGACACAGAGACTCAATCTTGGGGTAAAACCTCTTATACCCCAAGTAAATTGGTGTGCACAGTGCGCGCACCCCAAAAGCAACCGCTGGTCAACAGATTTGCACCCCAATTCAAAAATTAATGGGGTGCATCCCCGAGCACACCAAGAACTTGGGGTGCATCTTGGGGTGTGATTGAATTTGTGGGGTAAATTAGGGAGAAAACCATGAGTGGTGTACAGGCTTTCATTGTACTTGAAAAAGTTCAAGTTCTTGAGACAATTTTTATTTATTTATATATGCATGTATAGTCAGCAAGAAAAGAAAAATTAAACACCAAAAAAACAAGAAAAAAAATCAAGCACGGGCAAGGGACTTGCAGAAGAGAGCAAGGCCCGCCTGGATGTGAGTCAACCAGCTTTTGGCATTTTGTGAAGTCACCCGGGTTGCCAAGACGGGAGGGGGGATGGGTTTCACACCATCATTCCCTACCACATTGGCCAAAACCCAATGATTATCATTGATGTGGAGTAGATAAATTGAGTCTGATTGGCCTGAGGGACCAATGCGTAACGGAAGGTAGGTGCGGCAATCTTTCAGAGAGAGGAAAATGATTGGACGTCTGTAAGTGTTGGCGAGTATCTGACTGTGATCCAAGCTGGAAAGCCATTTGTTGGGCTCGATCCTTGTTGCCTCTTTTTCCACCTGAAGGTTTTGAACAATCCTTTTCATGGGTTTGTTGCCGCCCTGTAGTTTGGAGTAGACCGCTTGGTATTCCGTCGCTTCCTTGAGCATCTCCTTCCTGACACGGAACCACCCATCTTCTTGGTAACCAAGGGCTTTGGCCACACAGTGAAATCCACAATTCCCATCGCCAGCGGGATTGAAAATATCAAGAATGAACTCTTGGAGATGTACGGGAATCTGGGAAATGTAGTCAGGCTGATCAAAGCTCACATCAGTCATTTGCAGACACCAAAACATCAGACAAATGATAATGAAAAGCTTTACCTTCACAGACACTGTCACTCCTGCATTGGACGCTTTGACAATTTTGCCTTTAATGCTGTCACCTTTATTGCTGTCATTGTCATTGACGTCATCATCATCGTCGCCATCACTGCCATCGCTGGAGCCGGACTTGTTGCTGTATTCAAGTGATTCTTCTTGTTCGGAAGATCCGATATCATCGCCGCCTGTTATCTTGACTCTTTTAGATTTCATTTTTGTGGATGCCTTCAACGCTCGTTTCTTAGCCATGTGTTCGTGTTTTAGCTTAGCTTCAATAATCTCAAACCCCAAAGGATTTCTTGTCGTGGCAGTTGTAGATCGTTTTGATTGTTTCTTTGCAGACGGACGACCTTTTGTGTTTGTTTTGATCTCGGGTGCCTGGATTGCAACGGCAGTATGAGTTCCAGCCACAATTTTGTTGATTTGATCGATTAAATCAACGAGTTTGCTGGGCTGTTCGTGCGAGAGCGAAACCATAATTAACTTCATTTCTTCATCCAAATCGAGTTCAGGCGTGTCCGATTTCTGCATGGACACAAAGGTTTTGAACAAAACAGCTAATGAATGGGCTTCTTACGGAGGAAGAAGATGTGTACCGTTATCTCTGGATTATATTTCAGGTGCCACTGAAAGTGGAAATCTTTGGGAGCCAATGCATCCCCCCGTTTGAAAATCTCAGCCATGATGTGCAGGCATGGTATGCCAAGTCCAATCAATACTGTATGCAAGCACGGCTCGCTGCGATCAAAGTCTTTGAGACGTTCAAATTGCATCAGGCACTCCCTGAGTGGAAACGTCGAGATGTTTCCAAGGAGTGGGATGAAGCTCTTGGGAACGTTGACCAGCGTCTTGACCGTATCTCGACCAATCGACTCGTGAACCTGGTTGATTTGGGTGTCAACTGCCAAAACTAAAGATTTGAAGACTGAGAGCAAGTCGCCTGTCAAATTCTTGATGAACGATTTCAGATAGGCATGGCCCGATTTGACTCGAGAGGTATTGAGGTTTTGCAGATGGGGGTACTGACAAGCCCATGCTACGATAAATTTCTCTTTGAGCGGAAGAATCGTTGATTCAATGTATTCTAGGACAGCGGGGCGAGATGAGAGGTGCTTCTTCAAAGCGTCCAATCGTTTGATATAGATTTCCAGAGTTTTGGCTTGGGTGACTTTGCCCCACACGGACATAAACTCCTTCCATGGATCTGGTTTGGGTTTTTCCGGGGTCTTGTCCTTGGTCAATCAAGGCTTGGGTTTTTCTACACGAGCCGGGAAGTGCTTCTTGCAATGTGTTGTGATGTTATTGTTAAGGTGCCAAGTACAGAGATTGGCTTGCGAGTCAGGAAAAATTTGAGCCAAGGCGCCACGCAAGGCGTTGTTGCAATCAGTGACGAAAACTTTGGGGATGCGTTGAGGTCGCCATACGTGCTTCTTCAGGCAGTTGACCGCCCATAAGTAACTTCCACTGTCTTTGTGAGCCATGAAACAAAAGCCAATCAAGAAAGTTCGGTTTGAAGCTGCTTGGCCGATGATATGAAGCAAGGGCAATTCATACTTGTTCGTTTTGTAAGTTGAATCCAAAAGGGCGACATGGTGGTTGATCCGAGCTAGGTGGATGGAGCCGGGGTGAGCAAAAAAAAGTGTTCTGATTGCCCCGTTATCTGCCACCTGAACATTGAATGACCAGTTCAATTCCTTCAAAATACACAAGAGTGCCTCGGTTGGTGATCGACCGTCCAAATCCTCCCGGCTTATTTTTTGAAGTGTGTTGCTAACTGTCTTATTGGTCGCATAGGTTTCGTTATCAGACGTTTGGAGCTGGAGTAGGATCTGTGCTGGCTTGAGGTTTGACTGGGAGAGCTTTCGAATTTCCTCAACTTGTTCGGGGAGGAGCTGTTTGTGAGCGGAATGAGAGGAGGGTGCAGCCGATGCTTCATGGTTGTGTTGGCCATGTCGAATTTCTAGACTCCAAGTCTTGTTGGTAATTTTTTTGCTGGTGGGAATCAAGCCTTTAAGTTCAAAGGGGCACCAAATTTTTGAGGTGGATGTTTTTTGTCCAGACAGATTAAGGATTGAGCCACAAAATTCACCAGATCGATCACACCGAATGTACACGTTTTTGTTGGCGTTGGAGCGGGCTTTGAAGATCGCGTATCCGTGCTGTTTGGCCCAGTTTTGACAAAATCTGACCAAGTCGTCCATTGAGATAAACTGGGCGCAAGGCGGAGGATCCAACGGTTCTGAAACGCAAAAAGATAGAATAATTTCAGCTTTGGTATTGTATCTATGGGAGAGGGGAGAGTAAAAGAGCAGAGAGATTCTTACCTCCAGTGGTGTAATTGAAGTCTTTTACATCAGTCACCACACCAATTTGAGAAGACTGGCCTTCGAGTTTGTTGGTTGCTTCGTTTTCATTCATTTTCAAATCTGCGGTGGTGGCGGTCTCACAAGCGGGAGAAGTCAAATCCTTGTCTGAGGATGAGGACTCATCGGATTGTTCTGATTGGGCCAATGGTGCAATAATTGGAGGCACTTGAGCTGGAGCCAACGGAGGCATGATTGAAGCCGTGGGAGGGATAATTGGAGCCAATGGGGGGATGATCGGAGCCAAAGAAGCAGGGGGGACGATTGGAGCCGAAAAAGCAGGGGGGATTATTGGAGCCGAAGAAGCTGAGGGAGCTGAAGGGCCAAAACTGGCCAGAAGCTGTGCCATCTGCGCCCAAACCTCTGGAGGTACCGTGATACCAGTGGTTGATGGGGTGCTGGCGCCGGTGTTGGACATATCTGTTGTGAGAGGTTGATATCCTGCTTCACCGTCGCGGAGTGGTGTTAAACCGGAGGGTTGGTGCCTGGGTGGTGCTTGTTGGAATTCGACTCACCCTCATAAGAGGAGTACCCCTGGTGAGTAGTACTCTAGTACACTCACCAAAGAGTTCATAATGAATATTAATATTCATTATCCTCTGCAAATCTGTGACAGATCCCCTGCACAACCCAGATCGCAAGAAGCCTCGCGCTATTGCACCAAGCAGTGACAACAGCAACGTCACCGCTCAAAACTTAGTTGATTTGCTATCGACAAGCTCCTTGTGAGTTGCAGACTTCACAAACTCAGTCGAATGAAAAGCTAATCATCTTTTCATTCTTCTTTAGATCAACCAATCCCGAAGTCCAAACCAAAACGAAAGATCGAAGCAGTCAAACGTTCACGAAGACATCGTGAGTCGTCTGACGCTTTCTTTCTTCTAAATCTCAACCCAATGAAGAAGTCTCTGACTCTTTGATTGTCTTAAAACAGATACACGAGTCTCGCGGACCGTATTAGCTCGTCGATCATCGACAAAGATTAAATAAAGACTAGATCGTTACAAATATGTAAAGTTCTTTTTTATCTTCTTAAAAAGAAGTTAGCCAGCTAAATTAGAGTACTGACGATCAATGTAATTGTTTTAATCTTTAGTGCTTTTAACCAGATACATCTCAATCTTGTTCAGTTGCTAGTCACTCGACTAAGTTACGGACACAGACAAGCATCTTTGAGCAGATTAAGCATCTGCCTTCAGGTAAACACCTTTGTTATTTTAATAGAACATTACTATTATATCTTTGTATTTCTTTATCAGTCATACTTATAAAAGAAATACATCTTCAGCTTTTACAATTCTCTCAGTGCTGTGTCAAGCTTGAGAAGCTCGGTACCCCAGGAATGTCTGGTTTGGTGTGACACCCCAAATATATCTGGGGTGCCCAGCAGCACACCCCTTTCACAGGGGGGTCACTTTATCAAGGCTGGGGTGCGGGTTATATGCACCCCAGCGGGATGGGGTGCAGGGGCTTTGCACACCATTGATTTTTATGTGTTTGGGGTACTCCCTGACACACCCCAACTTTCATGGGGTTTGAGGGTATGTACCCCAACCTCACTGGGGTAAGCGCCTGTACACCCCAATCAATTTGGGGTACATATGGGATGCACCCCATTTTGGTGTACATGGAGCAAAAGCTTGGGGTGCATTTAGCATGCCCCTAAATTTTTGCAATGGAGGATGGGACTTCTTTACAGCAGAAATTTCATTGGAAGGACTCATTTTCTCTAGATGATGAGTTCTTCCTCTTATTTTCATTTCCAATGGTAAAGAATCTCTCTTTTCTGTTTGTGATGTCAAAGCCATAAAGAGACATGTAATCATTTCCAAGGATAAGGTAGTTTATTCTTGCATTTTTCATAACTACAAATTCTGCTAGAATTCTAATGGAACCTTTAGTGTGAGGAAAAATCAAAGCCATTTCTATTATGCCCATTGGCTGTAATTGATCACTACAGCTGTGAAATTTAGCATGGTTGATTGGCATGAGCTTGTTTTCCCATCCTGGTATTATAGAGTCCAGCAATTTGTTGCTGATGATTGAGCAAGAAGCTCCACTATCAAGAAGACATGAGTGTTCTCTGGATTCAATTAGGACAGTAGTGAGATTTGCTTTTCCAGTAAGATGAGCTTTTCCTCTATCAGGTTTACATTTCATTAGTCTAGCATCTTCTATGTGGGAGGACTGGCAGGATTTGTCCCAGGTCTGAGGTTGATGAGTTTCAGCTTGAATTTCAGCAATGGAGAAGTCTTGGTTTATCTCACACTCTACACATGTTCTCCAAAATCAAAATCAACTAAAGGATCATAATTGGCACCATTTCCATTGTCCATGGCAAGAATCATGTGGTTGGTTCTATGATTCTCTTCCTCTTCATCCAGTTCTGATTCAGACTTATGTGGTTCACCTTGATTTTCTCCATTGTCACTCTTGGGATCATCATCATCCTCCATTCCTACATTATTGATTCTGTTCTTCTTCTTAGGGCATTCCCTGGAGAAGTGGCCAGTTTGTTTGCAGAAATGACACATAAGTTTTTCTTTCTCAGGGGCAGAGACAGGATTCTTTTTGGTAGAGGAGTCAGATGGCTTATCAGCTTTCTCAGGGGCAGGATTGTTTCTCCATTGGGATCTGTTAAGAGGGTTGTTAAGAGGGTTATAATTGTTTGTCACAGGCTTGTTCCTTTTCATGACTCTATCTATGACTTCTTCAGCAATTATGACCATATTCTCAAAACTCATTTCAGTAGCATCTCTTTTGTATCTGCTTTTAATAGCATGCTCAAGGTTTGGAGGGCATTGCTTCAAGATTTTCTCACAAATAAGATACTCACTGAGTTCAGGTTGATAAGCCTTCAGTCTTTCTCTCTGATTACCAAACCATTTATGGATTTTCCTTCCATCGTAGGCAAAGTGATCATTCTCAAACTCTTGTTGCATTTTCCATTTCCAGTTCTCAGTGCCAAACTTGTTTCTGATGGCATTCTTCCACCAAGCCCAAGATTTGTTTCCATACTGGTCTCTGATGCCTAGGTACCAATCCCTTGCAGTGTCAGTCAACAAGATTGTTAATCTACTGATTATCATGTTATCCAGCATCAAGTAGTCTCTAACCAGGATATCCGTGTTTTTAATCCAAAGTTCATGATTGTAAGGCAATTCTCCAGAGAATTTCTCCCAGTATCCATTCTTAGGGATACCTTTCCACAATTCCTTCCTCATTTCAAAGTCTATTGCACCATGATCAATGTAGGGGAATTCCTCTTGGGCCTTTGCATCAGGAGTATTGCTTGCAGGCTTGGGAAAGTTATCTCTTGGAGGTCTCTGGGGTTCAGGAGTAGGAACAGGAGGAGGGGCTCTGTGTTCCTGTTGTTGCTCATGGTGGACATTCTGGAAGGGATTATTGTATAAGAGATGAGGGGGTTGGTCTCTGTCATCTGGTATTATCAAGGAATCCAGCTTTGAGCTCACAGAGTTTATTACAGAAGATATGTCACTGAATCTTCTCTTAGATTGCTCAAATCTGTTGTGCTCATTGGCATGAAGGTCATTGATCTGATTACCTATGGATGTAAGATTGCTGCTAACTTTCTCTTCAAAATCTTTCAGATTTTGACCCATTGTATCCATGTTAGAATGACATTGGGATTCATTTACCAGAATTAAATCTTGAACTGTCTCAAACTTCTCATCTATGTGTTTCTTCAGTTGTTCTAACACATTGTTATTCACTGTGGACTTCTCTCTAGCACTTTCACCTATGTTGTTCAGGATTTGATCAAGCAAAAAGGGAATGAATTCATTTTTAAACAGATGAAGAATGGAATGATTCAGGACATCTTTAAAATTGCTGACACAAGATTCAAGAAGAGTACCAGGAATGGTTTCAACAGTACCAGATAATTCAGAGAGAAATTTAGAGAACAGGACTTGTAATTTTTCTTCTAGAAAAAAAGGACCATTTCTAGACATTTCAGAGTTAAGATTATTGAGGAAAAATTCTCTATTTGAAGGATCAGAGAGATTGTCAATATCTAAGCTGAGGCCTAGTGGGGAATCACTACTTAAGGAACTTTTAGGCAAAGATTCATCTAATAAGGGCCTCTCCCCCTGGCTCTCCTGCGTCCATAGCCTCTCCTCACTCCTCTTGTGGCTCTCATTAGGTATTCTCCTATTTCCAGAACTCTCTGAGTGTTGTCCTGAGGGCGTCTCCAGTTCCTCCCTGATCCTCTCCAGTTGTTTTGAGGATGAGGGGGGTTGTGGCCTACGAATTCTTGTGGCATTTGAGGATAAGGGGGTGGATTGTAGCCGCCAGTTTGATGATGCGGGTTGGGGCGGAATAACTGAACCACCTCTCGCTGTATAGAAGCTGGTGGCGGCCTCACTTGGAGCGTCTGCGGCGGTGGCGGCAGCGGCAAAGGAGTTCCTTGGTAATGCTGGCTCTCTAGGCGCGGCTGGGATTGAGGCTGTGGTTGAAATTGAGCCTGGTTGGAGGGGATAGGACCCTGGAACTCCTGCGCTATAGCCCGTAGTTGAGAACCTGTGGGTTCCAGCGTTGGTGTCACTAGAATAGGTTGCTGACTGGTGTGCGGCACTATAGCTAGCTGTGAATGAGGCTGGTTCATTTGCGCCGTGGAGTTCTGCAGACCTAGGCCGTTGTTCTGATTCATTAGAGAAGCCTCCAGGTTGTGTAGCTCGTCTCTGGGTATCCATTCTTGACAAAGACGGATACCTTTGTTCCTCCCAACCAGTTCTATTATCATCTCTTGCGTTAGAGAAGCTTGGGAGAGAAGGCGCCTCATGGTTAACGTGTTCTGCGCCTCCCTGGCGCGGACAAAGAGGTCGAATTGTTTGTTGAACATGCTGATGAGGCTGAAAAGCTCCTCCTCTTCCGGGATGAGGTCCATGGGCCCGGAGGACGCCTCCCGTTGAGGGCTCTGAATGTACGGAAGGAGGGCTAGATTGGGCGGCGCCGTGGGTCTCATGCCCTCTTGGTTGATAGGCTGGGAGGGCGGTTGACTCGTCTGAGGAAGGTTCACCGTCAAGTCTATCTGTTCCCTGTTGATAGGCTGCGGAACCGGCGTGGATCTGCTCAACGCTAGGGCTATGGATGTTTCCCTCGGCTGGTATAGGGCCGGAGGGGTCCCGGTATCAGGGGGGAGCGGCTCCTCTTCCGGGAGCTTGAGGAAATCCTCCTGTAGAGGCGGCAAGGCTGCTTCTAGCCCTTCGAAGCCGTTCTTTGGCGGCTGGGCTAAGGCGGTACCGGTGGCGCAGCTCTTCGGAGAGGTCTCTGCCATTTCTAAGGTGGGGAGGCATGATGATTACGTGTAAGAAAGGAGAGTAATTAAGCGGGAAAAGGAGGATTAAGAGTTGAGTAAGGTTAAATACCTGAAGATCTGGATTTAGCGGAAATCCTTTTGCTTTTCCTAGTAGTAGAAGACGCTTTCTTCTTGTTTTCTTTTACGCTTGACTTTGCTGAGGAATTAGAAGTCCACTCGGCTATGTTGACGGGAGCTACGGTCTTCTTTTGTCTAGTTTTCGGCGCTTTTGCGGTAGCTATAGGGGTCCACAACATGCTACTGATTAAGTTGCCGTTACATGGATTTGATACTATTTTGTCGTCGTGGTTTTCTTTGTCTGCGCTAGTCTGCGCCGTCAAGAATTTTTTTACGTTCAACTGCGGTAATTTTGAATGAGAAGCAGGAGAATCTTTTGAGCCTACTCCGTTTTTCGCTATCTCTTCTTGATCCGAAGATATAGAGGGTTCTGGGGAGGATAAGTCCGACGAAGGGATAAATAGCGGCGCGGAGGAGTCGCAATTCTGCACTTTCACGAGTACACAGGGCGTAAAAAAATTTTTCAAGGGTTCAGTTAGGAAATTTATCAGTATAAAAGTAATTTTGGATAATTTTAGAAGAATTTTAGCGTTAGTAGGATATGTAGAAAAATTTTTAAAGTGATTTTTTCGAATTTTTTCGAATTTTTAAGAGTTTTTTGTTTGATTTAGTCAGGATTATCAGTGCTTTGGCTTTATAGCAGTCTAGAATTATGAAAAGGTGAGTAATTTTCCCGATGAGGCCCCCAATTGTGAGCCTGAGTCTCTACAGTGACTGCAGGACACAAGAAATGGGGGGGCAATAGTTGGATTTCTTGGGATAAAGAAAATACAACTATAAGAGAAAAAGAGAAAGAGAGAGAGAAACTGAGAAGGATCAGGATAAAGAGAAGTACTAGGTTATTCTAGTGGGAATGCACGTCCACTGGCAATGCTACTCTTCAGAAGAGTGCTGCTAATCTGTGCTAAGAAGTGCTACAGCTTCCTCTCAGGAGGGTATCTGGATTAGATAAGTTTAATCCAGCCACAATTTTTTAGCTTCCTTCTGGATAGTCAAGGTTCTTAAAGGGAAACCTGAGGGACAGCCCTGTAACCTAGATTTGAGGCAAAGGCCAAATGATATTAAGGGACAGCCCTGTGATCAAGAGTGAGGCAAAGGCCAGTAGATTTGGAGGGACAGCCCTATGATCAAGGAGAAGACAAAACCAGCAGAAAGAGCAGATCAAGCAAGACACAGAGTTGTACCTCTGAGATAAACAAGGTTCAGTGAAAGAGGTTACTTACTGTCAATATCCTAGGTGCCTGTGACGGTAGGTATACTGGGAGTATTGTAAGCTCTTTGGTGGTGATCCTGGGGTTATCTGGGTGGTGGTTCTGGTGTGCTGAAGTCTTTAGATCCGCCTCAGGCAAGGGGGATCCTGACTACAAAAATTTTCACAGTTTGCTTATGTAATTTACATATGTACATGTGGTTTGGCGCACCTGGTAGCGCTGACACGTCACAACTGCGCATGCGCGTCACAACTCAATAACTCAGGGAAGGAGTGTAGTTACAAGGAATTGATGAGTTGTAACTAGGTTTAAAATTGCATGAGGAAACAGAATATGAAGTCAAAACAAGGTTATCTCTTAAGATAAAAAAGATATAAATTAATTCATATGTAAAAAGTAGAAAAAGGCAGACTTTAGGTCAGCTGAGTTGACTCTAAGGCTGACGGTGGCTCCCTTGGGCCCTTCCACTCTGCCGCGCCCTAGTAGGCACTGCGGTGGATCCACCTAATTTCTCTACGTCTAGTAGCCCTGGCACTACTAACTGCTTACATGGTGAGAGTTCCAGAAGTCAGGGAGTGACTCCCCAAGACTCTTGTGTGTGGTTTGGCGGAAGGATGGTCCCCGATCCTTTGTGCTGCGCTCTTGTGGTGCTTCTCCTGGTACCAAGTCTCCCAGAAGGGGGGACCGGACAGGGAGGAGAAGGCAGGGGACCGGATCCTTCCGGAGCAGAAAGTCCCTGGAGGGTGTGTGGGCAAAGGCGCTAGACCCCACGTGTGAAGATGAGTGCCTAGACCTTCCTAGAACTTGAGCAGGGTGGGCGGGTGGTTGCAAAAATTAACTTTGATCTGGGCAAGGGTGAGAGCAAGTAAGATGACACTGATGGGGGTCTGGATGGAACAGCATGACGCTTGGATCAGGTGGGGAAAGCTCTGAGGTCTTACTGGCCTTGAGTCTTTGGTCTGGAAGCTGGCAAGGCTGAAACGCTGCGCTGCGCTACAAAAAAGCGGTCTTTTAGCGCAGCGCAGCGGGGAGCCTCTGCGTGGTCAGCCCAAAAAGCGGTAGCACAGCGCCAGTCCCGCTACGCTACCGCTGAAAATAGCAGGGGCCCGCTTTTTCCCCGACCCAAAAAGCGGTAGCGCAGCGGACGGGGCCGCTCCTTTCAGCGCCGCGCAGCGGCCACCAAAACAGCTGCGCTGCGCTTTTTTGGCTGGCAGCGGGGGAGCGCTACACGGCCAGGTCAAAAAGCGGTAGCGCAGCAATGGTTCTGCTGCGCTACCGCTGAAAGTAGCGGGTTCCCACTTCTTGCCAGACCCAAAAAGCAGTAGCGCAGCGGGCGGGGCCGCTCCTTTCAGCGCAGCGCAGCAGCCATCAAAACCGCTGCGCTTCACGCTGCACGGCGCTTTTTGAAGCGCAGCGCTTTCACCCTTGAAGCTGGCAACCTCCCCTAGTCCCTGTACGCCACTATCTCCGCCGGTGAGGTGTGCAATAAATTGAGCAGTTGTCCAAGCCACATACGTGCTCTGGACTGGCGTGTACAGAGAGTGGCTAGATGTCTCCATGGACTCTACCCACCTCCTGTTACACTCCCGGTAACACAACATCATTGATATGAATGACTGGCATTCCGGTCATCAAGAGGACAAATCCCTCTCAATGACCTGACCGGCACAGACTGGTCATCCAGAGGGCATCGGGAGTGATGTGCCTTCTTGATGACTGCTCTATTCCCGTCATTGAGAGGATACATCCCTCTCAATGACCAATCTTCTCCGGTCATTGAGAAGATACATCCCTCTTGATGACCGGAACAGACCGGTCACCAGGAGGAATCAATCCTCTCAATGACTGGTACAGTCCGGTCATCAAGAGGGCATCAAAAGGAATCACATCCCTCTTGATGACCGGAATAGACCGGTCATCAAGAGTACAAATCCCTCTTGATGACCTGCACAGACCAGTAATTGATAGGACACCAGCCTCTTGATGACCAGAACAGATTGATCATCCAGAGGATTGATTCCTTTTGATGCCCTCTTGATGACCGGTCTGTACCAGTCATTGAGAGGATTGATTCCTCCTTTTGAACAGCGTTTTCTGGTCATTCAAAGGGTGGTTTCCTCTCAATGACTGGTCTGACCATTCATTGAGAGGGATGTATCCTCTTGATGACCGGAACAGATTGGTAATTCAGAGGATTGATTCTTCTCAATGACCAGAACAGACCGGTCACCAAGAGGGTGGTGTCCTCTTGATGACTGGTCGATACCAGTCATTGAGAGGAATGTATCCTCTTGACACCGTTCTGCACACAGACCGGTTGTTGAGAGGATTGATTCCTCTTGATGACCGGAATAGAGTGGTCATTGAGAAGGCACATCACTGCTGATGCCCTCTGGATGAGCAGTCTTTGCCGGTCATTGAGAGGGCACATCACTCTTGATGCCCTCTGGATGAGCGGTCTTTGATGGTCATTGAGAGGGCACATCACTCTTGATGCCCTCTGGATGAGCAGTCTTTTCCGGTCATTGAGAGGGCACATCACTCTTGATGCCCTCTGGATGAGCGGTCTTTGATGGTCATTGAGAGGGCACATCACTCTTGATGCCCTCTGGATGACCAGTCTGTGCCGGTCATTGAGAGAGATGTATCCTCTCAATGACCGGTCTATTCCGGTCATCAAAAGGGATGTGGCCTCTCAATGACCAGAATGCCAGACATCAAGAGAGATATATCCTCTTGATGACCGGTCTGTACCGGTCATCAAGAGGGATGTGTCCTCTCAATGACCAGAATAGACCGGTCATTGGATTCCTTCCAATGCCGGAGTGTCTCAACACGGCCGCCTGTTGCCGCACGGAGTTGGGATTGGGTAGCTCGATGGGGGTGTCAGCCAGGATAGGAGGAATAGGTTGGACAGTAGGGTCTTTGGAGACAGGAGGAGGCTGGGCTTGGGGGACGGGCTCATCAGACGTGTATGTCTTGGGCAACAGGGTGGAGTGGAGAGGCTCATTGAAATGTGGTGTATGGTGGGCCAACTGTGACTCCGAGCCAATTGGCTTCTGGTCCCATGTGCGGATAGTTTCTCCGGGGGAGCTGGTGGCGCGCACGGAGGAGGGCCCAATGTCAAGCAACGTTAAGTCAACGGAAATTCCTGTGCGCAAGGTAAATCTGTAATTTCAAGCAAGTATGTCACCCAGGAGTAGCCAAATTTGGTGCCACAGGAAGCAGGAATTCTTGGTGTGAACCTCCCTATTTCAAACTGGTCATCTACCATTTTCATGTCTTTTTTATCCTCATCTTCTACTAACTTAACAAATTACCCCCTATGCAGGACTTGGTGACCGCCGACAAGAGTAATGCAGGAGTGGGCAGGATGAGAAAATTGCAACTGTGGGCAGTGAGCTCACTTCTCTGGGAGCAATGACAGGACCCACCCCCAATATCTTTTCTTGGTGGAAATTGTGCAGGTTTGGATGTGCCAGTATGTATCTGCAGAACTCAAAATTAACTCTGCACTATTTTAGTGGAGATTTTCCAAGCTTGATATACCCAACCCATTCCCATTTCCATTAATTAGGGCCTGTACCATACACGGCGGGGGTACTTCTTGCCACGCCCGTCCGTGGAACCCACGGCAGAAGGGTAACCCGTGGAACCAACGAGGATCGGCTTGGTAACCCCTTGGTAAGCTCGTTGGTTCCACAAAACGGGTTTTTTCCACGTGGAACCAATGGGCTTCACACTTTTCCCCGTCAGTTCCACAATGTGCCTTCCTGGCACGCGTGGAGACCATGTCAGCTTGTTGCTCACGTTGGTTCCATGGCATTTTCTTTTTTTTTACTTCCAGCCAAGACCACCTCAGGCTGGTCCTGAGGTTTTGAAAGTCCAACAAAAATTGATTTTGAAGAGAGGAAAAAAAATTGAAAAACAAAATTTAACAAAAAACCTATCACAAACCCAATTGCAAACCAACGTTTGGGGGGTTGATAGCGTGTAAAGAAGCAGAGCTCCAGAATGGGAAATGGCTGCGTTGTTTGGCACTCCCTCTCATCCAGGCTCCCTGCCATGAATGTGAGTTCAAGTCCCAATGGTGACAGTTTTTAACAAGCTGCTCCCGCTGAATTTTTCAGGCCTGCCTACGTGACCACGTGGATTCCACGGGTACACATCTGTAAATATCCGTGGAATCCTTGGGGCCATCACAAGGTGCCCCTGTGATCCACTTGGTGGAGATCACGTGAACGTGTGGACCAGCAGCCGCTGGTCCAACCTCACGCAGGGGCACTATGGGGAATCCACGAGGATTCCTCAAGATATCCTTGTCAGAGCACTCCCCGTGTGTAGGGCATGAAAATTGAAATTTTCCAAATTTATTTACCTCAAAATTTCTTGGGACAAAAACTGAGCCTGGCCGAAATGTAGGCTGGAGCCCAAATGTGAAGAATTTTAACATTTGAACCCTCCACTAGTTTTCAATTTTTGTGTACAGGGCAAAAAAAGTTGAAATTTTTCAAAATTGAGGCCCATGGTACAGGCCCTTAATGTAACAACTGTAAGCTACGAGTTTCCAGTACTTTCATTGCCTTGTCCTAGTCCTACTCTGAAAAACGGCTTGGAAACACACCCCTCGCGCTTTTAACACCTCCGACATGCGTTTTTGGTCTTCAATGGGCCCTGCAGACTCAGATGCAGTTACCCACAAAGAACATATTTTTCAGCAAATAAGCAGGTTGTTCAGTTTCAGATGCGTGTGGGTGTAGTTTTTCAGATGTCCTCTCAGTCCAATTTTGAAAAGAAAAGAAAGAAGGAAAAACTGACATCTGGACCCCATACGTGCATCCTGAACCGAGACGCATTTCAAATTGGGCAGCCATGTCGGAAGAGTATCCAAGTCACCAGGGGGGTCAGACTGGCGACCAATCGAGAAGGCATCAAAAAACGGAGCAGGCGGCAGTTCAGACCTCGCAACAGAAAGTTTTACAAGGGATAGGGAGGAGTGTAAGGAACCGGGGGCCGACAAGACAGCCAGCAATAAGCAAGGTTTTCAGCTTTCTTAAGGCGCAGGAGGACTTCATAACGATGTCGAATAGGCCCCGATTTTTAGTAGGGTCATCAGAAGTTTCAATGCTTGCTGGGATCGAGTGCCACGCAGAATCCACATCAATCATCAAGATTTCAAACCAGGGTTGGTGCACTCTGTTAGGGTTCGATATAAGCCGGGCCGGTCGAGCCTTGAGGTTGGACATAAGATTTTGAGCGTAAACAAGCTCTTTGCAGAACTCTTTAAAATCGACGAGAGTTCGATTTCGTCCAAGTCCGGCTCTGTCAAGACAACTGATCGTAAGGCATGATTCAAGATTGGTATCGCCGGGGGAATCGTTGACTCCTCCGTCTCGATTTGCGGGCCCGATAGTATCCTAAAGTCGATTGTATGTAGAAATTTCCACTTTGAGAGTAAACGATCGATGGCCTCATCGATTCGCCAGCTGAGACCCTTCTCGGGACGGTTTGACCAATGCCCAGTGGTTGAAAATTCTTGGATCCGCTGCCGACTTGCTAAGGCTTCGAAGATTGACTCTTCATCTTCACCGAAGAAGAAATGATGAATTACAATGCATTCGATCAGGGGACAGGATCGGATGAGTTCGCTAGTCAGAAAGCTGTAGCCCTGTGTCATCATAGACCTATCACGGCAGTCGAATCGTATCGCGCGAACATCGCGCCAATTTGTTCAGGCAAGGAGGAGCGTCCCCAGACCGCTGAATGCCCCTCATCTCGTCCTCCTGAGCGCTATGCGCATCGTGGTCGTCCTCATCTAGGGATGGCCCAGTAACCGCCTGGAGGAACGAGTCCATCCGCCAGGAAGTCGACAAGGTCACATCTCTGAAGAGCCTCGCCTGGGCAAGTTGTCGAAAGGTGCGGTTGACTATCGATAGATGTAATAAGGGATTTATGCAGAAACCTGCAGAAACAGATTGATGAATGTTGAGTTTTCATTCATCTTCATTTTCCAAGTGTTTGACAAGTTAAATGACTTACTACCGCGGTTCCATGATGGGGCTGTCTATCATTTAAAATTGAAATAAGTTCGAGGGTTTAGGCTGGATCATGTACTCTTTGTGGCTAAGGAACACGTGAGGCAAGAAAACGTGTAACGTACATGTATTTTCATCTGGTTGAGCTCGCTCTGATAACACCGATAGCACTCTCCCAAGTGTTCGCTATCTGGCCTGGCGATCTCGTCATGGTCAAGCTTATGATGGTCATACCCACCACAAGGGCCCTTGAATCGCTCCCTGATCGCTTCTAATTGTTTGCTGGTGATAATCCGAATAGTTGAAATAGATTATCTTGTCGATCAGCTCGGCTGGCAGGTCGCTTAACCTGGCCATCTTGAGAAACCTTCGAGTAATCTTATGGATATGGATATGTAATTTTGAAGCGGTTAACGGTGGGACAGATTCAAAGAAGCGGTCAGCTAGGGTTAGGTAGATATCGAACTTACAGGTTCCGGCTCGGGAGGCACCTCTGCAAAAAGTTGGCGCCGACATGACGCTGCCCGGTCTGTGTACACAACACCTGCAGGCTGCCATGGTCCGTGAACAACCATCAAAGTGAACCAACAGATTGCAAAAGCATTCCATTCCAGACATTCAGATTCATCCGTCCATCAACCGTCCTCCCAAGGCGTCCCAGCCTATCCCAGCGAGGTGACCTGATGTGACACATGAGGTCACATGCCAACAACAGTCTGAACCACTGGAGACCACTGGTGTGTAGATTTGTGAATGGTATCATTTTGTATGTATTTACGCTGTTGCAATCGGTCACAATGTCAATTGACCTCCATGAGATTCAGAGAGACCTCCCATCACTGTCCACTTCGTTCCTATGAATTTCATTCGACAACATCTCGGCTCGAGGAACTCCCTGGGCAAGAACAGCCCAGAAGCAACAGCCAAGAATCTTTAGAGGTTCAGTTCCAGTAAATGCTCATCGTCAAATAGACGCACTTGCCGTGCGGAGCCCTTAGCGTTCAAGGATCGCATTCGCTCTATTACAGAACACCAGCACATACGAGACATCTTTGCGGCGCACCTCTTGGCACCGCCATTAAAGCTGACTCAGTCGACCCTAACAAGGCCCTTCCCCGACTTTCATTACCTACCTTATACGCTCTTTAATACCGGCTCTACATACCAAGCGAGATTCGGCAACAACGAAGCGTACTTGCCTCTCAACATTCACTTTTCATAGAATTACGGCAATCTGAGTCTAGAACGATGATCCAGACACCGGCAAGATACGTGCTATGGGGGTTTTGCGTTTGGTACTCAGCAGTTAGCTCAATGTCAGAAGCGAGAGAGCCCTTTGGTTTTCCTACTGGTTCGCCCCTAAATGACACCCGTACTACTGCTACCAAACTCGACCGGAGATACCTGCCTAAGCCCAGATACACCTCGGCGCGTGGATCTAGGCCTGGGTTTGTCTCAGCGCCCGGGGATGGGCATTTTTATCTTGATGGAGAGCTGTTTGATTTCAGAAGCTTCAAGTGAGCAACATTTTCCGATGCAAGTGCATGTAATAGATGCCGAGAATTGGCTTGTCCTGATACACATTTTGCATTTCCATTGTAAGCACCCCCACTCTACTCGATGGTGCGTAACAGGTCCCTCGTTATGAAATAGTTTACGCGAAATGTGTTGGATTCCATGCGACTAAAACCCAAACAGGTGTGGAGTTCCGCGCACGCGATTTAGTCGAAACCATATCAGCATTTGGAAGCCCGGTTTCGCGTACATACACTTTACATGTGGCCAACAGCAATTTCAAGGGTGGCAAACAAAATCCGTCTTCGTCACACATCCTTGGATGGGACAATTCCGCTAGTGGTATGTACCATCTGCCTCATTTGCTTAAATTTCTCGGTCGCAAAACAATTGTTAACTAGAAATTGAATGAACCATGTAATGATGACTCCGCTGTGTAAAATTAGATTGGATATATAACGAAACAAATTGGAAGAATATAGATCAAGCGTAAGGATACATTTAGTGCCATGGTCATGTTAGATGCCTTTCTTTATCTCACAATTCTTCTGACCTGCCCCACCGTGCAGATTGGACCTGGCGCGCCAACATGGGGTCAAGCTTATCATCCCAATAATTAATCAAGTAGGCAGGCCTTGTGGGAGCGTTTTGTGACTAGTTAATTAGACTAATGGTGGCATCCAAATTTAAGGACTACGGGTCTGACGATTCCAACTGGGTCGGAAATTTCAATGATGTATGTTCCAATTTTGTCACTTTTTAGCGCGCTCCCGTCCTCATCAATTTCTCCATAGTTGGTTCGACATAGATACAATATCGAAAACTATACCGTGGCACAACAGGCAGTGGATTGGTTTACAGACCGCGAAATGATTAAGTGTTTTAAAAAAATCATCTCCTTCTATTTAAACCGAATCAACACCTTCAACGGAATCCGGATTGGTAGTGACGAGACAATACTGGCGTTTGAGACGGGAAATGAAATGAATTGGGGATATCAAAACGGGTCTGACGGTAAGCACCACTAATCCGTGATCTCGAATATGTGCGACCCCGTAATTCATATTCTGCCATCCAATGATGAATCATTTGATAGCTCATGATAGGCCTGCTCCGGCAAGCGTGAGTCTATTTTTTATCTTGTTTGTTACAATCTTTCCCTGAATGGAATTGAACATAATTGGATACAAAACTACAGTGGACGATTGAAATCGCGCAGTTCATCAAGTCACTTGCCCCAAAAACTCTAGTAATGGATGGCAGCTAGTATGTCACTTTTTTCCTACGCTTGAGGCTCTCAAGTTTTGTGGTTTCTCTCATTAAACGACTATAATCCGTGATTTTCGCTCAGTTCCCGCAACCCAGACCTAGCGTGGGAAGAAGAAACACTCGCTTCGCCGCATATAGACATTTATTCTTACCACTTCTGTGAGACATTCAATTCTATCCTATTTTAGTAAGGCTGGGCGCTCTATCGGTTTTAAACAGAAAAATACGAATTCTCCTGGTTGAATATGCAGATGGGGAGGGTGACACTCAGGCTTATCATGCGTAAGAAAACTGTCATTATACAAGACTTACTGCCTTGTCAAACTCACTGACTGCTAAATGTTAATCCAGCCTGGAAAACCAGGTGCGGGCGCACGGGAAGACGTTCATCGTCGGTGAACATGGCTTTTGTGAGACATCCGGATTTGCCGTGAAAATTGTTATTCAATTTGCGTTGTGGAGCGTCTTACTATTTTGTTTTGACAACAGATGACAAAGTCGCAGTATGGGAGGCATTTTACAAAAATGTCACCTGCCCTGGTGCTCTTGTCTGGTCAATGCGTGGACATTCCGAAAATGGGGGCTTTGTCACGCACGGCGAAGGCAATAACATCTACAGCTATCACGCTCCGGGATTCAGGAATCAGACCTCCGAGAACTTTGACACCCAAGAAGCCGATGTCATTTCTTTGACTTATGATGCCAGGTGCGTATTAGATGATTTTAACTATATCGTCATGAACCATCAACGCGATAGCTCACATCAAACATTCTGATCATGGTGATATCACGTAGCTACAGAATCCTTGGGCTGAGCCCTCCTCGGAAACCAATTCCTGCGACCCCAGACGCATTCCTCGTTAGCAATGGCACACATGCAGGTATTTCATGGAGAGGAGCAGCTTGGGCGCAGGAATACCAAGTGCTTGGTGTAAGCACGTTTTGACAGAATACCCCCACAGATCTTTGGATTTTCATTAGCTGACGAGCTTGCTTTCACCAGGCTGTCTTCCAAGATGCACAATTTAGCATTATCTCAAGATACACGCCCGACAATTTTGACGACGGCCAACTTTTTGTACCACTCGATCCCACGGATCCCACGAAGCCCATTCATATCAAATTACCAGAACCGATACCTCATCAATCACATGCAGGTTGGATTGACACCAAGTGGTGCCCCCCGGGATCATCTGCTCCGTGTGGAGACATCCATTTTGACAAACAAGATGGTGATTTTCCGTACTCACTTTTCTTGCAGAAGCTGACTGCCTGACTATAAAAGGTTTTTTTTGCAGACATAAAACCTCCTATCACGTACCGGCGTCTGATGCCCATGACTGCCCCAGCCGGACAGATTTCAACGAAAAACCGCGATCTAAACCCCGCCGCTAACAACAGTTTTCCATCCGGTGGTTGGTTCTCGGTGCGTGCAGTTAGTGCCGATGGCATTCTGGGTGGTGTTTCCGAATCCATTTTTCTCAAATCACAATGGCAGGGGTATCTGGGAGAGAACGAGTGGAGTTGATGCACTTACTATAACCTTATCTTTCCAAATTGAGTTTTGCCTTTGGCATCGCACACTACAAATTTATGATTTCTACCTAGAAGGTTCAAGTTGTAACAGTTTTCAATACATTGTGAGGACTTAAGTTCTGTAAATAGGTGTTGACTTGTGGTGGGACTAATTTGTTTTAAATATTAACTTCCACAGAGTCATGGCTAATTCTTTGGAGAAGCTATATCTTTTCATTATATCTTCGCTGTTATGTACATCACTTTACTAAAGCGTTAGGGGAGTATTCATTACCTTTTATCGAGTTTTGAGCGCGAAAGCAGACGCGAAACACTATTCCACAGCGTGAGCCATTTGACTCGATCTCGGAACCACAAATACATACCTCATAGATGGAGCGGATCCGGTCATCTACCCTGGGACCTACTCTCACTCTGTCTTCCACAGCGGGCTTGTTATTTGCTTGTTCCACTCTTGCCTGCCCTCTGCCAGCGGTGGACCAGCCGGACTGCTGAGTGTTTGCAGTTTAGATAAGAATATTTGCAACTTTTGCGAAGAGGCAACTTTGCTCTTCATCCATCAAAATTATATCCCATTATATCCCATGGCAAGACATAAGGGTTCATCCAAGGCCAAGTGACCCGGGTGTGGCGAGAAAAAAGAGGTGGAATGGTAATGGTATGGCATGATCATTGACATAGACTTCACAACTCCTTTTTTATGATTTTGGCCTATGGTATTGCACACTATGAATCTAGGTAATATCTTTGTGAAAGAGGAGAAACACAATTCTCACCCAACACAACTATGCAAAACACGCTGGTGAGATAAAGGAAACTGAGAGGATTTCGGAACATCTTGAGAAAGAGAAAATGAGGAATAAGAGAAGGGGAGGAAGGGGCAGAGTCACCAGGCCAAAGCTCGGGGAATCAATGTGTGTCTCGTAAAAACCGTGCTGAAGCCACCTCAGCTTTCCGCTTGTTGAGGGTTTTGTCGAGCTGTCCCGCATTGAAACGGATTCTGAGATGTCGCAAATGTTTCCGGAGAGTCACCCGTTGGGTATTAGCCTGTGGACAGAAACTCATGAAGTGGAAAACCGTTTCCCTAGCCCCATATTGGGGCAGACAGGGTGGAAAGTCGCAAGTGCTTAAAACATGTGTGTGGTTGAGGATTACTTTTTCGATGCGGAGTTTATAATGGCGTGATGAGAAAGTGGTATGAAATACGTAGAGGACACAATTGTAGCGGGCGGCCTCGTCAACCCAGGACTCAGTTTTGTCGGAATGCCATGTCCTTCCTAATTATTCTTCTACATATTTATTTACAATCCGAAGTGAATGGGGCAACCTATGTACGACCCTTCCAAGGAGGCGGGCATGAGTTGGCCACCACATACCTCCAACACTCTTCCCGCTCTACCTGCTGTCCGTGACCAACCATCCAAGCGGACCAAACACAATTGATGATTGCAAAAGCACTCCATTATTCATCCCTGCACTTCCCTGCACGTATTTCCATCGGTCATCCCAGAGCATCCCAGAGATGTGACCTGATGTGACACATGAGGTGACATGCAAACGGGCTGGACCACTGGTGTGTAGATTGAGTGGTAACATTTTGTATGTCCATATTTATTTAAGCGTTTACCAATAGGTCACAATGTCAATTGACCTCAAAATGATCTCGGAGAGACCTCCCATTACTGCTGCTTCGTTCCATTGAATTCCCATATGCACATTCCGCAACAGCTCGTCTGAAGAATTTTTTTGAGTAAGCAACATTCCGTCAACGAGATTCAGTTCCAGCGAGTCCTTAACGTCAGATAGACAGATTCGAAAATACGAAATCCCTGGCGCTCCAGGATCTCATTCGCTCTAGAAGTTTGAAAACAGTACGTGAAATTGCTATCGGGCACTTGCTCCGCCATCAAGCAAAGTGAGTCAACGGAATCCCACCAAGGCCCTTCGCCGACATTAATCAACCATCACATACGCTCTCTAATACCGCCTACACTTTTCAGACGAAATTCGGCAAGAACGAAGCGTGTTTGCCTCTCAACGTTCTAACTATGATCCAAGCACGAGCAAGATGCCTGATATGGGGGTTCTGTCTTTGGCGATTAGCAATAAGCTCAATGAAAAATGCGAGAGAACCCTTGAGTTTGCCTGCAGGTGCGCCGTTGAACGACACGCGCAGTGATACCAAACTCGTCCGGAGATACTTGCACAAACCCAAGTACACCTCGGCGCGTGGATCTAGGCCTGGGTTTGTTTCAGCGCCTGGGGATGGGCATTTTTATCTTGATGGAGAGCTGTTTGATTTCAGAAGCTTCAAGTGAGCTACGTTCTCCGCTACAAATGTATGGAATAGACGCTTGAGAATTGGATTATCCTAATTTACGTGTTACATTTCCATCGAAAGCACCCCTACTCTACTCAATGGTGCGTAACACTGAACAGGCCTCTGGTTATTAGTCGACACAAAATTTGTTTAATGAATTGCTGGATCCGGCCTACTCAACTAGGTGTGGAGTTTCGGGCACGCGATCTAGTCGAAACGATATCAGCATTTGGCAGCCCGGTTGCGCGTACATACACGTTACATGTGGCCAACAGCATGTTTAAGGACGGCAAGCAAAATCCGTCTTCGTCACACATCCTTGGATGGGACAATTCCGCCAATGGTATGTAGGATCTGCCTCAGTTGTTTGACTTTCTGGGTCGCAAAACAATTGTTAAGTGGAATGAACAATGAAATGATGACTCCGGTGTGTAAAATTAGATTGGATATATAACGAAACAAATTGGAAGAATATAGACCAAGCGTGAGGATAGATTTAGTGCCCAAGTCCAGCTAGATGCATTGCTCTGTGTTAACATGGCAATCCATATGACCTATCCCCACTCGTGCAGGTTGGACCTAGCGCGTCAACATGGTGTCAAGCTTATAATCCCAATCATCAATCAAGTAGGCAGGCTTTGTGGTTTTTTTTTGCGACTGTTGTTGAGGTAAATTGACTAATGCTGGTGTCCAAATCTGCATACCTTTTAGGATTACGGCTCTGATGATTCCGACTGGGTCGGAAATATCAATGATGTATGTTTCAATTTCTCGGATTTTAGCGCGTTTGAATTCTCATCAATCCCTCCACAGTTGGTTCGACATAGATACAATATCCAAAGCTATACCGTGGCGCAAAAGGCAGTGGATTGGTTCACCGACTTCGAAATGATTAGGTGTTTTAAAAAAATCATCTCCTTCTATTTAAACCGAATCAACACCTTCAACGGAATCCGGATTGGTAGTGACGAGACAATATTGGCATTTGAGACGGGAAATGAAATGAACTGGGGATATCAAAACGGGTCAGACGGTAAGGTTCACCAATCCGTGAGCTTGGAGGTGTGCAATCCCGTGGCCCATATCCTGACGCCTGATGCTTAATCTTTTGATAGCTCATGACAGGCCTGCCCCGGCAAGTGTCAGTCCAAATATTTATTTATTTTATTTGCTGCAATCTCTTTGTGGATGGATTTGAACAGAATTGGGTGTATAACGGCAGTGGACGATTGAAATCGCGGAGTTCATCAAATCGCTTGCCCCCAACACTCTAGTAATGGATGGCAGCTAGTATGCTACCTTACTTCTAGCATTGAGGCTCCTGATTTGTTGCGTCTCTCCGGGTCCTGAAATTATGTATGATTTTTGCTTCAGTTCGCGCAATCCAAAGTTAGCGTGGGAAGCAGAAGCCCTAGCTTCCCCGCACATAGACCTTTATTCTTTCCACTTCTGTGAGGCAGTCGATTCTATTTTAATCTAATCAGACTGATCTTTGCGGGTAAAGAACTGAAGGTTTATGAATATATGCAGATGGGGAGGGTGAGATCCAGTCTTATCGCGTGTAAGAAAAATGGCTCTATTCAACTGCATTGTAACACTCACTGATTGCTAAATGTAAATCCAGCCTGGAAAACCAGGTGCGGGCGCACGGAAAGACGTTCATCATCGGTGAACATGGCTTTTGTAGGATACCTGGATCTGCCGCGAAAATTGTGATTGGATTTGCTCCTTAGAGCTACTAACTTTTTTTTTCCCCACAGATGACAAAATCACAGTATGGGAGGCATTTTACCAAAATGTCACCTGCCCTGGTGCTCTTGTCTGGTCAATGCGCGGACATTCCGAAAATGGGGGCTTTGTCACGCACGGCGAAGGCCATAACATCTACAGCTATCACGCTCCGGGATTCAGGAATCAGACCTCCGAGAACTTTGACACCCAAGAAGCCGATGTCATTTCTTTGACTTATGATGCCAGGTGCGTATTAGATGATTTTAACTATATCGTCATGAACCATCAACGCGATAGCTCACATCAAACATTCTGATCATGGTGATATCACGTAGCTACAGAATCCTTGGGCTGAGCCCTCCTCGGAAACCAATTCCTGCGACCCCAGACGCATTCCTCGTTAGCAATGGCACACATGCAGGTATTTCATGGAGAGGAGCAGCTTGGGCGCAGGAATACCAAGTGCTTGGTGTAAGCAAGTTTTGAAACAATGATCTGGACAGAATACGCCCATCAGATCTTTGGATTTTCATCAGCTGACGAGCTTGCTTTTAACAGGCTGTCTTCCGAGATGCACAATTTAGTATTATCTCAAGATACACGCCCGACAATTTTGACGACGGCCAGCTTTTTGTACCACTCGATCCCACGGATCCCACAAAGCCCATTTATATCAATTTACCAGAACCAATACCCCATCAATCGCATGCAGGTTGGATTGACACCAAGTGGTGCCCCCCGGGATCATCAGCTCCATGTGGAGACATCCATTTTGCCAAACAAGAGGGTGATTTTCAGTACCTACCTTTCGCGCAAAAGTCGACTGTCTGACTTGAGGATGAATCTTTTGTAGACCTGAAACCTCGTATCAACTACCGGCGTCTAAAGCCCATGAGTCCCCCACCCGAACAGATTTCAGTAAAAAACCGCCAACCAAATCCCATTGCTCAAAAGAGTTTTATATCTGGTGGCTGGTTCTCGGTGCGTGCAGTTAGTGCCGATGGTGTTCCTGGTGGTGTTTCCGAATCCATATTCCTTAAAACACAATGGCAGGCGCACCTGGGAGATATAGAGTGAAGCTGATTTGCTTACAAAGCCCTGTTCACACAAATCTTAATTATACTTTTATAGCACTTAGCATAAAATTCAAATAAATTTGTTAAATTGTTCAGAATCCTCAAAAACATAGATGATGTTAAATCAGTTTGTAAAATTTCGCCCAGAAACCTTTTCAAATTATGATTCAATTGGAACAGGGCTAATGACAAAAAGAGTCCACCCCAACTTCTATAATTCTGAGGTCCCGCTTGGACGCACCAAATTATACGTCATAAATGTGCCAAATTTATGAGCACGACCCAAAGTTTGGCCCCCGTTGCCACCAAATTTTTAAAACCCCCGGCGGTCGCGCGTCATAAATCCACCCATTTGTGACACACGCAACTCCATCGGGGGTGCTATCTGAAATTTGAAAAACTTCAAAGAACTAAGAGTATTTCATTTTGATCAGACTAAGTAACTATGATTATGTACAATAGCTTTCTGATGCAAAATGATAACATGAGAAGAATAAAAGTAAGGGAATGTACCTAAGAGCAGGAACAGAGCCGCTCTCTACTTGAGATTAAGGGTTGAGATATATTCAGAGAAAGGTTGCGTCGGTTGTCGACAGTCTGCCATGGGTGACGTTTGTTGTTAGCTCATGTCACCTCTCTGATCTCTCCTGAAGGTTCATTTAAGCCTTACTTTAGCTGGTCTTTGAGACCTGAGTGATTTCACTTGGCGTCGGCCAATTGGCGAAGTAGCGACACAACGCAGTCTACAAGAATAGACACGTTGCATCAGCTCCTTGTTTTGCTTTAGCCTCTTCCAATATTGGAACTCAAAACTTTTACCAATATTGCTTCCTGCTCTTTGAGCCGTATCAAAGTTTTTGGTCTGCGTGTCTTCGACGTTTCTGTCTAGGATTGCGGAATAGAGCATTAGCATCTATCTGATCAATCTCGAGTCTCTGCAGCCGCTTACCTTTGGTGCTTGCTGAGATTCTCGTGATGAGAGATTGGGGGCCTGGATTTTCCGTGAGCCTAATCTTGCTGCTTGCGTGCGTCGGACCTGCTTGCATCAAAAGATGATTTCAGTTTGACGACTCCCGCGGCGCTAATTTGGACTGCGGAAATGGTTCGCTTTTGCTTACCAGATTCCGCAGCTAATTTAGTTCACGGCGTCTTCCTCAATTTATGAGTTAGGCGCCGTTCCCCTAAGCTGGTATTCTCACAAATTTAGCTTGTGTTGGGAGCCTTGGGAGCTCAGGTGATGCCAAACATGGCAACACCTGGGCTCCTCAATAGCCCCTGTGATACCCCAACTTTTGTTGACATCTCACCACCCCAAACACACACTCCCTCAAAAACCCAGCCACTGATTCAATTAGATGCACTTGGGGCTTGGTGAAAGCTGAGTTTAGCTCTCAGGATACCTCATGTGTGGTGGATGCCACAGCAAGCCACATCACCTTGGGAGCTAAACATGGCAAAAATTGAGCACTGCGGAAAGCTCCTGCGGTGGAGCTGCTCTAATGGTGTATCCAAACGGGAACACCAAATTTTACATAGATTGCCTTTGAAAAGATTGGATTTGATATTATACCGGACATATTTGGACACTTTCAAAAACAAAAAAATGGTAGAACCTTGCAGATCCCATATCTTTATGTTTGTTTCAAGCTGTGGTGTCCACACCGTTGCAGAAGTTTTAGGATCACAGATGTCTCAAGAAGGCAGACTTCAAGATGCAGAAGGTGCAGCGGGATATTCAAGGTTCCGCCCCAAAGTTCCAGCAGTGGGTTGGTTTGCAAGGTCCGCCGTAGACGGAGTTCAACATTCATGGTTTGATCTGAGCAATAATCAAGTTTTCTGGCTCCAACATTAATGTTTCTTGTTTTTGACAGTTTTTTGCTTTATTTTTGTTTGTGTTGTTGTGAGGTCTGTGTGCTTTTCACGGAGATAATGAAACCTCCTGTGACATTTTCAGCCCAGAGTTCAAGTGTGATTCCACACTTGGAGAATGGGTTGGCATGGGGAATTTCTGATCCAAAGAATAACCATCAAACTTTTTATCAATCTTCATTGTTTGAGTTTTGTGGAGTCTGCTCTACCATTTTTTTCTTTGTTTCTGGACCTCAAAAAACCATCCAAACCACCATCAGGCTTCCAACCTTGGAATATCTTGTGAAACCTACCCAACCCAAGCTATACCTTTCAATTCCTTTTGTGCATCATCTGGACCAACACAGAGGGCAAATTAAACAGCACTTTCTTGCCCTCTCCCAACTGCCTCCGCCTAGGATGAACAGAGTCCCATAATTATTAGTCTTGAAAGGTGTTGCCCAAGGATAAATCTAATCCCTCAGAAATCATCCTCTAGACAATGGTCAGGGAGTATACTTCAAAAACAAAGCTCATATTTGGAACCAGAGAGAGCTTTTTACCTTTCATGCCACTGATGGTGGTGAGATAATTCTGCCCTCTGCCCAAACGGAGGGACAAAACAAGCACCAGACTGTTACACAAGCTGCAATTAATTGTGGGCTGTGGAATATTGAAGCCCAAAGTATATCTGGAAACTGAAAATAAATCCATAAAACAAAACAGAAAGAAAATGAACTGTTCAAAGCTTCCTGGAAAATCCAATAATATAATATGCCTTTCATTTGCGCACCAGAAAATTATTTGCGCACTAGGATTTTGGTGATCCCACACGCTCAAAACAGCAAGGAATCAAATTCCACATGGCAATTTCCAGGTTAATTTTCCATAGCATGTGCCAGGAGTGTCCTGCCTTGGGAGAGCCCCCCAAAAATCAGCACATCCTTTGCGCATGAGAAAACTTTACTTCCCGGCCAAGAGGGAAACTGTTGAGAAGTTTGAGTATCCTCTTACTGGATGACTTCTGGTCAAGATCTATCCTCTTACTGGATGACTTCTGGTCAAGATCTGTGGGCCTCCCAGAAAAAATCTACAAAAGGTAGATTTCCCTCCAAAACCCTAGACCTTTTGCCAATGGTGATTGGTGGGTAGATATGTTACCAATAAAGGTTACATAACAGTTTTCAAGCCTTTAATGTCATGTAATGTCAAAAGTGGAATTATTGAGGTTTCTACGTGTGTTTCAAGAAATCCATTTTTTAGTCTCTAAAGGGGCTTTGAGGGTTGTGAAAGGGGTGTGATGGTGGTCTTCCCCTGCAAGCAATCTGGAATCCCTGTGACATATTGACCAAATTTACAAGTTATTTCAACCTGATTGGTGGCTTTTTTTGTAATTTTAAAATTTCAGAATACGTAGGAAATCATCAGGATTCTCAAGCTGCCATTGGACTCTCAAATTTTGGAGAGTTTGGGGGTCATTTGAGGGGTTTCATGGTATTTCCAGCCTCTGAGGGGTTTTATGGTCTTTCCAGCCATTTTGCTGGTACTCATCACGCAAGAACTCCAAAATTGTGTGCAAGTCAGAGGGGTGCTTGCATCCTAACTTATCACAATCACCTTGCTTCAGGGCCCAGGGGCCAAGGTACCCGGTGCGCCAAAGCCGCCTTGCAAAGCAAGACTTGAAAGAGGGGCTTGTGAGCAATTTCTAATTGGTGGCCTGAGAGTAAGGTTGAAAGTGGGTTGGGTCAACCTGCCAGGCACCTGACCCGTGTTGTGTCTGGGGCCGGGTTTGGCTTGGCTTTTGTCTCAAAAAATGGTTTTGGTTTTTGACCCAACCTGCCACAGATCACCCACTAGGTTTTGGGTAGGGTTTGGGCAGCCTATTTCCTAATTGGGTCAGCCAGTGACCTAACTATGACGCCTCCAACAGTCAAGTTGGGGGTTTTTGGCGCCTAATAGGTCGGGCCAACCCAATACCTGTTGGGTTATCCCATGCCCCAAAACCAACCCAACCCAAAATATTATGATGTTGGGTTGGGTTTGGGCAGCATATTTTCAAATCTGCCCTGACCTGACCCGACCCACACTAAATGTTGGGTTGGTTTTGGGCACTATTTTCCAACCCAAACCCAACCCGGTTTCATCCCTACCTGAGAGAATCCGCATCAGGTGCCAAGTTAGCCCGCATTAGGGCACTTACTTTGACCCCGCACCTGCATCAGGTTGGATCAACCGGTGATCAACTTGACCCAGAGCTCCATTTGGAACTAGTGGGGTCTAGATTTAGACCCCGCTAATTCTGGTACTGATCCCAAAATGAATATTCATCATGCTTGTAAGCATGAGATTTGTGTGTTTAGGTGCCAAACACATAACCTCTGACAGCCTTGGACCCGCTAATTCCCACCCATGCACATGGCCAATTGGAATAGCCTATTCCAATTGTAATCCAAGCTAGTTATCCCAGGCTAATCTATCCACTGATGCAGATGCTCTGAGAGCTTGGGCTTTGTGGCTTTTTTGGCCTCTTGGGATCTCTCAGGCTTATAGCTCCCAAACCATCAGGACAATCAAAATGCTGTGAAGTTCCTCATGAAGGCATCCATCTTGCCTCTGCAGAAGTCCTTTTTTTGCATATTTTGAAGAAATAGTATCCCTTCCCTGGTGCGTTAGTGAGAGTCTCTCTCAGCTTGTATTTGGCAGTTATTCCATAATCAGTGGTATCCCTTATACTGCGGGTTGTACAGATTGACCATTTGGCACCTTGTTCAAATTGTACAGGGGTCGTAGCAGCCACACATCCACACTGATGGTCCGATGGATGAGAGGAAAGGTTGCAGAAAAAGTAAGATTAATCCCAGGGCCATCTCTTGGAAAAATAGAAATTTCAATAATTTATGGATGGCGAAGTACACAACCCCTAGACATCTGTTGAGTGCAGAAATATGGATAAAAATCAGGCCTTTCGGCTGGTCTATTAGGCTGAAAGAATTTCCTCCAGGAAGGTGGGGCAATGTTAAGGGCAGGTTTTTCCCTGCCAAAGCGCCTCAAGCTCACAGGCTAAAATTCTGACATTAGTCACAAGTCCCTCCTTCGGAACATTTAAGGTGTTCAAAGTTGAAATCATAAAATTTTCATTACATAAAATCATAAAATCATAAAACTTTCTAATGATGATTCTATATGTACCATTTTAGAAATGTTGCTCTAATTTGAGTGTTTGGGTGTACATATTTTTTTCACCTCAGAATTTTATGATTTTATGGTGTTATGATTTTATCAATGTCAACTTTGAACACCCTAATTGTGTTAAGTTAGGCTCGCACCCCGCGAGCACGGGAACTTCTGTTGATGCACAATTTAGTTCGGGCCACCCAGTCGCTGCAAGATTAGACAAGGCAAAAGGTCGGGGATGAGCCCCGGCCCTTCAGGGTGCTAAGCGGCTTCCGGGTCCCCTGCACGGGGCTCCGGTTAAGCTCCTTTTGGGCACCAGGATAATTTTCTCTTCGCTGTACTCCATCTCAACTACAATTTCCAAGCCATTTTCACGACCAAAACGAAGAACGGCAACGAATTAGAAGAAGGCCCTCAAACACCACCGACATGTCCGCTGAAATGACCGAGCTGCACCATCTGCTCATCCATGCCATGCTATTACGACGCGTGGCTCCTTACGAGAAATGGTTGGAGGTGTGGAAGAAATCGGCTGGTATTCTTGGAAGTGAGCGAAATTTGATTTGATTCTGTCAGAGTATAAGCTATAAACAACCTGATCCTTCTAATCTTTTTCACTTACAATGCTCCTGTTTTCCTCCATAGCTGAAGTGACAGATGGTGCTTTTATTTCTTTTTACGGAGAAATCAACGAGCGAATCGAACGATTTGGTTTCCGTATCGATATCCTTTCCGACGAAGGTCTAGGACCAATCGATATGGATGAAATCGAACAAGAATCCAGTAGTACTCGACGTCTAAAGACGAAACGTTGGATGGCCATGGTAAGCTCGTCCCAAAGAAGTCCCCAAGAGCACTTCAAGCTAAATATTAAGTTTTCGGGTCTTATGGTTTTGGGGGCTAAGGTTAACACTAGATCAGATGGGACTGCAAAATTTGGAACTGATTTCAATCCGACCGAGATTAGCTTGTATAAGAAGATGGTCGACCGGATTATTCTTTCAGCAAATTACAGATATTGCATTTCTCATCATGACTGCTTACGACTTACTTCTACCTTGAAACCAGTCATGAAAAAGAGTGATGCCGAAAAATTCTTATGCGTATTGGTCAACCGAGGTATGCCCAAATTTGAACCTGCCGCTCTACCCGACTCGTTCTCTATGATCTACTTGGGCAAGGACAGGTATCAGCGCATCTTATCATGATTTGTGTGATATAGGCTGGTTATCAAAATCCAGAACTGGCTGCTATTCCCTCTCGATCCGATCAAAACTAGAATTGAAATCGTACATCGATGAAAACTACAACGAGGAAGACAGGCCACCGCAATGTGCTGCATGTAGAGAAATAGTCATGCGAGTTAAGTCATGAGGATTCCCTTTCCCATTTTCATCGTCCAAAGGCAGAGTAGATTGATTTTTATGCTTTCTATATTTGATGTTGTACCCTCGTTGTGCCATATCTTGCACCATTTCTTTCGTCAAAAGGGGTTCAAATGTCCGAATTCGGAATGTCCGAAAGCAATGCATGTAATGTGTATAGTTAACCAAACGAAACAAGCCCACGTATGTCCATCATGCAAAAGGTATAATTTTCTCATCACTCCGAAGACATCTGGAAGAAAGATCTCTAACCTGATTGCTTTATTCAGCCCATTCAATTACAACACTATGATAGGAGAAGATGCGCCGAAAGGAGCAAGTCGAGCTACTGTAGATGAAGGCGATGCGGAAAACACATCGACTCAAATCACGATCGAACGAAATGAAAGACGACGGAGTAAACGGTCTCGACTTCAATCAACCCAAGAGCTAGATGAGGAAGATGAAGATGACGGTTGACCTAGAAGGCAGGCTTTTCTTCGAGTCCAACTCCACCCACCCGGCAACCTGGCTGCGATCAAGAAAGCTTTTTTATCCCTTCGCACCGGTAATATTTTATTCGTCTAATAACCACTTCATTTGTACCAGAAATTTCTGATTTGCTATGCCAACGCTGGCTCAACTTACGTTTTCTTGACGCTTATAACAGAAGATAATTCTTGACGCTTATAATATGTGAGATTGATGAACCCTGCCGTTGAAGTATTTGGTTTGGGCTCTGTCTTGCCCCCCACAGTACCATTTGTTTTCGTTCATGTTACCAAGAAATCATCGACTGGCCCCTTGCACACTTCTTAGACAGAATGATACTAAGCCAGGTAGCTTCAGGATTGCAGCCAGAACTATTGATGATGAATAAAGATGATGATCAGAATGACCAAAACAATAACCACATGAGGTCAAGAAAGCATCCCAATGTAACAGCAATGATAAAAACAAAAATAACAATCATAATCAAACCCAAAATGATGCCAAAAAAACGATGCTAATAAAGGTTGTATTGGTAATGAGATAGGGAGACTTGCTACCAGCGGGGTTCATGAAAGGAATCTACAAAACTTTGGGATTGACAAGACATGTTATCATAAAATATCAGAGCTACATCATTACGGTTTGGGTGATTCAGAGTGAACCCTACGAATAAAATGTTATGCATGTGTGGAGAATAAATATGCTTGCTAATAGATTTAACTATAGGACATGAAGGATTGACAGCTGTGTTATATGCAATGAGACATAGATGCTATGAGTTGAGGAAAATAAAAAAATGAAACTCTTCAACACGGATCTATTTGTATCTTGGATGAAATGGTAGTTGAGATAGAATTTTGTCCACTTCAACATTTGACTTCAATGATTTTGATTTGCATTCCATTCTGTATTGAGGAAAACAGACTGAGAAATACCTCCGGGAATCCCATCGGCGCTAATTGCGCGAACGGAGAACCAACCGCCAGAAAATGAGCCCTGAGGTTGTGGGATCGTTGGAAGAGGTGGACCCATAGGAAGCAGACGCCTGTAAATGTCTTGAGCAGCACCTATTGGATCGGAGAGGATCGAGGGCTGGGTCTGATTAGAAAGCGGCTTTTGAGGGCCGTCATCTTTTTTTGCGAAATTGACGTTGATGGGGCAAGGTGCTGGCGATCCTGGTAGACACCACTTGGTGTCAATGTAACCTGCATGAGATTTTTCAGGCAAAGACTCAGGCAAAGTGATTGTGATTGGTTTTGTAGGGTCTGATGGGTCGAGTGGAACGAAGAGTTGGCCAGCTTCAACATTATCTTGCATGGCTTGCGAGATAAGATTAAAGTGCAAATTTTGAAGGACGGCCTGAGAAAAGAGATCATCAGTTGATAATATGGCACCTTCGAAACAAACTCTAGGATCAGATATAAAAGTCTCCTTACACCAAAGATTTGGTATTGTTGCGCCCAAGCTGAGCCTCTCCATGACAGACCGGCATGCGTGCCATTGGTAACAAGGAATGCTTCTGGGGGGCCAGGTACCGGTTTGGGTGGTGGCTCTAGCTCAAGGACGCGATAGCTGTTTGGTGACCACGGCGAAAAATAAAAATCCTCAGTGAGCTGTCTACGAAGCGCTATTTTGTATAAAAAAAGTAGGAAAGATCTACCTAGCATCATATGTCATAGAGATGACGTCAGCCTCCTGAGTGTCGAATTTCTCTGAGGTTTGATTTCGAAATCCCGGAGCGTGGTAACTAAAGATGTTGTTACCTTCGCCGTGTGTAACAAATCCGCCATTTTCGGAATGTGGACGAAGTGACCAAACAAGGGCACCGGCGCAAGTAGCGTTTTTGTAAAAAGACTCATACACCTCAACTTTGTCATCTGTGTTTAAAGAAAATACGAATTAGACGGCTGACTGAAGTAGCAGTTTACTACAAACGCACAAAAGCCGTGTTCGCCGACGATGAAAGTTTTTCCGTGCGCCCGCACCTTTTCCTCCAGGCTGGTGTTTCATGTCATCGTCAGCTCATTTCGCAGCCATTTGAATAAACATAAGTAATCAGAATTATACCTCGGATAGGCCCGAAGATCGCCCGTACCATCTGCATGTTAGTTCACGTGAAGTCAGCTCTCTCTTCTTTCTATCAACAAAGTCATTAGCCTTGCTGAAGTCCAGTAGAACCGAGAGGCTTACAAAAATGATAAGAATACAAGTCTACATAAGGGCAATCCAACACTTCGTCTTCCCACGCCGCTGCTGGGTTCCGCGAGCTGCACAGAAAACGTGCCATGGGTTAGTGGCTTCTAGTTTTTCGGAACGACAATAATGTCCCGTTTAGATTGATTGACGTACTAGCTGCCATCCATTACCAAAGTCTTTGGAGCAAGTGACTTGATGTGCTTCGCGATTTCAATCGTCCACTACGTTTTGACCGTCAACACCGGTCAGATATAACTTAACCATTTCTTCATGTATTGAAAAAAGGGTTGGACTGACGTTTGCCGGGGCAGGTCGGTCGTCTAGAAACATGCAAGTTTGCCAGTTTGGGCGTCAGAGTGTGCACAAGAAATTTCTGGATATGTAGTAAAGAATTGGACGTACGAATAGTTTGATTTTCCCTGCCCCAATTCATTTCATTTCCCGTCTCAAATGCCAAGATCGTCTGGTCATCTCCGATACGGATTCCATTGTATGTGTTGATGCGGTTGAGGAAGTAGGTAATTATTTGTTTATAGCCCACTATCATTTCGCGGTCGGTGAACCAATCCACTGCCCGTTGGGCATCCGTGTAGTTTTGGATATTGTACCTGTGTCTTATCAACTGTGAATTAAAACAAAAGCACTCAACAGCCTTGAAATATGGATAAAACAACGAGGAAATTTAAAAATACATCATTAAAATTCCCAACCCAGTTGGTGTCGACAGGCCCATAATCCTGATTGGCATGATAAGTTAGCCTCCAGAAGAAGTTTAATTTTGCTTAACCTATCAAGTACTTACTTGATTAATAATGGGGATTATAACTCTGACACCATGCTGGCGCGATAGATGTAGCCTGTGAAAATGGATTACGGGAAGGATCCTTTCAGCATCAGAGAATGAGGATAAATTGACAATGGCGCTGGATCTCACGCTTTATCTATACTCCTCCAATTGGTTTCGTTGTATATCCAATCTGATTTTGATTAGGAAAATCAGTTTGTTAGCATTGCTTTGTCCGTCTGAAAAGATGGAGCTGATACGTAAGGTGAAAATCTTACCATTGGTGTAGCTATCCCACCCAAGAATGTGTGACGAGGACGGTGGCTGCTGGCCGTCTGAGAACATGTTGTTGGCCACATATAGCGTATATGTGCGGGTCACTGGGGTCCCAAATGCCGAAATCGTTTCTACATAGTCACGTACTTGAAAATCTACACCTGTTTGGATACGGCATATTTTCAGCATCCAGTTATTTGGGAAGAAAAATCGACGACTGTTCCGCACCGCCTAACAGAGTGGGGCAACTTAAAGACAAGAAGGCATAATTAGTTCAACAAAATTCTTTAATTCAGCACACAATGGCAAGGTATTCCAAAGCACGCAAGGGAAAGAAGAGATTGAATTCACTTGAAGCTCCTGAAGTCGAAAAGCTCGCCATTGAGGTAGAGATGTCCGTCCCCAAGTGCTGAGACGAATCCGTGCTTGGACCCGAGTGCCGAGACAAAACCTGCCGGAGACGAGTGGGTGCCTGGCAGTCGTGAATTGACAAGGGTGCTGGTTGAAAAGGGCCCTACGGTGGTGTTAAAAGGAGTTTGTACATTGGCCATCGAGTCCACCGCCAATTGCAACAGGCAAAAAGCCCAAGATAGGTAGCCTGCTTTCGCTTTTAGTGCCATCCTTGCAAATGAGTGCCTCGGATTTGGAAGATAGTGTTTGTTAAAGGACGGTGTCCAAAAGAGAAGGCAGGGATGTGCTTGGTATTTATTCACATTGATCAGTGGAGGGCAATCAACAAGCGGACTGATTGCTCAAGGCGTCAGGGTGAAGGGGCAAGTTGTTCCAAAGTGTGCTTCATGGAGCTCAGGGACAATACCTGGTATAACCGAGTGGATAGGATTGCACTATGACTCTCATACTGAAAACGAAACTTCCCAAAGCAGACATCGATGCCAAACCCCGCGGATGACGGGTTCGACTTGACATAATCTCCCTGGAGCTGACAGGTTTTGAGTTCGATGGAATGTTTCATTTGAGTCGAAGCAATAGGAAGCAATTCTTTGCCGACCTCGGTGGCATCCTTCGTGCTGAAGAAGTTACAGCGAGCCTCAGTTAAAGCTGTTACCCAAACCCCGCGCCTCGGGTGTTTTCATGGGTGATAACACCCGGGTGTCGGTCCAGTGGACTCCACGGGATTGTCTGGAAACACCCCCATACCCGGATGGTTGTCACATGGGGGGAGGGGGAGACGAGCTCGAGCTCGATTTTTGAGGCTCAGGCCTGATGAGGCTTGCATTTAGACATCCATTTGTTGTCGACCGCCCGGGTCGGTGCGTCAATATTAGTGCCAAATTCTGCTGTTTAGACGTTTAAGCTTGTCGGTGTGGCTATGTATGTATCTCCAGCAACTTCACTGACGGCTTGGATGGTCGGATCCGGCGTGGCTGGCCTGCGGCCCTACAGGTGGGTTGCGGTAGTTTTTTATAGAGCAAAGAGAATAAGATTATCGGTAGAGAATATTCAAGGTAGAAATACAAAGTATTTATAGTAGGTACAAAGGGGAGGATGAATCCAGCCTAACACTTTTCTGCCGCGAACCACAAAAAACACCACCCCACGCGCCGAAAATTCCACAAATCACCACCCCCTCCCCCCAATAATCAGAAAAGCTCTCTTCCCTTCCCCCCTTCCTTCCGGGCAGCTCATGCTTCCCGCCCACCGCCCCCCCGACCCACCTCGAGGCGCGCCAAACGCAGGCGACTCGGAGATGATGGACGACCTGGAGGTCCGACTTCCGCCCCGCCCGGTCACTCAACCCCCCGCATCCAGCCTTCACATCCTGCTCACCAAGGCACTTGGCGAACGCGACGCGAATGGCGCGGTTTTGTTGGACGCGAAATTCGTGGACCTATTGCTGGAACTCTCGACGAACAACGAGAGGATGATTCACCGCCTCGAGGCCACCATCGATCAGCTCAACGCCAAGATGGATGCCAAGGTTGATCCGATCATCGAACGCATGGCGGCGTTCGAGAAACTCTTGAAGAGCGGGCCCAAACCCGGGACAAGCTTAGGAAAGTCCTTCGCGTCTGCCGCGTCGACCAATCTTGATGGTTCTATCCACGCGCCGCCGACGCTTGCTGGTCTGATCGCCGCGCCAACGACGCGTCCCCCACCCAAACAAGTTCTGGCATCGCTGAAACCGAAGCGGGTCATCATCCACTCCAACCCGGCGAATACAACCTTGAAAGATGTACCCAGCGCCTATTTGGTTCAGAAGACGAACGAGACCCTCCTCGGTCTTGAAGCACGAGTTGATGGGGAGGCTGTCGCGGTCCGAGGAGTCAGCATGCTCCCATCCGGTGACGTTTCATTTTACACGAAGAACAAGTCTCACCAGAAGTGGCTCATGGACAACAAACACGTGTGGTCCAAAGCAGTTCACCCCGATCTTGAGGCAACTCCTAGCACGTATTCGATCATGGCGCACGGAGTTCCTAAGTCCTTTGACATCAGCAAGCCTGTTAACCTCGCCTTGCTGGCCTCCGAAAACAATTTCCAGGCGACCGACTTAGCCCGCGTCCGCTGGATGGGATCGAACGAGCCGTCGGCCAAGAAGGCCGGCTCCTTGGTGTTGGCTTTCACCAACAAGGATTTGGCTCGCCGACTTCAAAATTCAGGGATCTTCCTGAACTACGACTACCATCGAACCGAGTGTTTCAAGCCGAGGCCCCCTCAATGCTTCAAATGCCTGAGAATGGGACACTTCGGTAAATGGTGTCGTGAGCCGGCGCGATGCGCTAAATGCGCGTGTAGCCACCCGACAAATGAATGCCCAGAAGGCATCGGCGGCGTCAAGACTTGCATCCTCTGCCAAGAAGGCATCAAGAACAAGCTAGAAGGCATCACCAACGCCGACCACACCCCTTTCAACATGGCCTGCCCCTTCAAGAAGGCCTGGTTCGACAAAAAACGCCCCCCCTCTCAATGATCGGTACAACCTCCGGAACCCCCGATCGTCATCCTCCCCAAAATGAACCACCTCTCAACCCTGCCCCCCTCCGGCCGATTTCCTTGATCCCCTTCGTCAAGACACCTTGGCGGCAACCTCTTTCCTTCACCCTGATGCTGACTCATTTTCTTTTTTACAGTTAAATTGCCACGTCGCGAAAGCTGTCACGCTAAGTCTTCTCAATTCCTCCTCTTCTTTTGATTTCCTCCTCATCCAAGAACCCTGGGTTAACCCGATTGATCTTTGCCCCCCGCAGCATTTGGCTTGGCGCTTGTTTGTAGCTTATGAGCATACTCCGACATGCTGGCGGGAGCGGCATAAGGCTGTTATTTACGTTCGGCGATCAGTTCCATCAGAGGCCATTAGGCTACTGGAGGGTGGATCACAGAACATGATTGGACTGGAAGTGACCCAATCCGGGAAAGTTTTCCGACTTCTTAATATTTACAATCCCCCGTCTTCATTCTCCTCAGTAGGGGAACTGCAAAATTGGCTGACATTGCACTACTCCAGGCAACACGCGACAATCATTGCGATGGATGCAAATCTGCACCATCGGCACTGGAACCCCCCTGGAATTCGGAAGGTCGAACCGGAAGCAAGGCACCTGCTAAGTTATCTTTCAGCTTTTGGTTTTCGTTTGGCTTCACCTAAACATGTACCAACCTTCTTTTCGACAAAAGGAAGGGGATCAATAATCGATCTGACCTGGGCGAATTTCTTAGGCGCGAAGCTGGTCAGAGCAGTGTCAGTCTCGAGCGAGAATTTTGGTTCGGATCATCAGGCCCTCCACGCTCTCCTCTCGGTCAAAAAGCCCACCCCGCCTTTTTGTTGGTGCCCCCCCAGATGGGCGGAACTTGATGGCAATAAACTTAAATCTATATCTGCTAAGTTATCTGCTTTGAACCCCCCAGCAAGTGATGTGCCGGATGGGCAGGCCGAACAGCTGACGACCTTCCTCAAATCTGTGCAGGAGACGTTGGGTAGACGAGTACGAGCCGACAGGACCAAGACCAAAAATTGGTGGTGCAGTAAGACGCTGGACCCCGTCTTGCGTACCCGGAACAGCGACCGAAGGTGGATGCTCATAGCTAAGTCGCCCGAGTCCATTGAATGTTACCGTCAATGGAACAACTACTTCCTTTCCCTCGTGAACTCCCTTAAACAACGCAGTTGGTGGAGGTTACTGGAGGACCCTTCAGAGGGCGACCTCTATCGGGTCCTCCGTTTCTCCGCAAAGTCGGCAGGAGGAGAAGTCCTCCCACTCAAAGGCCCAGGAGGCTTGGTTGTTCATGAGAAATCACAACAGGCTAAGTTACTTTTTGATGGCACTTCAGTTTCACAAGTACCCATAGACATCTCGGATACTCAGTTTGATTTATCTTGCAGGTTCGTTAGCTACCCCCCAGTGACTACGAAGGAGGTTCTATCGGCGATCCGGCGAATCAGACCCAAGAAGGCTCCGGGAATAGATGGATTGGCGAATGAGCTTCTTAAGTCCCTTTCTGAACCCCTATCAGTAAAGCTGGCCGATTTGTACAATGACATTCTAATCAAGAGCAAATATCCGCGTTCCTGGAAGATTGCGGTCACCGCCATCATCCGGAAGCAGGGGAAGCCCGACTATACAAACCCCGCAGCTTATCGTCCGATTGCGCTACTGGGTTCCATGAGCAAGCTATTCGAGCTTATCCTGGCCAGAAGACTCACGGCATGGGCTGAAGGTGCAGGCGTGTTGGCCGATGGACATTTTGGTGGCAGAAAGGGATCTGGCACAGAAGACGCTTTATTTGCTTTGGAACATTGGGTTAAGAATAAGTGGAGGGAGGGAAAGGTGGTTGCCGCACTGTTTCTTGACGTGAAGTTGGCGTACCCCTCTGTCCACCCCTCCAGACTCATCCACTACCTTTTCCAGCTGAGATGCCCGACTTACCTTGTGCTGATCATCGCAGACTTCTTGAAAGACAGGTCGACAACAATCAGACTCGATGACTTTGTGTCCGAAGCGTTCCCTATTGAAATTGGCCTCCCCCAAGGATCTCCCCTCTCGGTAATCCTGTATATTCTATACAACAACTCCTTGCTGAACAAAACATTCTCTAATTCTTCAGACACAGTGTCAATAGGCTACGTGGACGATGTTGTCCATCTTGTCGCGGCAAACACGGCGGATTCAGCAAGGGCGTCGTTGATTGAGGAGGGTCACCGCTCCCTGAAGTGGGGCGTGACCCATGGTGCAATTTTTGATCAGGCCAAGGCCCAGTTTCTTTGGTTAACCAAGAAAAAGATAGCTGCTGATGTTTTGTTCCCTTTTGGCAGTCAGACCCTCAAACCGGCAAGCGAGGTGAAGTGGCTAGGAGTTTGGCTCGATAGCAAACTCCTGTTCAATCGGAATTTCAAGGCCTTGGAGGAAAAGGCCCACAGAACAATAAACCAGCTGAGGATCTTTGGCAACTCTCGCTGGGGCACTAAAGAAGCGGACAGGGTTAAGCTGATTTGATGTGTTCTCTTCCCTAGGATTTTGTATGGGGCTTCTCTCTGGGCGACCATTCCTAACAAAGGCAAGGTTACAGCATTGGCACACAAGATCAACCGACTAGCGGGTATCTTCACCCTTGGTGTTTTCAAGTCAACCTCAAACAAATTCATTCAAGATCGATCGGCTGTACCGGACTTCGCTAATGAAATTTCAAAGACCTGTTTTGCCTTCTTTTTCAGGAAATGCATTACACTGAAAGCAAACAACATTGTGCGCTCCTTTGTTTTACGTAGCAGATCCGATCCTGCGACACGCCTTGCAGACTCGGCAAGAGTGGGTCTGGCGTCTGACTTGGTGGAAGAGGCGATGGGGATGGACCCGGAGATGGTCCATCTTTACTTTGATTTCGGCTCCTTGGTTCCGAGAACGCTGGAATTCATGAATCTGGAAGCTTCCAAGGAGGAAGCAATTACCGCGGTTAAGTCCCTTGTTTCTATGTATCAGTTTGACCCGACAAGATTGCTAGTTTTCAGTGACGGGTCGTTCCACCCTGAGAAGGGAGGTGCGGGGGCGGCTGTTTGCCCGGCCAAAAATGCATTTAGCTCATTTGCATTAGGAGGCAACAGGCTTGTGTCTAACCACGAAAGCGAGGTGGCAGGTGTCCTGGCGGCTCTGGGATTGGCTAAAATGATCGTGGATTCATCGGTCCTTCACCTATTGATCTTCGTGGACAACCAAGGTGTACTCATAAGAACCGGCGACTTGGGAGCCCCTAAACCAGGTCAATGGCTTTTTGAGCAAATATGGTTGGCATTGTCAGAGCTGCCAGGGCATTTGAAAATCACTTTTGTGTGGTGCCCCGGTCACAGGGACATCTTGGGTAACGAACTCGCGGATGAACTTGCTAAGGATGCATTGGAGTCCCCCTCCACACAGAATCTAGCCGTCAAGGGAAATTTCAAAAAAGTGCATTGGACTGCAACAGCAGGCCTCTCTCCCAAACCCGCAGTCTCGTTGGGTCTACATATTGCCATTAGTTCTTTGATAAATCAGTTGGCTTCTGGTCATAACGCACTGAAAAGCCATCTTTTTAAAATTTGCAGGTCATTCGATCCACTCTGCCCCAATTGTGGAGCAAGAGAAACAAGTTTCCACCTTATGAACTTCTGCCCGAGTGCTCGAGTTCAGAGGAGGGCATTGCGAAGGCACCTGCGGCTCTTACGAATCCGTTTCAGAGCGGATAGACTCGACTTGGTTCTTGGCAATCAAAGAGCTGAGGTGGCATTGGCAAAATTCCTCATCGACTCCAACCGATTCTCTGAACAACTCCCTCATTGATTCAACCTCCCTGGTTTCCCAGACACAACCCCCTCTCTTTCAATTCTCCTTTCCCCTTCTCTTCTGTTATCTCGTTTACATCAATATCCACCCCCACCTCTCATAACACTAGCAATCCTGTAGTTGTGTTTGTCATAAGTATTGTGTACACCCCATTTCACGTAGATGTTACCTAGATTCATAGTGTGCAATGCCATAGGCCAAATTTCACTTAAAAAAAAAAAAAAAAAAAAAAAAAGCCTAAACAATTCTCCTTTTGGAGACATCCCCATGGTTATCGGACTGAAAAAAAAAAAAGTATTTACATACTAGATTAAGTACGTCTGCTGAATATCCCAGGTGCCCAAACTCCCACCCAGCCGTGGGCGGACCTCATCCAGTATGACCGATGCAAATCGCCGGCGCTTGTATTGGTCATACTGGCACGGACCAGTCATTGAGGAGGGGGGGAAGTACCCCTTATGCCCCCCTGCTCAATGACCGGAACGAAAAGTCCATCAAGGGGATTAGTTTTTTCTCCTCTTGATGACCGGTTGGGGCCGGCCATCGAAGACATCGTGAGTTGTTCTTGAAGGCCAGATGCCAGGTCGTTGAAGGCAGTGTGCACCCGTGACAATGACCGGCCAGTACCTTTAATCCGGTCTTTAAGAGCAGGTTACAAACTCCCTTCGATGACCGGAACAGACGGGCCATCGAGGGGAGTGTGTACCTCCTCTTGATGGCTGGCTATTGAGTAGAGTGCGTTGCTCTCAATGACTTGTACAAACGCCGGCCATTGAGAGGGCATTTTGCACTCCTCTTGATGGCCAGATGTACAAGAAATTAGACGGTACACACCCAACATCAAGAGGTCAGCCTTGATGACCGGTACGGACCAGCTACCCGGCCATCAAGCAATATGTGAGGAGTACTTCTTCCCCTCAATAACCGGTCCGTTCCAGCAGTTAAACTGTGTTCCCGCTTGCCAGGGAGACTACTGCCGATGGGCAGCCGGTGATGATGCCTTGCCAACGGCAGCATGCGCTCATCCAATTATGTACCTACCTGTGTTTTTTTAGTTGTACATAATTTTTAGCCCTTTGTGCAAATCAACAACCATATTCATTTATGATTGTTTAGGCTACATTCAGGTTCGCGGTACAAAGTGTCATAGCGTACAAGCACGATTGAGCATTATGTAATATCATGTTAGGTAATATTACATGGTAGTATGGGGTAATCCCAATAGTGGATTACACCGTGCTACAACAGTTTTTGCTTCCTCTCCATGAGCCATTTGGGGGCTAGCAATTTGCAGTTGATCTCCTGGCAGCGGCGCAGTGCGCGCCCAAGCGGGCGCCGATCCAAAATTAACCAGATTTTGGTGAGCGCGCTGAGGCGCGCACTGGCGCCGACAACCGGATCACCTGCGCTGTTAATTAATTCAAATTTCCTTGCCGGAAGTCCAAAGAGCCCACTGCACACCTTGAACAGAGGTATGCTGTCAAAGAAGCCTTGGCAGCCAAAAATGAGCAAATTGCTGGGGAATTTCTTTGGCCACTATTTCGGTCATTTTGGGTAATGGAGGACTTCCCGTGAACTTCGAATAAATCTGGAATTTCAGATTTCGCAGGGAAATTCAAATCTGGATCACTTTGGGGATCTTTGGCTAATTTAACTAAGTCCCTCCTTGGGGGAGCAAAGCAACCTCCAAAGGAGGGACTTATGACTTATGTCACACTTCTTGCCTGAGAGATTGGGGCTTTTGTGGCTTTTTGTGCCAATTTTTCCTTTCTACCTTTGCACAGAAAGAACTAGGCAGCCTCTGCTGGAGCCCTGAAGGGTCAAGAGAGCTGAAAATCTTTTCCCTCCTTCTTTCTTTTTTCCTTATCAAGATATTCTTTGTCTTTGTTTCCTCAAAAACCTTTATCCAAGAAATAAAACTCTTATTATATACAAAACATCATTTCATTGCATTCAAGGTTCATTTGCATTCTGCAATAAAACATTAGAGTAAAGCTACTATTCAAGCAATTGGCAAGATATCCTCTTGGATTATCTTCATAGCCTATATATAGCAAACTGAGTAGTAGCCCAGCCCTCACACCATGACCCTCCAAAGTTATGGATTTTCAGGTTTCTTGAGCTGTATGACCTGTGCGGATTGAACTACTTCTTGCCTGAGAGATTGGGGCTTTTGTGGCTTTTTGTGCCAATTTTTCGTTTCTACCTTTGCACAGAAAGAACTAGGCAGCCTCTGCTGGAGCCCTGAAGGGTCAAGATAGCTGAAAATCTTGGCTTCATGTCCCTTTCCTCATGATGAGGATTGGATGCAGGAGCTGCAGTGGCCAAGGGATCTTATTTTAACCAGAGCAAGGAGAGCCTGGTTCCTGTGTAATTGAATTGAAAAACCATACTGTTTTCCGTGGTCAGTTCAATCTGCACAGTTCATACAGCTCAAGAAACCTGAAAATCCATAACTTTGGAGGGTCATGGTGTGAGGGCTGGGCTACTACTCAGTTTGCTATATATAGGCTATGAAGATAATCCAAGAGGATATCTTGCCAATTGCTTGAATAGTAGCTTTACTCTAATGTTTTATTGCAGAATGCAAATGAACCTTGAATGCAATGAAATGATGTTTTGTATATAATAAGAGTTTTATTTCTTGGATAAAGGTTTTTGAGGAAACGACAAAGAATATCTTGATAAGGAAAAAAGAAAGAAGGAGGGAAAACAATCTTCAGAGTCAAAAGGTAACAACCAAAACAAAAAACAATCTGATGACAACATATCATGAAAATGATTGATTCTAATTACTCAGATCATAAGCAAAACTTGATCAATAAGCATTCTGCTGCCCAATCAAAAACCAAGTCTGTTATGAGCCGTAGCATGGGCTCCGCAGCGCAGACTCACATGTACATAGACTACATATACATAGACTACACGTACATGTCACAAACCATGCTCAAGGTTAGAGAGCCTGGAGATCCAAGCATCTTCCTCATCCTGCAATCTACCAAATTGGATCCAGAAACCCCAGAACTCCAGACCCCTGTACTCATCTTCCTCTCCACAGAACAGACCATAACAAAGTCAGCGGCATAAACTTTCACAACAAAATCCACATAACTTAAAGAAAAAGTTATGAAGAGTTCATCCTGATTGTTACACATGGGAGGAGAATACTTGGACTTCCAAGAACATGTGTAGGGGCAAAAGATAAGTAAGAGTGGGACAAGTTTCCTGATCCAAAGGGCATGCATGGGGACCTTTGGGGACAGGGTCAAAAATTGAAAGGCACAAAATTGCCTGCAAAAAAAATTTGGAAGATTGGAATCTCTCAGGCCAAAATGTGGACATTAGTCACAAGTTCCTCCTTCAGAGGTTCCGCTTTGCGCCATCCCAGGCTGTACCAGGGCCCTCCAAAGTGGGCAACTTGTGTTAAGTTAGGATCTTTGGGGACCTAGATTTCCCTGCAAAATCTGATATCTGGTGGCTCAGATCTGACTTTCCAGATTGACAGGAAGTCCTCCAATGGGTATAAAAACCAATTTTCTGTAGCCGGGAAGTGTGTGGGTTTGAACTTTGAGGTTCAGATGTGCTACATAAATACACACATTAAATTGGAGTTCAACTGATTGACAAGTAATACAATGTCCGATCATTTTGAAATAAGTTTGCAGGCGGTGACATACAATTCAGTGAGAAATTCCTGGACAATAATTACTCATCAGGAATCATCACACACATACCTCAACTTTTCCAAACTGGACTGACATTTTGCTTCCTGCTAAACCTCCATCTGTGATGCATACAGTACCACAGCAGCCTAGAGTCAACACAATTGTTTCACCAACTTCATTTTGCAATCCACCTAGAAAATGAGGATGGCCTCAAGAAGACAAGCAAGGATCACATCTTGCTAAATGGATTTATTCTCATGGTGAACCAAAGCAAAATGAAAAAGGCAAGGTAGCCTCTTCTGTTAACAATAGGTAAGTCCCCCCAACATTCTCCATTTATGGCTGTGTATGCTGATTGTTTCAGTTGGTCTAGCTATCCTGAACCAACTCTGTTATCTGCACTGTCTTTGTCAGATCCATTGCCTTTTCTAGCTGTGTCAGAGGCCCCAGCCACTTCCAGAGTCTCACAAGATGATGCCACAGATCAAGCACCAAATTCAGCAACCCAATCAGGTTCACTGGGCCCAAATTAGAGATGGCCCCTGTGAACCCAAGTACCTGTTCGGATGCGGGTACCCACCAGCTTTTTTGCCAAAAGTTTGAAACCTGCACCCGCACCCGCACCCGCACTGCCTGGGGCAGTCAGAGCGGGTACTGGCGGGTACCTGCCCCTCAAAATTGACCAGAAGGATTCCTTCCAGTCAAAGAGGTTGCAAAACCTCTTTGACTGGAAGGAATCCTTCCACTTGAAGAGGTTTTGTAACCTCTTTGACCGGAAGGAAGGCCTTCCCAGTCCTTCCGGCCGTTGTGGCAGCCGCCACCTGCCCAAACAAGAGCGGGTACCCGCTTGATTTCTCCCAGAAATCCAGCATCCGCACACGCTGGCGGGTCCCCTGTAAAGGCCTTCCACTGCAAGAAAAACTCTAGAAACTGCTTTCAGTTGAAATGCAGCAAGATTGAATCAAGCCTCAGCTCAAGCTGGAGTCAAGCACCCAAATTCCATGCTGGTACACCTTCAGTGTGTACCTTGTTCAGCATCTCAATGCTTAACATGCTGTATTTCTCATGCAGTAGGCTGAGACAAATGTTCAACCTTGCAAATGAGCATCCCCCTGAGCACCCTTTTATTTTCTTTTAGAAAACACTCCATGTGCCATTGAATCCAGCCATAATAACATAAAAAGGGTATGTACACATGAAAGGGATATGTACATATGAGAGGAATATGTATGCATGAAAGGGTAATGTGAGAAGGTGTATTAACACATAAAAGGGATATGTACCAATGATGAAAGGGGTATGTATGCATGAAAGGGGTATGTATTCATGAAAGGGGTAAGTACATGAAAGGGGTATGTGCAGTAAGGGGTATTTGCACATGAAAGGGATATGTAAACATCAAAGGGGTATGTAAACCTGAATGATGAAAGGGTTGAAAAGGATGTAAAAAACTCAAAGGGGACATTTAAACATGAAAGTGTCATGAAAGCATGATGAAAGGGGTATGCACACATTGTGAAAGGGATACATGCACGTGAAAAGGATACACGCACATGAAAGGGATACACACACATGAAAGAGATACACGCACATCAAAGGGATACACGCACATCAAAGGGATACACGCACATCAAAGGGATACACGCACATGAAAGGGATACCCACACATGAACGGGATACCCACACATGAAAGGGATACACACACATGAAAGGGGTGAAAACATACAAAAGGGATATTTGCACATGAAAGGGGAATTTGCACAGGTATCAACTCCGTATTTTGGAGCCTGTACTCAGTTTTTTTGTACCTTAGACTCACTCTTGCATAAATTATGCAATGTGTATGGAAATTGAATCAACCAGTGCTTGATTCTTGCATGAGGCACAGCTTGCCTTGAGCTCTTGCATCTCAACTGCAAACAGTTTCTAGAGTTTTTCTTGCAGTGTTCCTGAAGGGAATGCTTATGCAGTTTTTTTTTTTTTAAGTTTATACAGGAAGCGTGCATGAGATTTGAACGTGAACCCCTATTTGATGCATATTTCCTTTTCAGTGCACAAGGATCAAAGATTATGTCATACCCAGCCATGTTACCATCACACATCTTTGGCCAGTCCATGGCAACCAGCAGATGGTTCACAGTGTACAAAGCAATCAAAGTGTTTGCCAAACCCTTTGTGTAGTTTTGGATGTCTTTTTAAATCAAGTATTCCAAGCAGCAATGCAACCCCAAGATTTGATTATGCAATTTGAATAACAGAAGTTTTGATTTTAGCATTTCAAGGTTGGAGAGCCTACATCCCCCCACCAATGGAAAATAGAACAGGTCAACAGCAAAGCATGCTCACTCCCCTTTTCAATCAAAGGCGTTGATCAGATTAGCATTTCAAGGTTGAAGAGCTTCACCTAGGGCACAGAGCCTTGCCACGTTCACCCATGACCCCAAAATAAAAAAGCTCACCAGCAAAGCAGACACACTTGCCCTTTTTGATCAAGACCATTGATTGTACATGTTAGCTTTGTGCTCTTGTTGGACATGAGATGTATAAAAATATAAAAGAATTTGAGCAACTGAAAAGATTTTATTTCTTTATTTTAATATTTTGTATTTACAATTTTAATATTAAAATAAAGAAATGATTAGATTTTGTGTTCACCTGAAAGCAGCACGAGATTGTGCGCTAGGGGTTTTTCTGGCTAAGTTGCTGAGCTGAGTCTTGAGATGCGAGTTTGGTCGAGTCTGATAGTGCTGGTTCTAGTTAATCATTACACTATTAGCTCTCCCGGCTCGCGCATAGCTTTGGTTCTGGTTGTTTCTGTGCTTACCCATGCAGGGACCGGTTATCTGAATAACCTGGTCTTGTCCTGTCTATACAGGTGGGCTTCTGGGGAATCTGCTTGTCGAATATGATTCACTCAAGTCAGTTTTATCCCTGTTTCTCTCTCTCAAATCTCAAGGGAGAGAATTGCTCACCTTGGTGTTCGATGCTGCCCGTAATCCTGTTAAGGAGGGTGGTTCTGGTCTGATCCGCTATGCAATCGGCGAGGTTTCTGCTGAGATAAAGTAGGTTAGCTTGCGCTCCAACTTTGATCTCTTTCTCCTGCTGACTTACCCGGAGGCGTGCTTCAGCTGATGTCTTTCTGTTGCGCTGACCGTTAAGGTTGTGGCATCTGCAAGCATCAGAGTCAAGCTCGTCAGTGGCTGTCTGGGTTAGGGTTATGAGGTCTGGACTGCGAGAGGGCTTACCTCTCTTTGCAGCTGGGCTTTGGTCTGGGTCTGGCCGCGCTAGCTTCCGCGGAGGTTGCTGCGGGTGGTCTGGGTCTGTATTCCTACAAAATATAGGGTTTGAAACACGCTTGAAGACCGAGCAACAACTTTCTCCTGGTAATGGCCCTTGAGCTCTTGGCTTCGAGGGCCCGATATGTCTGAGTTATTTGGAGGGATCAACCGCCTCTATGTCTGTCGATCGCCAATCGCGCTCTTTGGTCCAAGTCCCAACGATGAAGTTTATCGGACTAAGCGGATGATGAACTAGGCCAGGAGATGATTCGAATTAGAACCTGTGCTGTCCTGTGCTGTCTCGTGCCGTATCGAAGTGGACTTGGGATTGAAACTTTCGAAGTGGTCAACTTTTGATAATCGACGCGCTAAATCCAGGCAGGTCTATACCATATGTTCAAATATGCAAACGGCCGTTGCACGTCATCGAAAGTATTTACATAGCTATGTCTGAGAAAGCGAAGTCGAAGGGGCCTGCAAAGAGAAACTGCTCACAAGTCTCGGGTGGAAGGAGTTGAGGAAGGTCGCGGAAGCGCGACCTGCTGGCAACTTTGCAGGGCACGTCTGAAGCTTCCGCAAAACCGCGTTGAGACTCGCAAACATGTGCTTACAAGAGTTTGAATGTAATATTTACATAAAGTAACACGCTTTTGGGGTGGAGCCCTGTGGACCTTTGGAATCTGGAGTCCGGACCCTCGATCTGTTTTGGAGCGCCAGGGAGTGCCATGAGTAAACGAGCGCATCAGCAGACGGATCCATTGAGGCGTCAAAACTATAACATCGGAGCTCCGCATACATACATATCAACATCCATCTAATGCGAAGTGCTCGGGTCACCCTAGGTCACCCTCCACACGCCTCGGTATAAAAGTAAGCCATCCAGTCTTTCGAATTCGAGGATCTCCTCAATGAAAATAGTAGGACTGTCGGCGAAATCATTGGACTCTCTTGCTCTAATTTCTTCCGGGTGAAACCAGTAGGTGTTGATGAAAAGAAGGACAGATTACAAGCCTCCAGTCAGGATTGGCTTTTCAGACTGGAGACTTGATAATTTGCTCTTCTTTTCATCAACATCTAGTGGTTCTACCTTGAGGAAATTAGAACAAGGGATCTGGCAAAAGATTTCAGCTTCCAGTACTTTCCCCGCATTTCAGCTTCCAGTACTTTCCCTGGACCATACACCCTCTCCATCTTCCAAAGGTGCAGTTTGACTCGATACTTTTGAAGGTATGCTTCCATGGCAGTAAGGCAAACTGTAAATGTGAATTTGATTGATGTAACACACTTAATCATGGTCAGAAGCTCCCTTGCTATTTATTTCAACAACAATAATTACTGAAGAGTCTCTTTCGGTATACATAAGTCTCTTGATATACCGCCTCGTTGCATTGGACGCTCTTCCTTAGACATCTTCAACCATTCTATCGGACGGCTTCATCGGCATCCAGCTAAGAAAACATTGAAAGCCTCAGTTGATTAAGTTAATAAGGATATAAGGGAAACTTCCTTGCCTGCGTTACGTTCCGCTAGCCGATACCGCTCCTATCCACACTATTTTAATATTTGGTCAGCCGCCGTCGAGCTATCCCTTTTTAGCCACTTGGATTTTCACTGAACTGTTAGAAATCGGTTTTGGTTAATGATGAAGCGTGTTAATGGAGTGCCACAGACGGGATTTCGATCAGCACTCTTGCGTTCTCTCACCCAGAATGTCGATATAATTAAATGTTTGCCTCATCCTCAACGATCTAGAGGCCGACGGGCATTTTGGTGAGAGACTGGCAATCTTCCTCTCTTTCTAAACATATAGCAGTCAATCCATAGCCTTACTCGTAACTATTTCAATTGCCTGCGTTCAGCAAATTGGTCGAACTCGGCTTCTTTTGACTTTGATCGCGACAAATAATAGTGAACAGATCGTCGAATTTGCTGACTTACTTCCCACTCGTAGAAACCTGCATGTGGCCTCCCACCCATGGAGTATCACGACTTGCGCTCGGGTTGTCTTGCGCGAAATGCCTGTTGGCCCGAAGCATGTCCTGGTCAATGAGGCGACGCTTCCCGAGAAGGTCAGCTTACTAGACAAGATAACGATGAAGGTACTAATTGACACATGCAACACACGTTCGTCCGAAGTCCTTATTCCGCTTGCAAGTGCAAGTCATGCCTGGCGTTGAAAATTCATGGAAAACTCGATCAAGATTCGTGAAGCATAATAGCACTTCATGGCGGGCTTCATGCTCCAATTCGGTATTAGCGGAGACTTCGAGTAGTCCTGCAATCCTTTATGTTTGAGGACGCCGGCACATGAAGGCTTGAATCTTCGGCCGGGGGGGTGGGCTGAGGAGAGCCAAAGCAGATCAAGCGCTTTAGTATCAAGATATGTTCTGACAAGGCGAAAAATCCGGATCATAGCTCCAGGGAATCAGTCAAATCAGTGTTGAAGGGCTGCGAATTCGATGCTGAATTTTGCCAGATTGATCTGAAGCCAGTCCGGCTCCAATCTAACATTGAGTTCGCAGCGATCTGGGTTACATCTACCGCACGCCAGTGGGGACAAATTTCAATGGTACTGATTTCAACCCGTGTTCTGTAGGCTTCATCTTTATCCAGCCTCTCTGTAGTCCAAGCGTTCTTCGGCTCACAAGTTGCTGACCGGTTGATACATGACGATTTCTTGCAAATGGAAGCTATACGACGACTTGTTAACCTTCCGACCTAACGCATTGCATTCGACCTGCACAATTAACATCGAGAGATGTCGGGTCCGTGCCGTATCCTAGGTGCCCCAGTGGGGGGGATTTTAAATGATCTTCATTCTTGGACTTGAATGGAGCACTACTGACCTGTTCCCGGGTTATTTGCTTCTGAATGTGGAATTAAATAGATGCCGGTGGAATTGTTGGCCTTTGACTCTCTGACATGCCAGTTGATCCGAGAAGCAAAATAGTTCATTCAGAGGCAAGTTCCTTGGTAGTTGTGGAAAAGGCGTACTGATTGGTTCATGATTCCCTGCACGATTCGAGATTAATCTAAAGACAGTGTACCACCTGGTTCGATATTTCATTGACTTCGCAGCTATTGGTGTCGTATTCACCGCGCGCCAATGCAGCCAATTTCGAACGCTTCTGATTCTGACTCGATCTGTGGTGGAATGGATCTTGAACTCAATACTACAGTGCACCAGGGGACGCAATTCAGCATGATCTCGACTTTGGAGCTTCCATAGAGTGAGATTGATCCGTATCCAGCGCGTCTGCTTTTTTCTGTTGGTCTCTAGGATCCTAATATGGGCGGGTGATTCAAGAAGCAAAATGAATTAACTCACGAGCAAGGTTTATGGCACTTATCGGATGGAACGCGTGTACTGATTGCTTCATGATTTCCAGGTTGATTATTTCGCCTTTCAAAACCTTTGGACGAGGTGCGGGAATTTCATGTGGATAATTTTGTGCAGGTAATCAGCAAATCGCGAATAGGCCAATGAGATCGTCTTTGATGATAGCAGCAAGGCGCAATTCGGGGCCAGTGGTTTCATTGCGCGTCTCGGTTTTCCGTAAGACTGGAAGGATACAGTGCGTACGATGCAACCGCTGTTGGCAGAATACGATGTCGAGAAGATGATGGCATTCTTGAAGATTTTCATCAGATACTCTTTTTGGCTCTCAAAAACTAATCCAGATCAAGCGCTGGGCGATATTTTAACATATTTGAACCTAGAGGGTAGGGCCAACGACTCTGTCTTTCAGCATACGGGACAGGGGCAGGTGCGTGCGGGGTTTCTGATGCTGCTTTCCATTTCGTGATGGAATGATAGATAATATAGAGTAAGCAACGTACGATACAAGTGGATTTCGGTTCGAATGTGAGTCAGACCAGCTGTTAGTGGCTTAAAACCTGCATAATAAATGCCAGTTAACTGTTTAGTTCCTACGTGGATGGTCTGAGATTCCCGTCTTTAGGGTCCACCGTTTATCTCGAAATTGTTGCTGATTCCCATCTCTGCTTGATAGATAAATTCGGAATAGACATCTGTAGTTTCCATCATGATCGCATGAGAAGCGTTCAGGTTGCTGCTTTCGTAGGTGATTCGAGGTGCTTCGAGTCGGGTAGCCTGCAGTATTCAGGTGTTGTATTCTGAATTTTCGAGCTATAAATTCGACCTATTTATGGTTGCCGGGCAGTGACCACGCGTGCACCGACCTAAAAGCTTTAACGGGTGACATCCAGTTGTCCCACTGATGACTGGTAGACTTGGTTGCCTGGTATCACAGCAAACAACATCAACCATTGCTTGATTGTTCATTTTAGTTATCATTCGTACCAACTGATCCATCAGACACAGCAGGGATTGGATATATAAATGCCATTGTTGCATCAATAAATACTTGTCTGTACATCAACTTCTGAAGGCCAGGTCAAGTCTCATATCGGCTGCGAAAGACAAGGAAACTGTTGAGGGATAAGGCTTAGGGGAATCCTGAACGGCAATATCGCTCGATTGCAAACATTGATTAAACATGTCGTGGGAAAAGGCAAATACGGGCCTAAATGGGCGCCAGAGTGAGACATGAACTTCCTGTAAAATTTGAAGATTTCCCCAAGTCTTGCGATGGAAATGAAAGGAGTGCTGCTGGCATGACGAATACATGTAGTGTTGTGAGACCCGGTGGGTCCATAGTTCCAGTATTGCACTTTGTGCAGAAAATGCTAACATGCCAAATTTCTGGCCTTGTGGGTCATCTGAGGGTATGTGTGAGTAATGCTGCCATCTGGCTGGCACCCATGTCCTCAGGAGAGACTAGAGTGCATGGCTGCCTGAAAGATGCCTTTGAGACCACCCTTGCCCACAATGTAAATACCTTCTGCATTCCACATGCCATGATGCATGGTGGACTTCATTAATCCAACTGGTTTGTTCTAGCTAGCTATGAATTATCCAGATGATATGATCTGTGTCAAGAAACGACGACAAAGATTTTTTTAGGCTTTGATGATTCTCTGTCTCTCGTATTGTCCCAGTCATGCCCATCAAAGGTCTAGACGTGCATCAAAGCGCACATGTAAATCAATGATAAAAGTCGACCAATTTTGAATTATAAGCACAGCGAATAACAAACGCAACCAAGACAACCCTATAGAATGATACGAACAACAACACAAAAGTCCAATCGCATCACAGTGTACATATCTGGGGAGATCGGGACGAGAAATGTGAGTTAGAAGAGATATATAGGGAGGAGCGGCAGGAGGAGAGTACACATTATGAAGAAAATCCCTTTTTTTTGGAAAGAGTTTATTGGCTTGATGCGAAGATTTTTTGGGTTTGGATTTATCAATAGTAATCAGAATCGACATCCGAGTCGGGGTCATCGGCGTGATCATCGACGTCAAGATCGCTCTGAGACTCGTCATCGTCGGACGACCTGTGAATGGACGCATCACTGGAAGACCGGTGGATCGACCCGTCACCGCGATCCTCATCATCGACGTCGTCGTCTGATTTTCCCGAGTCGACGCTGCTCTGCGAGACGTGATCATCGGTATGGAAATGGGAGCCGTCGTTGCTCGCCGCAAGCGTGGAGGGTGTTGGAGGGCGGAGGCTTCCGGGTTCGGACTGGTTGCTGGAGTATCCGTCATCGTCGTCGTCCGAAGAGATGATGCGACCGTGCGCGACGGCGAGGCCGGTACGGTAGACGGGACGACGGGCGGGAGAGCGACGGTCTTCATCGGTGGTGCTTGCCTGTGACCGGTCGTCGCGGTGGTTCGAGGGGGAATAGTGGGGCCGGCTGGAGTGGGGGGATGAGGACGAGATCTCGGCAATCGATGCAGCTCGACGAGGCTGTTCCTCGGCCACCCGTCGACGCGCCGTTGCACTCGGCTGGGCCTCCACCTCCACGTCACTGTCACTCTCCGCATACACCTGTGGTCGTCGCCGGACCACTTGCACGTCCGAGCTGTCATCGCTCTCGCCAAGTTGACTCACCATTCGCGCCATCGAATCTCCATCGTCCGACCCCGATTCTACCGGAAACGGCCGCCCTATCGGGCGGCTCCAGAAATACGCCGCGCGATCATCCATCTCTTCATCTTCATCTTCATCTTCTCCTGAACGCTCTTCATCTCCTTCTACGGTTTCACCTTCTTCTGATTCATAGTTTGTGCCCATGTCTTCACTTTCCAAATGCGCATGGTAGCTTTCGTCATCGGAATCATCAGTGTCTAATGAAGCATATCTAGTCCCACTTGTAAAAATAAAAATCGGTACACGAGAAAACTGTTAGATTGTAGTCCTGTCTGATGGAAACGATTCTGGAGGGTTACTTACCATCCTTCACAAAGGCCATTGTTGCCGATTTCCCAAGCACATCGACTGCATCGGCGGACGCCATCTTCAAGATCGACGACTACGTGGCGACGCTCAGCCGCGTCGCGTCTGACGTTATCAATAATGCGATCTTGATCGTTACCCGATTCGAAGAGTCGTCCCCATGTGAGATCTTTCTCGTCCCGGTGTTGTTCGACCAAGTTTCTGAACGAGCCTGTCGGACACGATGAGGATGGAACAGGAGTGCCAGTCGTCTTGAGTTTTTCGGCGGCTTCCTTGACTGCATACAATAGCATCGGTCGCCGGATCACTGCTGCTCTACATTGCGGACAAATCAGGTTTTTCCTGCGTCTGTGCATGGAGACCGGTCGTAGGGTTGCTGGGTTGGCGTTGCGTCCGGGGCCAGGTTCATTCATCAAGCCGACCAGATTAGCCTGGTTAGGACGATTAGTGCCGTTTGTTGTTCCTCGGTCTAAGGGGAAAAAGCGCGGAAAGAATGAGAGGGAGGATCAAGAGAATCTTTGGAGAGGCTGTTTAAAACTTACTTGCAGGTTCGATTCGATTCAATTGGAAGTGGTCAAATTCTGAATCGCTTGAATTGCCATCAGTCTGTCTTGGGCCTGCACGCTGGTTGCCGAGTCGGATTATATCATCATCATTATCATCATCCATCTCGTGTATATCGGAGTGCATATCAGAGTCATAGTGGTCAGATAAGGGATCCGTTCTATGAAACCAAGCGTACAGATCTTTGTGACAAAAGATGTGTCTGCATTTTTCAAATCCGATTCCAGATTATCATCAGCGAGTGAGTCTGCAAGTTAGATAGAGTTTTTTTTTTGTTGCTGTTCTACGTACCCACAAAGAAGGGCGTATGGAGAGTCAAGGACTTCGAGGCAGATGTTACACGAAAGACTGGATTTGATTGAATCGATTAGGCTGGCTTGATTCTCGACAACCTAGATCGATAAGCGAGTTGAAAGAGATTAGGGGTGACTGGCTGGGTGAGTTGAAAGAAGGATCTCTTACGTCTTTGTATGCCGAGGCGGTTTTATTGATGGTGTCGATCTGGTCTTTCAAGTTCTTGATCTGCTGCTGGAGATCTGAAGCAGATGGAGTGACGGTTTGATGGTTGAGAAGATTGGAGGGGTTTGGTTGGTCATCCTGAGTGTTTGTGGGGTTGACGGTTTGGTTGGAGGAATCGGAAGACTGGGGTGATGAAGAAGAGGAAGGCGTGGTCGAGGTGGTGATGTTGGTTGTTGTGGTTGTCGGGGCTGTTTTCTGGGTGGACTCGAGTTTCTTGATCCTTGCGAGGGCAGCCTGAGCCATCTTCTGATTAAGTTGAGGGCGACCGTTGTTGTTCATGGTGGTCGAGTGGTTGCTGGTCTTGGCTCGCTTGCTGACTTGCTTCTGCTGCGTCTCCGTCTCTTCTGATTCGGCTGACCGTTGTCTTCGTTTCTCGGCCATCCAGAAGGCCTTGCTGTTTCCGTTCTTCTCCTCTTCTGGCTGGTTGTATGTAAATATGTGTCTTCGCTATTTTGTTCTGGTTTGGTGCTGAAGTGGTCAACAGTCCCTGCCCCTTGGTCTTCCCTTTTTGGAGCTTGTTGACCACCCCCCGAGTCTCAGCGGGGGACTCGAGCGGGGCCTGGACCAAGGACAAGAGCCACGCCAGTGCCACAGTGCTCCTTCCCCCTGCCTTTCCTCCGGCAAATCCTCAGACAACGAGGTAAGTTGGGCTCGACATGTATCCGTTCGGTAGCCAAACGGTCAGGAAGCATCCTAGCGCCTAATCACCTCTCATCACGTACCAACTCGAGTTCAAGTCGCATGCGAGCCAATCCGTCTTCAGAAGTGAAACGCCCAGACACATCATGAAAGTCACCGCCATCATGCACGCAATTCTGATAGCTGTTCTCGTCCTGTCAGCATCCGTCGCATCTGGTCGCCCACGCAAGAGTCCCATGATAACAAGCAGGCGACTGGTAGAGACGTGTCTATCTTGCAAGAACGAGGGCCGCACAACCTGGCTCGTGGAACCCCACAACGTCATCCCCCCGCAACCAGCATGGATCAAGTGTCCGGTGCCCGACTGCCGTTCTTACCGCGCCCAAGACTACGTCCTTTGTACCAACTGCTTGCATGTCTACGGCAAAAACCGCACCGGCGAAGGCTATGTCCCAGGCAGTACGGAGGATGCCTGTTTTCACGAGACCTCCTACCAACTCACGCGTGTATTCTCTACTTGGCTATCGCCTTATCCTGCGGTGGCACCTCCTCCAAACCATGGGTATCCTGCATCAAGGAGTACTTCATGATAGAAACCCACCTAACTCTAGAACTAGAAGAGTTCCCCACATGTATCCAGCAACTCAAGCAATATGTCTAGAGTAGCAGCTACCAAAAAAACGGTTTTTTGGTTTCGTTTGGTTTTGTTTGTCACTTTCCTTCATGATAGATTCAAATCTTGTTTGCCTTGAAATATAACACACAACTAAGTTTTCATGTGTGGAAATAATCATCAAAACAGAGCCAAAAACAACAGTACTCATGTGGATATTGATCAAAAAAATTAGTACAGTTGCACCAGGAAAAAAAAAATAGTCACTTGATGACAAGTGACATCATGCCAGCTCCAGCGGGCTACCCACCATCTACCCACCATCTACCCATCATCTACCCACCATCTACCCACCATCTAACCAGTTTAAGAATTTCCACAGGAGATCCTCAGTTTTTGCTGGGCACCACTGATCCCCATTTCTGGTCAGCTGATACTCAGCTTTAGCTCCCAGCTTATGCTCAGCTTTGGTGCCCAGCTCATGCTCAGCTTTGTTGCCCAGATCAGAACCAGTCCTGGCCCAGCTTATTTTCAGCTTTATTCCAGTCATGGCTCAGCTTAGACTCAGATTAGGACTATCATTGGCCCAGCCAATGCTCAGCTTTGGACCAGTATTGGCTCAGCTGATTTTCAGCTTTGGATAAATCTCGGCCCAGCAAATGCTCAGATTCCGAGTCTGACCACTCCTGTAACAGCTTATGCTCATCTGTGGACCAGCCTTGGCTCAGCTGATGCTCAGCTGTGGACCAACCTTGGCTAAGACAATGCTCAGCTGTGGACCAGCCTTGGCTCAGCTGATGCTCAGCTGTGGACCAGCCTGGGCTCAGCTGATGCTCAGCTGTGGAACAGCCTTGGCTCAGGTGATATTAATCTTTTGAATAGTCTCAAAAAATCTGATACTCAGCTTTGGAACAGCCTTGGCTCAGCCAATGCTCAGCTTTGTATGCTCAGATTTGGACCATTGTTGGCTAAGCTGATGCTCAGATTTGGAATATTCTTGGTCCAGCTGACACTTGGATTTGTTTCAGGCTTGGAATATCCAATGCTCAGCTGTGGCCCAGGCTCAGCTAATGCTCAGCTTTGGCCCAGGCTCAGTCAATGCCTACTGCTCAGCTTATGATGAGCATCAGCCGGTCCTGGTAAAAAATTAGGATCAGCTGACTGTGCCACATTGAGTGCTCTGGTGCAGTCCTGCAAGCTCTACAAGTGCTGGTGGAGCAGACTTGGGGCAGCGCTGGAGTAGCTCTGGAGCAGAAACCAAAGCTGCATCATGTCACTTGCCATCAAGTGACTATTTTTTTTTCCTGGTGTTGCCAGCCTATTTGAGAAATGAAACCCACCCCATTGATTTTTGAATTCATATGATAGGGGTTGCACTTGCACTTCATCTTTTTGACCTGGCTGGGAAGTAAGGCCCTGCTGTGCTGTGCTGAGTGCTACTTTCCACAGAAAAGTATACTAACTTAAAAAAGTGTGTCTCTTTGTGGAGAGAGGCCTCCAAAGGATTGATTTATACACTGCATGCCAGCACTACTCATTTTTCATTTTTCATTTTCACTTTTTTATGCCATTGCTTTCAGCTCCTCTTCTGCTCATAAAAAGAAGAAAAATGACCACTGTTCAAGTCCGTGGGAGACTAAGCTTTGGCAGGCTTGTAGATGAGAAACATTTGGTCATGTGATACTGAAGAAGAAAAAAAAGGTTATGTGAATCACATTTTATAGTTATTCTAAAATAATTCCCTGACAAATGCAAAAAAGAGTACACAGGGTGTATACCTGGATACCATACAAGTCCCTCCTTTGGAGGCTTGCTTTGCAAAGGGATCCTTGTGTCAGCCAGGCTGTACCAGGCCCTTCAAAGATGGGATTATGTAAGTTAGCAAAGTGCAGTGGTTTCAGAATTTTGTAGAGGCAACACTGGGTCGATACGATTCAATACAATATTGGGCCAAACTTTGTATTGAGTCAATCCCCGTTACCTAATTGGACCGTTACCGTTATCAGTAACAAGTTTTTTTGCGCGCTGCGCGTATCAAAAGGTTATACCATTACTGTTATGGTAACACAGATAACGTGGTAACGGCAGTATTAGAGCAAGAAAAAGGCTAAAAGAGCCAAAAGAATCTTGATACCGCGGCAATATTGACTTCATATCAGTGGCAATATTGTAACGGCTTGAAAAAAATCCAAAATTCAAACTGAATGTTGGTAACGCGCTGCCGTTACTGGTAATGGTAACAATAACACACCAAAAATTGACACAATATCAATATGTTACCGTTACTGGTATCTTATTGACCCAGTGTTGGTAGAGGAAGAAGGTTTCCTTGCATCTTTTCAGCATGAAGACATACAATCCTTGCAATCAGACACAGAACTTGACTGTTAAGCTTAAATCTTTACACTGTTTAAAGAAAGGGTCTTGATTAATCAACTACCTAAAATTTGATTTCTGACTACCAAATGTGGTTTACGTGGGGAGGACCGCTCCCCACTGTTGCACCTGGGTCGTGTGGACCAAAAATTGACCCAGGTGAATTTTAGTAGTCAGAATTCAAAATTGAAACTACAGAAAGGTAGTCAGATATGCAACTTTTGCAAAAATGGTAAAAATTAAAAAAATTCATTGAACCAAAGTGCCTATGGCTTTGGTGGTGTTCCTTAGCAGGACACCTGCCAAAATGAGTGTACAGTAGCACACCCCATGCCTGAGCTGTAATAATGCCATGAAGATACCCACGTGCTCTTCAGAGGGTTTTATACCCTCTGTAAGACTTTGGTGTGGCTTGGGTGCCGCTGTGAGAGCTCCTTTGGGACGGGTGGCAGTTCTGCAAGGGGGAAATACCAGTAATAGTATTTCAAATATGTAAGAAGCTATTACAACTGTTACGGGTGGTTTGAAAGACCTGCCCCTCTATGATACTACACAAGAGCTTTCACAACAAATTTATTTATTGTTGTGGCAAACTAATGAAAGAGAAAACTATGTGCAGCAGTCTCTTATCAGACCTAGATCAAACTTGAATTGAGCAGAAAGTGGATTTTGTAAGGGAAATGGAGTTAAAGTGGTTTACAGCAGCCTTGAGTCAGATAATGGAAATGAGTCTTAACATAAGATATGTTTTATATGGTTTTATATGTTTGTGATATGAAAGTGAAGATAAACTGATACAAGACTTCTGAGAGAACTGATGTTATATGTGAACTATTCAAAGTGTTGTTGCCCTCTTCCTTAACCTTCAGTTAAGAGCACAATGGGTTAAGATCACTTTGACTTGTTAAGAGCACAAGTGGGTGATGCTTGCTACTTGACTACTTAGAACTGCTCTGAGGAATGAAAGATGTTGATGGGCAACTTGATTGAGATCACACTGCTGGATTTATGTGGATGTGACTTGTAACTCTGAGTGAGATGTGTGTTCTGGTTAGGATTGCCTGAGTGGCATGCTGAAACTGAGGAGGGAAAACCTCCTCCTTTTATAGTAAAATGTGAGGGATTTTTGCTGGTGGGGATCCTTGTGAGGGATTTTTGCTGGTGTGACCACCATACAGGTTTCCATGTGGTGATGGTATCCACGTGGTTGTGGTGGTGGTGCCCATATGGTGTCCACGTGGTTGTGGTGGTGGTGTCCGTGGAGCCTAAACAATTATGGAGGTCTCCACAGGTGGAACAATGTCGTGGTGTGTGGGTGGAGCCAAACAACAATCATGGAGTTGTCCACAGGTGGAACCATGCCATGGGCAGAGCCAAACCACGCCACTACATACACTATAAATATGCCCTTGAGTATAATTCTATACTATGTACTATCAAAATATCTCTACAGTATGTAATTATGCTTATGAACACAGTATAATACTAGTAACTTTTGACTGAGTGCAGCTAGCCTAGTGGTTCCAGTGAGTGACTAGGGGTTAAATGACCTGTAGAATTCAATTATGCAATAATACATTTAGAAATATGTCTCCTTCTCAATAGTAAACTGTGACTTTATGTGATTTGATACTTGAAACACATTTGGCACACCACACCGCAGTGAGGAGTTTGGATTTTTTTTAATTTTGCCATTTTTGCAAAAATTACACATCCAACTAAGAAATTGCACCCGGGTAAATTTTTGGTCCGCGTGACCCGGGAGTAACATTTGGGAGCGTTCCTCCCAATGTAAACCGTGTTTGGTAGTTGGAAATCAAATTTTAGGTAGTCAATTAATCAAGAACCTAAGGAAATGCCACACACTGGCCAATAATCAATAATCTCTGTCAGCCTTAGAGTCAATGCAGTTGACCTAAAACTGCCTTTTATCTCCATTTTATACCTAAATGTGTTTATATCTTTTTAACCTTAAGAATTGATGTTGTTTTGACTTCAGATTCTGATTTCCCATGCAATTTTGCCCATAGTGTCCACTGATCACTTTCCAATATCTCTGCTCCTTCATAGAGTTTGTGGTTTGTGGCACATATGCGCAGCAGCGCTGTGTAGGCGCGCCTGAGTGCTCCAAACCACATGAACATGTGTGATTATGTCATCCAACTTTGAAAATTTTCCAAGTCAGGATCCCCCATGCAGCTGGAGGATACACAGACTTCAGACACCCAGAACAACACCCCCAGATAGCCCAGGATCACCACCAAAGAGGATACCACGCTCCCAGTATACCTACTGTCACAGGCGCCTAGGATATTGACAGTAAGTATCAGTCTTTCACTGAACTTTGTCCATCTCAGAGGTAAAACTCTGTGTCTCTTGATTGCTCTCTCTTTTTGCTTGCTTTTGCCCAATCTTTGATCACAGGTCTGCACCTATCTTGACATCATCAACCAAAGGATTCTGCTGCATCACATCCTTCTTTTTCTGTGTTTTTTGTAAGAAACAAACTACATAGGTTTCCCTTTAAAGAACCTTGACTATCCAGAGGGAAGTCTAAAAAATTGTGGCTGGATTAAACTTGTCTAATCCAGGAGCCCTCCACATTTCTTTGGGGAGAGGAGGTTGTTGCACTCTCTAGCACAGCTTGGCAGCACTCCCTTAAGAAGGTAGCATTGCCAGTGGAAGTTAGTACCCACCAGAATAACCTTGAATATCTGCCAATCTTGAATCTGCTCAGTTTCTCTCTCTCTCTAATATCTGTACTTTCTTTATCCCAAGAAATCCAAATATTGCCTCCCTTTTTTCTTGTGTCCTGCTGTCACTATAGAGACTTGGGCTCAAAATCTCAGTGATTAGACAGTTATTATTTCCAGCTCTATCTCCTTCAAAGAATTTTTTTATCTTTCTTGTCCCAAATTTAATGATTTACCATTATAGCAATTGTGAGCCAGCTACGCTAACCATAGCTGTGTGGCATAGTGTAGCGGAATTCAGCTAACTTGTAGCATAGTGTTAGCCCAATTAAGCAGAATTTTTGCTAACACTACATGCACATGGTGCAAAAAGCACCCACTATGCTGTGTCACAGCGCTTTTTAGTGTTTCTTTGTTTTTTTATACTTTTTTCACTTTTTTGGCGCTAAAAGCGCTATAGCGTAGTGGCAAACTAATACTACAGCAAGAAAGGGCCACATTTAGCGCTGCTATGCTATTGCTAAAGGGCCCTCTAGCATAAGTGTAGCTTAGCGGCCCACTGTTGATTGTATTACTGTTTCCACTCTCATGTGTATCTATTTTTTTCTTTACTCTAGTGGTTTTCTTGCAGTTTTATCGCTAAAAATACTGCACAGGTTCCTTAAGTAAATAAACTTAGATATAAAGCTCAAAATAGTGATATAGTATTAAGTAAAATTGCATATCATCTAGCCTCTGAAAATTTGTAATGGTGGGTCAGCTCTACTATTATTAGAAATTGCACAGTGTAGTGTAATAAAGCTAAATCTAATGATATTTTCTGTTAGCTGTTAGAACCTTATGCTAGTGCTAATGGGGGAAGACATGGAACCACACACACTATGCTATGTCATGCCACATTTTACTGTGGTTTTCCACTAAAAGCAGCATAAAATCATGTAGTGTTAGTGTAGTGCTAGGAAAAAGCTTGCTAGCGGTATGGCTGATGCAGACTATACATAATAAGGGCGGCTACACCAGTGCAAGTGGGGTGTTGTAGAATAAAAGTATGATATCCTAATAGTATGAACCTCCACTGTGAAAAAAAAACTCAAGAAACTGCTGCCAGTTGACATGCAATATTACAAAGGTGCCTTTGTAATATTGCATGTAAACAGTCTTGAGTTTTTTTCACAGTGCTCTGTGCTCTTCTTGAAGATTATTACCAGGCTGAATTATTTATGACTATTTCTCCTGTTGCTACATCACACTAATCTTCAGCGCTCTGCAGTTAGCCTGATCTTTCATATAACAAACAGCATAACAGGAACAATATCTCCACTCTGCAATAAGTTTTCTAAGATATAAATATGACTTCTTCTCTCCCTGTAATAGTACTGCAATGATAGTAGTAAATTAATTAGTGAGTAAGTAAGAGGGAAAAGAAGAATTTGCAATCCCCAATATCCCCCATACATCTCTGTGCCCACCTAGCTCTGCTCCCACACTATCCCTTGCCTAAACTTCCACATGCTTTGCTCCTAGCCTGACACCCCTCAAAAAATTGATCCCCTACATCATCTGTCTAGCCTCCAACACTTGGTATCTCACCAGCGCCTCTGCCCCAGCCGGACCCTGGAAATCCCCTAAATTGGTTTATAATGGATACATGGGTCGCTTAAAAGACACTTTAACTCAGAATTAACCATTCAATTGGAATAAATCCAACATTGGTACATCCAGTACATTAGAGATCACCAAGTGGACCTGGTTAACCGCGGTGGGTGTGGGTACCTGTGGTGATTTTGGACATATTCAGATACCCAGACTTGGACCCGGGTACCAGTGGTACCTGTGGCGGGTATCACGGGTACCTGCCACTAGTGGGTTCCAAAACTGATCCAAGGGCCTGGTCACTCTGTGATAGTGGTTGGGTCTACACCATCACCAATATTATTGCTATAAACAGCATTTGGAGGACTAAAACGGGTGGCAGGGCCCTCCAGGAGCAATTGGGGGGGGCAAAAGGTTGTCTGGAGACAAACTTTTGCGCTGCCTTTTTGCCAAAAGTAACATACCCGGACCTGCCCGCGGGTGGCGGGTACCCACGGGCAATCTCAGCTGTACATTTCTTCATTAATGGTTAGGGTTCCAATCCGTGCCCTCCAGTTTGGATCTGAGGTGTCCCAAGCCCGAACCGGAGGTATCCTTGGATCAGGTTGGGTCACAACGGGTAATTGGGTCAAATATTTCTGTGAGAAAAATGGCCTCACCAAGCAATACGACCTATCCAAATATGAATGGTTCAAAGTGAAACAGCTCTGTCAGTTTTTTGAATCACTCAATACGACTACCAATGCTGTAACAGGCAAACAGCAAGCTACCCTTTCCCACTTACATATGGCTCATTGAGAGAATTCACGCGGTATGCTCTGTTTGTAATCTGAAAATATCTTGGTCCATGTACATAACCAGATTCTGATTCCTGTTTACTTTTTCAGGTTAATGATGACTGTTGTGCCACTGAATTGATTCCAGCAGCTTGGGTGATGACAGAAAAACTCAAGGAGTACCTCAATGTTGCTATGAACAAGCCAATTTACATTTGTGCAATGTTACTAGACCCCCGAATCAAAGCAACTCATCTCACCGCATGTGAGCCTGTGTCTCTTATGTGACAGCAGGACACAAGAAAAGAGGGGGGAAATAGTTTGGATTTCTTGGGATAAAGAAATACAAACTGGGAGAGAGGAAGAGAAAGAGAGAGAAAAGAGAAGATCTGGCCTAGACTTCAAGTCTTTATAAATTGATCTGGGCTATTCTCAACCTGGAAAAGTTGGATGCCAGCTGTGCCAGGCCAAAAAGAGTGCATCAGCCTCCACTCACAACAAGGAAACGTTGGTGGGATTCAGAAGTAGGGTTACTACTCTGCTCTGGTTTTATAGGTCTTAACCAGAGATAACCTTTTGATCTTTTATGATTGAAAGAGTTGAAGAAATGAAGAAACAATCAAGAGCAACAGAGTTTCACTCTGGATAAGCAAGGTTCAGTGAAAGAGTTTACTTACTGTCAATATCCTAGGCGCCTGTGACGTTAGGTATACTGGGAGCGTGGTGTTCTCTTTGGTGGTGATCCTGGGTTATCTGGGGTCTGGTGTTCTGAAGTATGTGTATCCTCCTCAGGCAAGGGGGATCCTGACTTAAATTTTCACAGTTTGCTTATGTAATTACATATGTACATGTGGTTTGGCGCGCCTGGTAGCGCTGACACGTCACAACTGCACATGCGGGCCACAACTCAAGAACTCAGGGAAGGAGTATAGTTACAAAGAATTGGTAAGTTGTAACTAGGGTCAAAATTGCATGGGGAAACAGAATATGAAGTCAAAACAAGGATATCTCTTAAGGTGAAAAAGATTTGAAGTAATTCATATGTAAAAAGTAGAAAAGGCAGACTTTAGGTCAGCTGTGCTGACTCTAAGGCTGACACCACATCCTTCCTCAGTTGTTTTAGGAAGAAAAAAGGCGAAATACTCCAGAAATTCAGAGAGGAAGCAGAGAAGTTCACCTTTGTTGATTCCAATAAGAGATCAACTTGCAAAGAGGAGAGCCAATCACAAGCTGGCCCAGACAACCTTTGATCATGCCTGTTTAAAGAAAAGAAGTGCAAGCTGACCTTGCTCAACAAAGAGATAACCAGCTACTTAGAAGCTGAGTGTGTGGATGAAGGCTGCAACCGATTGGCGTTCTGGAAATCACATTGAGTCAAAATGCCAACTCTTGCAAATATTTCTAGGACACTCTTAGCCATTCTGGCAACAAGTGCTCCTTGTCAGCGCTCTTTCTTGGTTGGATGGCACATTCAAACTTTCTCCAGAAACCGCTGTAAAGCTCAAAAGTATTCCTGAGAACCTTTTGCTGAGTGCAGAAAGGGATGAATGAGGGTACCTCTGCCTTTCCTGGGTCACTAGACACTAAAACAAGCCCCCCAATCTACGATTGGAAGGTTTATGTAGTGATAGTGGAGGTGTATCAAAAGATAGCCTACATTGAACAAGTGGCTTTGGGGATATGGGTGATGTAACCAGTGCTGAGTGAGTTGTAAGTTGATACAGTCCGTGTGTTGCCGCAAAGGGGGTTGTGGAACACCCTGACAGAGGGGTTAATGATGAGTGATCAATGAAATAGAGTTGTGATATGTATGTAATTGTTATGTAACAAGGGTAAAACCACAATATAGTGGGGCTAATACTGTAGAGTGAGCAAGTGTTGTACTGTTATGGGGTAAGCTGAGTGCAAGTAGTTTGCTGAGAGAAATTACAACTGGGGGGAGGAGAGCCTCCTTAAATAGAAAAGATTGAGGTATTTTAGCTCCAGGGGAACCAAGGAATGAGGGATTTTAGCTACCCTGAGCTGTCAACTGATGTCATGTGCAAGCTGCATGAGGGGTTTTTGCTAGCTTGACACCTGCATGAACTGCAGCCCCTATTACACTAGTCTGCATGCACCTGAATAAGACTGCATAAGCCTGCATAAGACTGCATAAGACTGCATAAGACTGCATAAGACTGCATAAGCCTGCATAAGCCTGCATCTAGTGTGCATGACACTGCATGACACTGCATGAAACTGCATGACATGTGCATAGCACAATGTAATGAGTGCAGCTGATGAGGTAAAGCATATCTAAAGGGTAGACAATTGTCAGAGTGGCCCATGTAATGGATTACATGGTCCTGGGTAAGGGTGGTTCATGTAACGGATTACATGACCTGAGTATGGTGTTTTGTGTGTATGAAAATGACTGATGGTGTCTTGAAGGGGTTGTATCTTCTGATCCAGAGGGGTGTAAGGTGTGTTGTCCATGCGGTGCTGTGTAGTTTTAGCCGTAGAATCCAGTGGTTCCGCCATATTGATTGATTTGTGAGTGTACATACTACATATGATAAAATGGGCTAGATGGGTAACCATAAAGCATACCACACCGCATGTCCCCAAAAACCCTTGCCTCAATCTTATGTTTAATGAGCTGGAATGATAACACAATCATACAGCTTAAATAAATTATGCACATATTTTCTTCTTTTCTATTTCACCTTTTGTTCAGTAATAAGTCCACAACTATGCCCCTTCTCCTCCATACCATGTGTCCTGGAATACAATCGGATCTCCAATTGGAGCTAGGCTGTCCCAAGCCCAATCCAATCCTCAGATCCATTGGGTCAATCTGAAATGACAGGGTTTGGATCGGAACCCTATTAATCACCAGGGAAGAAAGTGTGGAACTCTCCAGAGAGTGCCAGACCGTAATTTTTGTCTAGAAGTCTGCCAGATATGAACCATTTCCCCATGTGTAAATGAGTTGTGGGTTGGCCATGTGTTTATACTCAACTCATACTGATCTTATCTGTATCAAATCTTGTTGGATTTGGTGAGTTAGACTCGTATAATGGCTTTCTCCACTCCACTGCCATTACAAAGACGTATTCTCCACTGACTGTTGTGTACCGGCCAGGAATTTGAGACAACCTCCAATTGATTACTGTGTTGTATGGCCATCAAGTGGAGAAAACCTCTGTGTAATGACTGGTTTAGATGGCCATCAGGTGAAGTGATTCACAACTCCATGATGCTGTGTAATGGACATGAAGTGCATCCATCCTCCAGTTAATGAACATGTATCCCAGAATTTGAGCGGAGACATCCTCCACCCAATGACTGTTGTTCATGGCCATTGAGTTAATGGATTCTCATATCAATAACTGGTGTATACTGGCCATTGAGTGGAGATCTCCTCCACTTGATTACACATTAATGGGCTTTGAAACACCCAGCTAAATGACCAGTACATGATGTTCATCAAGAAGTGCCTTTCTCATCTTGATGAACCAGGAAGAATTACACATTGCGCTGGGGAAGTCCTGGATCAATGCTCAGTACATGCTGATGCTGGCCATTCAGCTGGGCTTTGGAGACTGGGTGGCCATTATATACTGCCTGGCGAGCTTGGGAAGGCCTGCTCGATGACCAGTATGTGCTGTTCATCGGGCTAGGGCCTCCATGTGATGACCATCAGGTACTGGTCATCGGATTTGGGTTCGGCAAGGCTGCAGATTGATTTCCACTTCAATTGTCCACCATAACGTACGGCCGAACCTTGCGGTGGACAAACTACAGGGGTCCCCGAGTCGGGGGAGCCCTATTGCAATGACTAGCACTGATTTGGGTTCGGGGACGCAGCAGATTAATGCACACTGCACTTGTCCACCGTAACGTACGGCCAAACGATGCGGTGGACAAATGAAAGGGGTCCCCGAGTCGGCAGAGCCCTATTGTGATGACCAGCAAGTACTGATCATCGCGCCAGCATTTCTGATCTTTTGGGGCAGTACACACTGCCCGTCAAGCTCAGAAAAGCCCAAATGGATGGCCAGCATGTGGTGGCCATTGAGAGGCGAATTTTCCAGTGCAATGAACAGCACCCACTGTTCATCGAGTCTGGGTAAATGTGTGATATTTTTGCCAATTTCCACCCTAAAATTGGCCCAAACATGAGGGTGGGCATTAAAACAGAAAAAAAACCCTCACCAGGGAAACAGGGGGATGCTAAGCCAATCTTTGTTTCCCCAGGCGTCCATAGTTCAATTGTGCCAACCTTCAAACCCACATACACAAATTGTTTTAACACTTTTCCTCACAAGTTTTGTGGCACTCCTGCTGGCCGATGACCAATCATTTTCAGTGGTCTGGATACAGCCTGACCGCAGTACAGAAGTCTCAACTGACAGCAGGTGCTACATCAGCACCATGTTATGAGAGAAATGGCACCATGTTGTTGCACCATAGACATGGATACCTGTGACGAAATAATGCTACACCGAAGAAAATTAATGGAAAATGGTTTGTGAAGAAAAGATACAAGATGATCAATCTACAAGACAAATGGTTCTAACCACACTGGGATATGCGTGGGGATTTCCTCCCGATTTGATATGGGAATTGACATGTCAGAAATATGCCACAAGGATTCATCCACCAGTGTGCAGATCCTCCGAATTTGCTATATCTCACAAGTATGTTCCATAATGTGATTTTATGTGTGTTTTGAATGAAAAAATCTGCAATTCCAAAAAATTACCTGGCAGTCGGCTAAGGATATGTTTGAGGGTAAGATTCATACATTCTTGGAAAAGCTTGTGTGCAATGAAGATCACTTCTGCAATTGTAATAATGATGAAACAAACACAAAACTTCAACAGAGAGATCCTTGTGGGTTGGCATTGAATTATAGATCATTTCACAAACACTTTGTCAGCCTTAGAGATACAACAAGTATCCAAAAGACTGCAATAACCTAGTAAATAATAATAATTATTAAATTATTATTGCAGAATCAGATTCCTCATCATAAATTAAGGGGGGTCACCCACTTAAAGTACCCCCTTATTCCTATTCCTTCATGTACTAATTGTATAAATAAGAATTGGCCCCAGAAAGCGCCCAAAAATAGTATTACATACATAAATTTAGTAAAACAAACAGTGTACATAAAATTAAACTGTTGTACATTAATGAGTAATATTACTCGTGTAAAAATACCCCGTGAAAGTATTATGTAGACTTCTACTGAAGCTCTTTCACATGACAATTGGTTATAAACATGTCATGTGACAGAGTCAGGGAAATTAGTCTATTACAATACAATTAAATTACCCACAGCCAAGCCCTTTTCACGGCTACACCCCTGGATACTCCCATAGGGGAAAAAGGACTCAATGTTTACGCCCACTGAAGTCCCCTCTATAAATAGAGGCCTATTTGGCCCTCAGGAAAAGATCCCTCAGACCATTCACCGCCAATAAACTGTAAGTTGCTGTGAATATTCTCCTCTGCTACTATTGTAGCCCCTTTTCCCTTTAAACCATCCCCAGCACGTAAAATCCACTGGATTAAACCTTTAAATATTAAAAATCCCTTATTAGCATATTTACAAGCTTTATCCTTAAAAGTAGTTGCCGTCAGACCCCTGCCTCTGACAAGCAGCCAATCAGCTTAAGCGCTTACCACCTACTTTTTTACGCCAAATTTATTCCCTGTAATTAATAATTATATATTATTAATTACATAATAAATCCTCCTCTTTTTAAAGAGTGTTTAAAACCCTTGTAGTGGCCAAATTACCACGTAACAAGTTTAGTAATTTACATTACTAGTGTTTACATCAGCACAGTTATAGTGCTAGGGCCCAAAACCCTTAATTTTGACGGGTTTTTGCCCTAAGCTTCATAAACAGAGCTGTCACACTTGACCTACAGTTACACTGGTATTGGGAAGAAAGTGAACAAAGACTTCAATTTAACATTGAACTCACATCAGACTAACTTACATACAAAATTACGGCCTGGCACTCTCTAGAGAGTGCAACACTTTCTTCCCTGGTGAATGGTGTTCCTGAATCAGTGGGTGACTTCCTGTCAAGATCTGAGGGCCTCCCAGAAGCAATCTAGAGTCCCAAAAGCTAGATTTACCTGTGAAAATCTAGACGTTTTGGGTCTATATCCACAACTGTGAGGGATTCAGATTTCAAGGGAAGTCATCCAGTGATCATTCTCAATGGAAAAAAAACTTGATTCATACATTTTCCATTCTCAAGGATAACTAGCTCATGTACACCACTAATGAAAATATGTACAGGATGCACCTTGAGCATGCACATGTCCCAATGTTGGAATCATTCCAATTTCATGGTTAATTCCAAATCAAAGTTTCTTTTAAGCAAATAATGAATCCATTTTCCAGGGTACTGCCCCAGCTCCACCTCCTGGTGGAACCAGCTTCAGCTGCCCCAGACCATCCAGTGCTGCACCGCTGCTGGCCAGTACACGCCTCCAATCTTCAGCATTCATGTTCCAGCTATCCACTCCTCTCTTTGATCCTTATCTCTATCCCCCTTTTTTGTGTGATCATATGTAAGAGACACCAGCTGAAAGGGCCTGCCAATTCCGCGGGTGACTGAAAATAAGGTGGAGGCTGTTGAAATTGGAGTCTGGGAGTTTCCTTTTTCACCCTGCTCTGGCACATTGATGGACACGGAATAGTGATATTTATGAAACCTAAACGTAGAATATTGGATGCATATATTTAAACATGTTTCCTATTGTTGTTTCTCTTTTCTTCGTCCAAATTTTTGGCTTCTTTCTTCTGAGTCTCACTCATCTGGTCTCGGCTCATTTGTGTTAACTCTAGGTTCGCACACTTCTCACTGGTTGTTAGTCTTCACTCAGTTTTATGCTAACGCCTGTGGTGGGAAACACAAATATCTTTTGTCCTCAACAAATAGTATTATACTTCAAGTAGTTTTATTGAATTCTTCTTATGATATCCTGCCCCCTTAAAAAATACATTACATTATAGTCATTCAGGCTTATCATTCTACTATGTTTTGAGAAAAACTGGTTTCGAAATTTTGCCAGGGACCCCATCGGCGCTTATTGCACGGACCGCAAACCAACCACCAGATGAGGAATCTTCTGGGACTATAGCGCCAAGTTGAACTGGACTGTGAAGTTTCTGAGTGTCCTCAATGGTTCCCTTGTCAAAGGGCTGGCCCGGGTATGAGATCGAATCTTCAGGATTATCTTGTCTTGAAAAATTGGACTTCTTGGGACAAGATGCTGGTGATTCCGGTGCACACCACTTGTTGTCCACCCAACCCGTATGTAATTTTTTCGGTACTGGTCTGGACAATGTGATCTTGATCGGTTTTGTGGGCTCGTTTGGTTTGAGGGGGATAAATAGTTGACCAGCATCAACGTTATCCGGTATGTATTTTGAGATAACCCTCAGATTATTCTTATTTTTAGCCCCGGCCTGCGCAGTGTATTGGCATGGTAAGCTTCATGGCGTTCTTTGCGCTACTGGCGAGGAGGGGAAAGATTCCTTACACCTAGAATTTGGTATCTCTGCGCCCAAGCAGAGCCCCGCCAAGATATTCCATAAGTTGTACCATTGTTAAGAAGGAATGCTTCTGGGGGGCCAGGTACCGGTTTAGGTGGCGGCTCTAGCCCAAGGATTCGATAGCTGCTTGATCGACCCAGGAACGATGTTTCAACTCAGCAATTGACGTCGTCCTTTTATATAAATAGAAAAAATAATAAGTTTTAAGCGAAAGGCTTCAGAACACACCTAGCATTATAAGTGGACGAAATGACTTCAGCCTCTTGTGTGTCGAAATTTTTCGATGTCTGGTTCTTGAATCCAGGAGCATGATAGGCAAAAATGTTGTGGCCTTCACCATGGGTCAGGAAACCTCCCTTCTCGGAATGCGGAAGCAGCGACCACACAAAAGCTCCGGCACAAGTTATGTTCTTATAAAAGGCCTCATAGGTTTCGGCTTGCTCATCTGTCATCAGAGCAAAAAATATTAGGCATCCCACCAAATTTGATTAATAAAACAGCGGGCATCTCACAAAAGCCGTGTTCGCCGACAATGAAGGTCTTCTCATGCAGTTGTACCAGATCTTGAAGACTAGATCTCCGTATTACGGTCAGTATGCCTTTCAAAACGGTTGTCATAGACTCGAGCAAAACACGCACTTTTTATAAAACCTAGTATCACCTGTACCATCTGAATACGTATTATGAAATCATTTTTCTCTGTTACTGAACGGATATTCTTCCGCATTAGAATTGAATCAATTGACTCACAAAAATGGTAAGAAAATAAGTCTACAAACGGGGAATCTAGTACTTCGTCATTCCATGCGGCTGATGGATTCCGCGAGCTGTTTCGATGCTTTTAGTATGCGAGGAAAGCAGCTGGTATTGTACGCAGTGTAGAAAAATAGACTCACAAGCTGCCATCCATTACCAACGTTTTTGGAGCCAGTGACTTGATGTGTTGCGCGATCTCAATTGTCCACTGATTAATCCCAACCGCCCCACACCCCCGTCAGCTTCCAGTCTTTCCACATCAAATTTTCAGAAAGAAGAGATCAAGTCATCATGACTGACACTGGCCGGGGCAGCCCTTTTATCTATGGAAAATAGAAGTCATGAGCTTGCGTGTATTAGGTGTATATCACTAGGATTGAGATATGAAAGAATTTTCAGCGAAGGAACATACAAATCTTCTGATTTTTATCACCCCAATTCATTTCATTTCCCGTCTCAAAAGCTAGAACAGTCTCGTCATTACCAATCCGGATCCCGTTGAAGGTGTTGATTCGGTTCAAGAAAAAAGCGATGATTTGTTTGTAGCTCCGAATCATTTCGGGGTCTGTGAACCAATCCACCGCCTGGTTTGCAACCGTGTAGTCCTCGATTCCGTACCTGTGTCGGATCAACTGTGAATGAAGTGATGCGAATTTCAGAAACGCCCTCAGAATGAAAAATCGTCAGAATTGTTAACTTACATCATTGAAATTTCCGACCCAGTTTGTCCCGCTAGTCCCATAGTCCTACATGGCAAAAGAACATAACGCTAAAATTAGTCCAAACTAGTTAGATGTGAATGCAGAAATCACTCTGTACATTTGCATACCTGATTGATGATTGGGATTATGAGCCTGATACCATATTGACGAGATAAGTCCAAACTTCACACAACGATCAAAGGTTGAGGGATTTTAGCAGATAAAAAGATGAAGTTAGCTTGCCAAGGGAAGTTAATCTCACATTTTATCTATTTTCCTCCAATTTGTTTCATTATATATCCAGTCTAATATCCGAAAGTTCATGTCCTGAGTGAGTACATTGCCCCAAACTTGAAATAAAAGGGTTGATCTCACCACTGGCGTTATCGTCCCAACCAAGGATGTGAGATGAAGACGGTGGTTCCCGGCCGTCTGTGAACATTGTGTTGGCCACATGCAGTGTGTAAGTGCGAGTGACCGGGCTACCGAAAGCTGAAATTGTTTGTATTAAATCACGTCCTTGAAACTCTCCGCCTGTTGCGGTTATGCACAAGTCAACCATCTTGTCAGGCCAAGTCAAGCTGGATTCATTCATTTTTTCTCTTGCTCACCTTCGAAGATAGTGGGAGAGCTTCCCAACGTGAATTCACGCCAAAGGATGAAGTGAAGAATATTGTCCAAGAACCGATGATTGTTCAATTGGTATGATTTCCAAACTTTGCAAGATGATACACTAGGGAAGAGGATACCCACTTGAAACTCCTGAAATCGAAAAGCGTGTCATTGATGTAAAGATGCCCATCCCCAGGTGCAGAAACAAAATCGGACTTGGACCCAAGTGCTGAAACAAACCCGGCGGCAGACGAATGCCTTTCGAGAAGTCGGGAACTGACACGGGCGGTGGCTGGTAGGGAACCCTTTGCGGTGTTCAAGGCCGAGCTTGTTGCTAAACCCAACAGACAGAAACCCCATGGTAGACATCCTGCTTGTACCCTTTTTAAGACGTTTGACATCATTTTTGGAAAACGGTCTGTTCAGAGGGAAAGGTATCCTGTGCTACTCAGGAGAAATGCAGGAAAGGCGGCTTGCGTAATGTCTGCTCAGATGCGTGGCCGCTATTATAGTAATCTACAGTGATCATTGTATTACGAGTCATGACGAAAAGTTGCGTTGGTACGAGGTGCCTGATGGACATCCAGCTTCATAGACCGTCTCATGTGGCGGAGTTGATCAATTTCCATTTGGATTCTCATATAAATGGGAAGGAAAATTTCTTCTCCAAGAAGAAATTGGGGGGTTTGTTGTATCACAGCGGACGCTTTAATCAAACTCATTTTTCGACTGCATGGAGGTTTGCCGGATGGATCCAGTGGCGCGATTGCAAGAGGACCCGGACACAGAATGATCTCGTATTACATACTGGATCAGGTTTCACTTATGGTTCTTAAACTGTTTAACAAAAATTTATCACCTACCCTTGCAGGCTATAACACCACATACTACGGTGTGTCAATCGAGCCTGCTCGACGCGGGCGTAGCATGTTGCGGGGTGAGTGCCTGGGAGTGGGAGTGGATAGATCGAGAGTACGCAAGGTGACAGGAAAATCCAGAAAGAAATGTGAAGATACGTCAAAGATAGTGATGCGATATTTTCAGCTCCTACAGAAGAGATACAATCCGCCAAAGAAATCGCAACACGAGGTGAACAAGTGCCGATTCAGGTCAAAACCCAGTTGCTCGACCACCGTGCCCTCAATTGAATCTGCCCGTGTTTCATGGCCGAAGATGTGTGGAGGGCAAGCAAAATTTCAGCAGATGGTGCTTTGGAAAACACGCACGCGATTTATTTGGCAAGGTTAGTGACACAGATAGCAGTTATAGGTGAAGTCCTACTGCTTGAGGCACTACCAGCTGCTATGAGAGCCAAGAGGCATGGAATAGAGCATCAGACCCGAGTTTAACACAGCCCCTCTGAGACTGGAGGAGTATTTACCCCGCAGGGTCTCGAGACTCAGGCTCCATATTCAACAGGAGCAACATTTGCAGTGCAATTATCAATACTGCTTTAAGCGATGGTGATTGGCAAGTGGTGGTTGAAATGCTCCCTATGTGATCACTTCGCCCCTCTTGAGGTTCAGCGAGGCAGAGAGCATGTCAACCTCCACCAGCTAGCAAGCGTTATCCCCACGGGCAAAGGCCAGTCAATGGTCTACCGGGTCACGAAAGACCGAAAAAAGTAACACGTGATCCGTAAGAAGTTTCTGGACTGCAAACAAGAATTAACCCGGCCGGATCGGCTGAAGCAGATGTCTGGTGATGACGTTATAACAGATCAAGGATGCCTTGCAACCCAAGAGCGGGTGACTGGAAGGTTGGAAAGAGACCAAGGGCGAGGAACTAGGAGGGGGGAGGGGGCGGACGGAGAATGGCACGTGGAATGAGATGCTCACCAGGTGCAGCAGCAGAATCCACGATACATGGAGTAATTTCAGGCTGCTCCTAGGTTTTCGCGATTCGACATTGGCTCTTTGGCTCATGATTCCCTTTTCCCGAAGTCCACGGCGCCTCTCTACTGGGATTGCTGTGGTTTTATGTCCAGAGACGACCATTTTTTGGATGGCGTGCGGGTACCAAGGTTCGTCACTCCTGCCAGACGACTTGAAGTCTAGCTTAACTAAGCCTCTCGAACGGAGGGTCTGGGGGACCCCGCCCGGAGGGCTCTCCGTAGGAGAGGCTTATGAATAATGTCTGCAGGCTGGCAGACAAAGGAAGGATTTTCAATCCTAAAAACACAAAAACAAAATTTAAAATTCACCAAAATATGTACAAGAAAAACTGAATAGACAGTTTTCTTGGCAGTGCTGATGGGCACCCTCCCCCAAGGTTTTGAGGCATAAACTCCAAAACTGATTGAAGGAATCCGTTTTGGAGGTCAAAGGAATCCTGGAGGATATTCCATTGCACTGAAGATCCAATTTTGGATTTTCTGATAATATGCACAATTGAATATCCTATCTGCAACAATTGGGTGGCTACAGGTGTAGGATCTGCAGATATCTGCAGGCTTGTGAATCCAATATCCACAAGGCATGATGGTTGTAATTCCTTGGTTTACATTTCTTTGTGTTTTTTTTTTATTTTTAAAACATTAGTACAGAAAAAATGATAAGGATTGAGGAGATGAGACCAGCGCCATTTGAAAGCTGAGATTGAGAAGTGTAATTTGGCTCTGGGGCAGGTCCACAGGAGCTGAGGGGGAGGCTGGGTGATGCTAAGTATTTTTCCTCCAGCCATTCATGATTTCTTTCTCAGCCAAAATTTTGACTTTGTGCACAAGTCCCTCCCTGCGGGAGGGGCCGCTTCGCGGCCAGCCACAGCGAGCCTCCCACCAGGGGGGACTTGTGTCAAGTTAGACTTGAAGTCAAGTCTCTGTTGAAGCTCAGTTTTACTGACGCGTCATGGGGACGGCTCCAAGTTTCATGTTCACATGTATCAGATTGCGAAAACAAGAAAAAGGTAGCTGAAGCCATGCACCGATGGATAAGGCGATTACACACACATAGATACATGTCATGTAAAGCTATGTACTGTATAGATTGGTAAAGTTGATCTGTATGGCAGCATGTATATGTAGAGAGCAAGAGAGAAGATAAAGTTGATGATGCTTTGTACCAAGTATGGAAGTACCCAACAAAACAAAGGGAAAGGTAGTGTGGATGTTATAGTAGATGATTGTATAGAAGATGAGAAGAAGAGATGACAGGTTATTTACTTTCGAAGGGTTATCGGACAGGATGCAAAAGAGGGTACAGAAAAACAAGATGTGTTTTTTGTGAAATGAGGAGATAAAACACATTGATCTTCCAACAAGCAAACAACTCTATTATGTAAAGCCAAAGGGCAAGGGGGGTGGGATGGAAGACTAGAGAACGCGGGCCGACTGCTGTCAGAGAGACAAAGATCTTAACCAACATTGATTCACAGATGAAATGCGGAAGAGGTCATTCGTAAGAAAGGGGGTATGAGGTGGAAACGTGATGAATGTATTTACAAAAAGAGAGAAGGAGAAAGTGACAGAGGTCTAAGCAACGACAGTAGAATCGAAGGAGTCGACGGTAAAGTCTCGGTGTTTGATGCTCCCTTTTAAGGGCAATTTGCTCGAGCTTTTGCCGCTCAAGAAGTTATCGACGTCGACAGCGGCCGCTCTTCCTTCTTGGATACCCCCTATATGATACCGACCCGGGCCGAGTAAGTAAAATAGTCCTATAAGGAAGCCTAAAGAGAGAGAGAGAGGATACTTACAGACGACCAAGCTCTGTCCACGACGACAATCACCGGCAGCGAAGACGCCATCGATGCTGGTTTGGTACTGGAAGCGGCGCTCGTTCTCGGCCATGTTGGTGACGATGTTCGAGCGCGGATCTTGCTTCAAGCCCAGCGCCTTGATCATCGATTCTTCCGGGCCCAAGAAGCCGAGAGCTAGTAAACATAGTTCACATTCGTAGAACTCTTCCGAGCCGGCGACCTCTTTCATCTTCCATGCTCCTCTGGAATCTTTCTGTTTTTGATTCGGTTTCAGGGAATAATCGGTCAGAGAACTGGATGTGAGGCTTTTTTGGGTAACCGATTGAGTGCACTTACAGTCCACTCCACTCGGACAGTATTCAAACCTTTCAGTTTGCCCTCACCATCGGACACAACTGGAAACCAGCCACCACAAAAGGGACGTGTATCAGTGAACAAGCCCACAAAAAGACACGATGCTCGATAAATTAAAAGAAGCTAAGGGAGATGAAGCGTACATTCTTTAGTGGAGATGCAGTATTCTCTCGGATCTTTGCCAAAAAAGGTCTGAACCTCGGAGTGACCGTAGTCGACTCTGAAGACCTTAGGCCATTGGGGCCACGGGTTATCGGAAGCACGGCTCTGAGGGGGCTGGGGTAGGAGCTCGAAGTTGGTCACCGACTTGGCACCGTGTCGCAGAGAGGTCCCGATACAGTCGTTCCCAGTGTCTCCTCCACCGATCACGATCACATTCTTGCCCTTCGCTGATAGGTAGCTCGAGTCATTGAGCTCCGAATCTAACAGCGATTTCGTGTTCAGTTGCAAGAATTCCATCGCGAAATGGATTCCTGAGTTGATCATCGAACAGAGAGAACATGTTAATTCTCGAACACGTTTGTTCTGCAATGAAAAAAATGAAAAAGATATTCACCATCCAGGTTTCGGTTGGGTAAGTTCAAGTTACGAGGCCAAGTAGCTCCGGTAGAGACGACGAGCGCATGATTGCTGGCGCGGATCTCGTTGACGTCAGTAGATACACCGACGTGGGCGTTGGCAACGAATTCGATGCCTTCAGCGGCCATGAGATCGAGCCGTCTCTGGACGACCTTCTTGTCAAGTTTCATGTTAGGGATCCCGTACATGAGGAGCCCGCCGTGACGATCGTTGCGGTCGTAGACGGTGACCGTGTGGCCGGCTCGGTTGAGCTGGTCTGCACACGCTAGTCCGGCCGGGCCGGACCCAATGATCGCTACCTTCTTGCCCGTTCGCTCCAATGGTGGTCGAGGGACTATCCATCCCATCTCGAACCCTTTGTCAATGATGGCACTGTTGAAATCAAAGAAGGCGGTCATTCAGCTCTGGTTCCGAAAAAAAAAAATCAAACAGTGGCAAGATAATGTACCATTCAATGCTCTTGATTCCAACTGGAGCTTCATTGATTCCCAAGACACAGGCACCTTCACAAGGTGCAGGACAGATCCTACCGGTGAACTCGGGGAAATTATTAGTCATCAGGAGCCGATTCAAAGCGTCGAGCCATTGGCCTTTAAAGACGAGGTCGTTCCATTTGGGGATGACGTTGGAGATAGGGCAGCCGGTGTCCGACTGACAGAAGGGGACACCGCAGTCCATGCATCTAGCGGCTTGGACCTTGAGCTGGCTCTCCGTCAACCGGGTCGAGAGTTCAGCCCAATCCTTCGTCCGAGTCTTGGGGTTCCTGTAGTTCTCGTTGAGCCGTTTGTATTTCATGAACCCTTTAGTCTTGTCGAGCTTCTCGACAATCTTCTTGGCACTCTCCTCATCCACCATCGCATCCTCGAGATCGACCACCGGAGGCTCGGAGTGACCGAGCGTGGCCGACGGGATTTCGACCTGGTCGTTGACATTGGTCTTCGCCTTGTCTTCCGTCGGGTTGAACGCATCGCCCTTGATGTCAAAGCCGGGCATGTTTTTGCGGGGGTCGGATTGGATGGCCGCTTTGGAGCCAGCTTCGAGGACAGCCTTGTAGTCCAAGGGCATGACCCGGACAAAGCGAGGCAGGAATTCATTGAATTTGCGGAGGATGCGGACGGCTTGTTCCGATTTTGTGAAATGACGATGATCCTCGATCATTCCACGTAGCTCAGCGATTTCGTGAGGGTCGTTAACCGTGCCCCTAAGTTCGTCACAATTCACAGTGAGATCCTTTTGTCAGTCATGATAACCCAAGAGAGATCTGAACAACGACAAAGGTACTCACAGTTCAACCATTTCCGAATTGACTTTACTCTTGAAGTCACGCGCCATGTCCAAGACGTAAGCGATACCGCCGCTCATTCCGGCTGCGAAGTTTCTGCCAGTGGAACCCAAAACGACGACCCGGCCACCAGTCATGTATTCACAACCGTGATCACCCACACCTTCGACGACGGCAATCGCACCCGAGTTTCTGACCGCGAATCGTTCGGCGGCGATCCCTCGGAAGAAGGCCTCGCCGGAGGTGGCACCGTAGAGACAAACATTCCCAACAATGACGTTCTCCTCGGCCTTGAACACAGAGGATCGGGGTGGGTAGACGATCAGACGACCACCCGACAAACCCTTTCCAACATAGTCGTTGGCGTCGCCCTCTAATTCAAGGGTGATACCAGGAGCTAAGAAGGCTCCCAGAGATTGACCGGCTGAGCCTCGAAGATCGACATGAATCGTGTCCCGTTCGAGTCCCTGTTCGCCATATGCTTTGGAGACCCGGTTGGCCAGGGAGGTACCAAGGGCACGATCGGTGTTCTTCACGTCAGCCTCAATTCGAACTGGCAATCCTTTCGCGATCGCCGGCTCGGCCTCGTCGATGAATTTGTTGTCGAGACGGGTGTACATCTTGTGGTCTTGTTGCTTGGTCTTGAATGTGGCTACTCCAGGGCGCATCTTCCATGCAGGTTTGAGAACTGCACTCAGGTCGATGTTCACTGTTTTGGGGTTTCGTAGGGTTTCGTCCACTTTGAGGAGATCGGTCCGGCCAACCATTTCGTTGAGGGTCCGGAAACCAAGCTTGGCCATGTGGGTCCTTAGCTCCTCAGCGACGTAGTAAAAAAAGTTGATCACGTGCTCGGGCTGCCCGGTGAACTTGGCTCTCAAGACGGGGTCTTGTGTGGCAACACCGACAGGGCAAGTGTTTCTACGATCGTATAGGAAAAAGCAGGACCGAGGGAAAATTTTGAGCGGCAGAGGAAGAAGAGTTAGTAAACAAGTTTGACGCATCGAATGAGGAAAGAGTTGACTGACTGATGACAACGTCTCATCATGATACAGCCCATGGCGATCAAAGGGGTAGTAGCAAAACCAAACTCTTCAGCTCCCAGGAGGGCAGCAATGGCGACATCACGACCAGTGCGGATCTGGCCGTCGGTCTGCAGACACACTCGGCCTCTGAGATCGTTCAAGACCAAAGTTTGGTGGGTCTCGGCTAGGCCGAGCTCCCAGGGGAGACCGGCATACTTGATGCCGGTCCATCTGGATGCACCCGTACCACCATCATGACCTGAGATCAAAATATGATCAGCTTTTGCTTTCGCGACACCAGATGCAACTATACCAACTCCGACTTCCGACACTAGCTTCACCGACACTCGTGCCCGCGGATTGGCGCATTTCAGATCGTAGATCAATTGTTTCAGATCTTCGATCGAATAGATGTCGTGATGCGGCGGCGGTGAGATCAAGCCAACTCCAGCAGTAGAATGACGGGTCTTGGCAATTGATTCGGAAACCTTGTGTCCAGGCAATTCTCCTCCTTCACCAGGCTTCGCACCTTGGGCCATTTTGATTTGAACTACATTCATAAGAGCAGAGAAACTTATTAGCCACTGTTCTGGGTTGAAAACTTGGAAGACAAAAAAGAAAGGCAACATGGAATAGAAACTGACGTTCATCACTATCGGCCAAATAGTTGGAGGTCACACCGAACCGACCCGAAGCGACCTGCTTGATAGCCGACCGCATGGTGTCTCCATTGGGCATGATGAGAGACCGAGAAGCGTCTTCTCCACCCTCACCGGTGTTAGACTTTCCGCCGAGCCGGTTCATCGCGATTGCGAGAGCACTATGAGCTTCCTGAGAAATAGAACCGTAGGACATGGCACCCGTGCAGAAACGCTTGACTAGTTCGTGCCAAGGCTCGACTTGCTCCAACGGGATCGATTGGGCACTCTCGTAGTCGAAGTCGAGCAACCCACGAAGAGTAACTGCACGTACTTGCTTCTGCGCGTTCTGGCTATAGACATCGTAGGCCGACTGGTTCTTCGAACGGACGGCGTCTTGCAGGTTGGCGATTGAGACGGGGTCGTTGATGTGTGCTTCTCCTCCATCACGCCAATGGTATTCACCAGATTCAGGCAGACCGGGCGGTTGGACGACTTGACGAGAGGGGAAACCGCGTTCGTGGAACTCAAAAGCATCCAATGCAAGGAGTTCAAAAGTGGTACCTTGGATCCGACTGGCCGTCCCAACAAAGCATCGTTCGACTACCGTTTGATGTAGACCGAGTGCTTCAAAGATCTGGGCACCCTTGTAGCTTTGAAGTGTCGAAATGCCCATCTTACTCATGACTTTGAGGATCCCATTGTTGGTGGCATGGCGGAAGTTTTCGATGAGATCAACGTCGGTCAAGTCCACTTTGACCAATCCCTCACGACGGAGTTTCAGGATGGCTTCCATGGCGAGATAAGGACAGATGCCGTCTGCACCGTAACCCAACAGGACACACAGATGGTGAACTTCTCGGGCCTCGCCGGTCTCAACTAACAGGGCTACCTTCGATCGTTCTTTGCTTTTGATCAGGTGGTGATGCACGGCCCCCGTGGCGGCAAGCGCCGAGACTGCAACACGGTCCGCACTTACCGCTCGATCAGAGAGAGCAAGCACCCGACAACCGGCTTGGACAGCTGCGCTGGCAGCTTGACAGATTCGGTCAAGCGTGACTACATACCCGGCCAGTCCGCTTCGCTTCTCAAAGGTAATGTCAATGGTGTGGGATGACCAAGCGGGATTGAAGGTGTGCAGGTCATGAAGAGCTCGGAATTCTTGAACGCTTAGGATGGGGCTGGGCAAGGCTAACCTGCCAGCCTGGCTCTCATCCAGGGCAAGCAAGTTACCTTCCGGTCCAACATAACATTCCAGTGACATCACAATTGATTCTCTGATGGGGTCGATGGGTGGATTAGTTACTTGGGCAAAGAGTTGACGAAAGTAATCGTAGATCAAGCGAGGCTGAGTAGCCAAGCAGGCGAGGGGTGCGTCGTTACCCTAAGGAATAAGAAAATGACTGCATTTAGTGGCGGAACGAGCTTGGTCAAAGGAGAAGAGTGTTTGACTGACCATCGATCCCAAAGCTTCCTTACCATCGGAGACCATGGGTCTCATCAACAAGTCAAGTTGTTCGAGCGTGTATCCAAAGGCCAGAAGACGAGGGTCTTCCGAGATTCGGGTTGCATCGAGTGTGTCAGACAGGAGAGTCGAGCTGATCGATTTGTTGTGCTTTAGAATATCGGGTAAACGAAGCATTTGGTTGTTGATCCACTCTCGGAAAGGCTTTTTATGAGCGGTGGCCATCTTCAACTCAGCGTCATCGACAATTCGGCCTTCTTGGGTATCGACCAGGAGCATTTTGCCAGGTTGAAGACGTCCTTTGCGGGTGATCGTCTCGGGCGCAATGGTGATCGCTCCGACTTCAGAGGCGCAGATCATCAGATCTTCGTCTGTGGTCACCCAACGACAGGGACGTAACCCGTTGCGGTCAAGATTGGCACCACAGTAGCGACCGTCGGAAAAGGTGAAAAGGGCCGGGCCGTCCCAAGGTTCCATGACACAGGCTGCCCATTGGTAAAATGCACTCTTGGCGGGATCCATGTTGGGATTGTTTTGCCAGGCCTCGGGGACGAGCATCATGATGGCTTCCCTGTGGAACATGGAATGCGGATGTCAGCCAGCAGAAGACTGTGATAGTACTTGCGTTGTTACGTACGGGAGACTCATGACACCATTGACAACAAGCAACTCGAGGACGTTGTCAAAAGCAGCCGAATCGGATCCGCCCTCTTCAATGATGGGATAGAGGGATTCCAATTGATCGCCAAACTTGTCTGATGACAGGTTGCCCTCTCGCGCCCTCATCCAGTTCTTGTTACCACGGACCGTGTTGACTTCGCCTGTGGGTTATTTTAGGAAGGTGTTAGATAACATTTCAGGTGATGGTTAGGAGGCGCAGGGTAATAGTGACTGCATACCATTGTGGGCGGCCCATCTGAGCGGCTGGGCCCGATCCCAAGAGGGGAATGTGTTGGTAGAAAAACGAGAGTGAACCAAGCAGAAATGAGATTGGAAAAGGACATGGTTGAGGTCGTAGTAGTAATCATAAACTTGACTGGGGCTAAGTTGGCCCTTGTAGATGATGACCTTGTTGGATAATGAGCAGATGTAAAACCAATCGGCGAGGGAGATGGCATGACTAGCATGCTTTCGTAAGACGTAGAGTTGACGTTCAAACTCCTTTTCATCAAAGTAGGCGTCGGATTCGTTAGAGTCGGGCACAACAAACGGCTGCAGGATGATGGGTTCACGGCTGAGGGCCGCTGGACCGAGGATCGAGTTGTTCCTGGGCAATTCACGCCAGCCCAATACCTTGAGCTTGTGTGTGAGCGCGATTCTCTCGAAGGTAGCCTTATGCTCGATGAGAGCTTCGATCGGGTTGGGTCTGAGAAAGACGTTTCCGACCGCGTATCGACCCTGGGCGGGGAGATCGATCGAAAGGAGCGAGGCCTCTCTGAGGAAGAACGCATGGGGGATCCCGGTCATCACCCCAGCACCGTCTCCATCGCGGGCATCTGCGCCAGTGGCGCCACGATGGGTCATGTTGCATAGTAGGGAGCGGGCATCGGAGACGATCTTATGGTTCGGCTGGCCCTTGATGTGGCAGACAAATCCGACACCGCACGAGTCCTTCTCTTGGTCGGGGTCGTAGAGGCCCTGAGGGGCTGGCAAGGCACCTGCCCAATGGTTGGCGGATCGGATGACGTTACTATCAGGTTCGGAGTTCAGCTCTTTTTGTTCTTGGTTGCTGTGAATCTGGGGTGCCATCACAAGTCCGGGTGGATCGATGGATAAAGTTTCTTTTTGGTGGTTGATCGGGGGATAGCTGCGGGGTTTTTTATAAATTGCGTCAGAAGACTATGGAGACACAGACAAGGTTTCAGTAGTTGTTTGTCAACCGGTCTTTGCAGAAAATGTGGATGGACTTACTGGGCTGGTCTATGGCAGGAGAGAAATGAATATGTTTTTTTTGGTTGTATAGTTGCCGCGAAGGACGGTTGTTGTTTTTTGGGGGGGTTGTGAAGTGATGGGATGGTTATTGGGGATGCTGGAAGCGGAGTTGAGATGGAGACGAGTCTGGTTGAGAAGACGAGGGGGGAAGGCGAGCGCGGGGGGAGGGAAAGCAGTTTCTTGAGTAAAAATTTTTGAGGCTTCTCCGATTGGTTGGCTCGCCGTCGTCGACTCCGCTTCCTGGGCTGTGGTTGCGACGAAGATAAGAGATTACAACCCCATACATCCATATACAGCCCGAAAGTGGGTGGGCTCGGAGCCAATACATCCAATACAGACAGACAAAACTAGCACAAACTGGGGGAAAACAGGAGAAAACGGGGCAGTATGGGCAGAAAAGGGCGCGGTATGTAATAGCCAGAAGGGCGTAAATGCATAATCTTATTTGTTTTGGATCATGTGAAAACTGAAACAGCCCAGCGGAGCCGGACATGTGAAATACCCAGGCCAGTTAACGGTGATGTAACGGGATGTATGCGTAGCGGGCATACGTAACAGAGGACCCCAGAGGGAGGAGACCACGGAGAAACTCGCAACGGAAACTTCACTTGGCGATTGGAGGGTGTACAAAAGCAGGTTTGGCGCTAGGCAGGATCAGATGAAGCCTGACTTGGGAGTGTAGCAGATTCCCGAAGGACTGAACACAACACTTGTCGCGTCCTCTCACTCTCGTACACATGTGAGCTGGGCCTCCGAGGTGTCCTCTCCCCACCTGCGGATCGGAAGACGCGCTGGATCGAGCAAGACCTCAAGATCGGATGGCCGTCATCGTGGGCTCGACCACCTGGCGCTTGACGGGAAAGTTCAGGGCTTCGATTGGAAGTAGTTACCCGGGGCGAGCTGAGCATCACGAGGGGAGCGGCAACATTCTTTGGCACCCTGCCGCCGGCAAGGCGATAGCAGATATCTGAGGCCGCCGGATTCGAGTGAACCAAGGCTATCGGCCAATCAGATCCAAAGGGCTTTTCAGAAGTTAAAACCTACTCCTCTGGCCCGAGCTAGACTGCCACATCCACCGACGAGAGAGCGGGCACAAATGGAGCCGGAAAAGAAGTACTGGAGTCTGTTGCGGTCTTTAAAGACTGTGGGTCTCTGAAGCTCGCACTAATTATCGTTATACGTCTGGGCCGTTCCGGGACACCAAATCTCGCAAGATCATCTTCCTTTTAGTTGACCAATTTGCAGTCAATCTCGAAAATCTTGCAAGCTTTATTCCACCAAAGCTATTTCAAGTTTTTTTACGATAGGAAGTCGGCTCAGCCCATGGGCGCTGCTGCAGTACAGCAGATTGGACATCTGCCACCTCGGGATACAATAGCCCATGGTTCTAGAGCCACCAGGGTCGCACTGTTGCACTGACAATTCAGAAAGGTCCCGCAAGTCCGTTCTGCGCAACATTGACATCACTGAAGCCGAGTATCTAACGCGCTGCGGTCCCTGCCAGACCGCACCCACACCGGCTGCAATCCTGTTCCCGCATATTCACGGCGCGTGACAAGTTCGTAACGCTATCGAGACTTGCACACTGCGAGTTGAGTATTCTATCTGCAGCTCAAGAGGACTGAGCAAGCATCGGAGCGAGACCGTGTGGGTGTTGGCCTCGTCATTGGTTTTAACTCCTGAGGGAAACTGAAGGTTGATTGATTGAAATGTTAGATGTCTCTTCCTGTCCAACCTGCGACCCTGGCAGGTTAGACCCGCAAGTATAGAGTTTCATGGGAAATTTAGCTTTGGAGGCTCTGAATCAATGTGGACTCTTCACGTCAAGACTTGCGACCCCCCCCCCCCAGAATAGATTATGAACCTCATGTTGTCATACATTTATCACTCCCCGTCGCATCTGCGGCCCTTCCAAATGTATCATCTAGACACAGAAAGTGATTTTTTTCGCAGAGATCAAGCCCTTGAGGCTCTAGGCGCGATCTGTATGAGCTCCAGATCTTGAAAAGGTCATCCAATGGAAATATACTTCCGTTTTAAAAGTTGGGTAAACCGTCCGAATGTTGATAATGATGTAGCAGGGCTGATGATGGATTCACTGACTGCGGCTGCGGAGAACGCTGATATCTGCGGCGACAGTAAACTAGAAATTATAATGATACAAAGCAATGGAAGCATAGTTCACTGAGGCTGAATAGGAAACAGGGACAAAATAAAGAGGAATGAAATGAAAATAACAGGCTGCATGTAGCAGGAAAAGCCTCTCAAGCGTCCGGACCAGGGGCCAAGTGGTCAGGGCCTTTCGGAGTCTCAATGGCATCGGCAGCGATAGCGGTCGCGTTTTGCAATTAAAAAGGAAGCCATATAGGACAACTGCGCTGGGCCTGTCAGGTATCGCAGTTGGAGTTCACACAAGCTCTCCAAGACCGACCATTCATATTCGCAGTCACATCTTATGGTCAGCCCCGGATAAACGCGGAAGAATTGAGGAGGCAAAAGAAGTGAAGGAGAAGAAAATTTGACGAACGAGTCATTTTCCCGCATCGGCGCGAAGTACCACGACAGCCGATGAAGAAACTTTTCAGCAGCTTGAAAACATTGCGAATTTCACTTCTAATGTTCAAGTTTGAGCCTCTCAGCTCATACAACCCCAACAAGCGCGGCGGTGACAATCTGAAGTTTTTTTGTTTATCTATTTCTGGTGTCTATTGAGTTTGACACTCAGGTTCAAGTGTTGCCCCTGTCCAAACCTGACTACTAAGCTGTGTGACACGGAATCAAGGAGCAACCTCAATCTCAACCCCAAACGGCTTTATCAGATGTTGCGCAGGAAACTTGAAAGCTTAGATTACGTCGACAGTCGAGAACTTATGATTCCGTTTTTTCCCGTGGCTTAGCCTTTACTATGGTTTTCAATCGTGCTTTGCTTCACACCGGCCCTCCCAAACGGCAAAATTGTGAGAAACATATTCGGGCTGTTGACTTGGTCTATAAATAGAGAGGGACATCAACCTTGAAGTTGAAGAATTTTGCATCGGATATTCTCTAGCCTTTAGATTAGTTGAGCGGGCTGTCACTCCGTGCCTTTTCTGTCGGTCGGATTAGTTGGTCCCTCAAAAGTAAGCCTGTTTCGGCTTAGTGGTCTTGCTGGTTTGTATAGATGCTGACGTGATTTGCTTCGAGAAATTAACAGCAAATTGTCTCCAAGAGATCCTATACTGAACAAGATTCGAAAGAATTATCGACGTCAATTTATTGGAAATCGGTCAGTTGTTAAACCCTTGTCTTGAGCAAAATAAAGCGTGAGTCAGCTTCTGCATCATATTTTCATCATAATTTGGGCATTCTATCAAATTACATGAATATTGAAATCATAACTATTTCACCCCCATCATTTCATGATATAGTAATACCTGAAAGCTATCATAAAAGATGAATATCACCGGAATCTCTATTTTGGTTTTCTTCTTTGGCGGATTCATGTTTTCAAAGGCTGCTCCAGGCAAACCCTGGAAATATTGTGAAGCAGAACCAGATTATGCCAGCTTCAATGCTGCTTGGCACACACAGGGATATTATAATCACGAAACTTTGCAGTTAAACACAGGCCAAGGAAGCATGATGATTCTTAAGGGAGATGGAAACACATTCCACATCCAAAACTGGGCAAATTCACCCATACAATACTCCATGAGACATGCAAAATATCCAAAATACTGGATTGAAGGTGTACTTCCTGTCAGAGAAACAAAAGCAATATATGATGGACCACCTGGACATATCTGGGTCAAGACTTATAAGAGTTAAATAATATGAATTATCAGTATCTGGGATAGAATGAGTAAATCTTTTATATCTAGCACAGTATAACTGAGATGATTTTGGGGTTCATTTATTCTCTGAGACTCAATTATAAATGCAAATTCATATCTAGCTTCTTGGTTTAACAACCCCCAAGATTTTGAAAAAGATATCTCAAATTTGTCCAACTGTATCCAGACTTCTAGTAAAATCTGTGGCGAGCAAGATTTGCATTTTTTTGGATTGGTTGTTAGAGGATAAACATGTCACTCTTGCCCCCTTTTCAATTTTATCACTCATTCTGGATGAATACACGTATGGTTTTTTTTTCCTTCTGTGCTACAATTTGCCATCATTGAAGCTTGGAAATTAGAAGCCTAGGGAGAAAATCAGACCATCGGTTCTTTGTGCCTGTTCCTTGAGGTGACTCATACAAAATCTTGTATATTGGGTGTATTTCTACTGAAAACCCTACAATACTTTGCAGCGCTCAAATCTAGGGCTCCCTGACCAAATTTATCACCTATGAGCTTTTGTGTGAAATTTGAGCCAGGGAAGGAAAGGTGTCTTTATGGGTTTGGTTGAAAACAATTGAGCCAGAAAGTAAGCTGGAAGCGCCATCAGACCATTTTAGACTTGTAAATTATTTGATCAGTCTAATAAGAACTCAATCTTGCTGAGGTACAAACATTTTCAGCCTTGGATGGACAAATAAGAGGCCAAGAAAGACCCTCACAAATTTAAGAAATCAGAGCAATTCCTGTTGGTTCTGCATGGATCACCGGGATAAAGTTTCCCAGCAGAAAAAACAAAACATAGGGGGACAATAGCTCTTGATGCTAGGTGAGAAAGATATTTCAAGGCTTATCCCTGCTGCTGTGTGACTGCTCAGGGCCAAAATGGCACTATTGGCGGGGTTGCCACAAGAGACACCGTGCCTGCTGTTGGTTTGTCTTCAGCAGCTGCGACAGGTGTTGTGATGGCAATTATGCTGGTCATCTCAGATAGCAAGAAGTTCAGCGGCTTCGCAACGCTTGCAGGAGGGACAAGTCTTAATCTAGCGCAAAAGATTCCAAGCCAAGCAGTTGAAGGGCAACTATGTACCTGGCTTTTATACCTTCAAATGTTGCCCCTTTTAGTTAAGCTGTTTTCACCTGAAATCCCAGTCTTTATTAAACCCCGCGTGATTGAGTCTGCAAGAGCGTCAGCGTCAAGACTTCTGGTGACTCCAAAGTGAAGATTATTTTGGGGGTGGGTTTGATTTGGGGGTGGATGTGATGGGAACTTCAATGGCCAATTCAAGGGTGATACATAGTTTGGTTTTGGTCACAATCAAGTAAAAGTTCACGTATGAGGCTTTTTGGGTGGCTTGGGCAGCTGTCCTTCCCGGTTTCAATGAGCTAGACTTTGAGGGCGGGAGGAAAGTCCCATGGATACTGACCTGTGAAAGTACTGGCAATAGCCTGGGCTCCGTTTTTTGCAGCAAATTTCAGGGCAGCATGTTGTCCATAGGGACTGGCAGAGACCACACAAACTTTGTGCAGCCAAGGGAACATTGATGTCCTCCTCAGTGGGGGCCAAACCCATGGCAGACAAGCGGAAGCCATATCCATGGGCCGGGTGGGTTTTTGGTTGGGATACCTAGCAGGTGGTCAATGGAGCGCTAAGAATTACCCGGGGAGATATCTTGACAAGAACTCGGGATGGGTTGAGTTGGCAGAGAGGCATTGGTCGCGGGCGCGGCTTGCATTGCAGAGGTAGGTGTCGTTAGATGGGCGGCCAAAAATGCCCGGCATATTAGCAGACATTGACAAAGAGGGAGTTGGCATGACTACACGCCTGGGGGAGTGGTTCGTCAGATCGGTGTCCTCCGCTGCGTCACCGTGACCCTGCAGGAGTTGGACGCCATGGCAGCGTAGTTTGGGCGGATAATTTCTGGGCGCCATGGCTGGACGGCGTGTGGGCGCAATTGGAACGCCTTGAGGTCGATGGCGCATACAGAAAGGCAGGAATACATATTGTACCCTTCTGAAGTCGGGAGGCGATATCCTGCCACAAAGGGGGAGTGGGTGATTGTTGGAAAGAATGATATCGGAGATCGAAGTCACCCGCTTGGAGGGATGACATGGGATGGAGCTCATGCCTCACAGGAATAACCTGCTATGTACGTATGTAAACTTGCTGTTATCTGAAACCATTTGAACGAGGGTTTCAGATGGTATCAATGTCTGGGTTTCAGACGGCATGGGTGTCTGGGCTTCAGATTGCATTATGGTCGGGCCGCTACCAGACACAATTTGAACACATTCCCATTGGGGGGCAGAGAACTGCGCCGGCCACAAAGAGCAGAGGCAAGAGATGGCTGGTGCCGCTCGGTCGATCGGCCCCAGCCAACACCCATGACGACTCCTGCATGACTATTGAATAGTGTCGAGCGCGCGCGCGAGCAGGCTACACAATAGTAATCGCCGCCTCTCATTTCATCTCACTTTTTCTTGACGCTTCTCAGGAATCTCACCACCAAAACTCACCAAAGTACCGGCTCCAGCTGGCCTTTGCCTTGTCACAAGCTGGCTCCCACCCTTTCACGTGCAAGACCGACTGCTGTTTGATTCCCCTCCTTTTCAATTTGCATGCTGCCACCGGCTGGCAACTGAAAAATTGGGCTACACAATCTGCCTGTTGCGGCATTGCTGGCGCCGGTCCTCCGCATCATCCTCCGCCCACACTGCTAAGCCAAAGCTCACAATCAATTCACCAAAACATCTCACCACAGCCAACCGGAATGTCTCACTTGCCGCTCACCAACAACGGCAATCCCATGCAACTGGCCGACCCCAATCAACACGGTTACTATGCCAGTCCTCCAAACCCCACACCCTCCGCAGACCATCGCCAACAGCAATATTTCAGTTCTCCTGCTTTCCAGTACAACCAGCCACATCCAGGATCAACTTTTGAACACAGCAGTCCAGGACTCCAGCTTTCCACACCAGGACAGTTCACCAGCCTCCCAAACTTGCAACACTCCACTCCGTTACAGCGCAATCAGAATCAAAGGAGTATATTAATGTCTTCCAACGGATTGTACGTCCCGGACAGAAATCTAGCCACCAGCGGGTATCGTGGAGCCACACACGGAAACCAACCACAGTTCAGCATTTATGAAAATCACAACGCCCCAGCGGCACAGCCAACTCCTCGACAGGTTCTTCCACAAGAGTATCTTCCCCCAGCTCCTATGCCGAACCCCCAAGTCCAGCCTCCAAAGAAGAAACCCCGCAACAAAACCAAACGTCCGTATGTGGAGGCTGATACCCAGGCGAGCCAAATCAAAATCAACCCTGCCCAAATGCCTGCTCCACCAAACTCAACCAATCCTGCGACCGAACCCACTGCCCGAGATTCTGTTACACGATTCTTGATGGTTCCCAACCTCAACACTGTACCTGCCGCGCGTGTCCCTCCAACACTAGAGGCATATGCAAATAAAACATCAGATGAACTGCGGGCCATTGCCCTTGCAAAATCAAAGAAGGTGATGACACGTGAGGATGAGTTGTACTTCTTCCAATACTATGAGCTACAGAAAGTTGAGTTAACCTTGGCAGCAATCAACCGTCGTGTATCCATGAGCATGATAGAAAATCTCATGTATGTATTTCATTTTCCCCTGGCAAATCTGTTGATTTCTTATACCGGTGTGATTTTTTTATCTGCACAGGGGTAGGAAACAGGCTGTGCGAGGAGCGTCGGGGTGGAACAACTTTCAGGCAAAAAACAATGATGTTTTCAAAGGCAGTACGTGTTTTTTGCCATTATATCTCACTGTTTTTTTATTATACTGACTTTATGCACAATATTCAAATAGAAGGCCAAGGAGTTCGGAATTCAGGTGGTATGAAAAAGCTGTCTCCCATGTGGTGGGACTTAACCTCCGAACAACGTGACACGTACAAGAATAAAAAACTTCCTGCAATCATTGAAGAAGACGAGTCCGATGCTTCGACTGATGCACCCAATCTTGCAGCTGTCACGGGCCTCAGAGCACACTCCAAATCTCTTAAACTAGCCGAGAAGCGAGTTGATAAGTTCATGAAAGAGTGGAACCAAAAGGTAACATTCAACAGGACTAGTGTTATTGACATGCATGCCAGCTGACACGAGATGATCATGTATTAATTAGGCCCTTAACATTGCTGCTAGCAACCACTGCGAGCTGGTCATGTTTGCGGTGTCAAACCACCTCCAGAGTAACAATTTTCAGCTGGCATACTCCACACCCGGGGCGGCCGAATTTGTCAAACAAATGTACGAGGCAGATGGCATCCAAAACTACCAAAGCCGAATTCAATCTTATTGCACTGGCGCCAAATTAAATGCGATCAGTGCCGCAGTTACTCAGAAAAAAACTAAGAAAGGTGTTAATAATGAAGCAGTCACTCAAGCCCGAGCCAAGCTGGCTGAGTTTGTTTGTAAGTACTGGTACCGTCTTTGTTTAATCTTCCTGTCATCTCCCTTTCTGAATAGAGGCTTTATTTAAACCACACTGGACGTGTACAGCTCGCGAGACTGAGGGCAGGAAGACAAGCTGGTCGTGGCAGGGTTGTGACAAAGCGCTTGGTCGTCTTGGATACAAGGTCGTCTTTCTCCCTGGCACCCTGTCAAACCCTGAATGGATCAAAAGTGCAAGCAACCGCCTCCTCAATGACGAAGCCAAGCTAATCATGGACGATATAGACCAAGATCTCATTCGCATTGTTAAAGACAAGGATGCCTTAATGGGCCATATCCGCCAACCCGTCAAACCAGCTGCGTCAAGGATTAGCCAAAAGAAAACCTCGGTCAATCGCAAAGGGAGCCCAGATGCCGAAAATCAGAATACTACCAACCCTCAATCAGGCTCGGCGGCAACCAAAAAACGCAAGCGAAACAACGCAGCTCCGCCCAAGAAACGCAAGCAACGCAAACGTCTCCCAAGCCTCACCCTTTCCGAGCGCGCACTGGACAGCAACACCTCGGACGAAGATGCTCAATCAGACTCAGGAACCACATTCCCTGCTCGCAGGTTTCGACCTACTCGTCTGGCTGCAGGAGGCTTCATGTTATCGGATCACAGCCTTGCCAATAACACCAATGAAGAGGAAGATCTTCAAGCTCGTGGCCAACAAGTATCGAGTGTCCCTCACTCTGATGAAGAAGAAGATTGCGGTCCCTCATACAAACATACCGACCCACAGAAATCAGCAACCCATTCGACTCTCCACGCTTCCAGGGCCGGGCCTGCCGCCAGCCTCTACCTCCAGGCATGCAACTAACAATCTGCTCACTTTTTTCTACACTTTCTCTCTGCTCTTGTCAACTTCTCCGGTCAAATAAATTACAACTCAGACTCTTCAATGTTTATATCGTGCCACTCATTTTCTTTCTTAGTCTTTCTCATGATTATAAAAAAAATTCTGCCCGGTCTCCCTTTTACATCAAAATTGTAAGAATGACAATGGTTCTGCTGCAAAGTGATTGCGCACTGCTCCTGTTTCCAGACCCACAAGTCGCGCGCGGGCCCAGTGGATGATTGCAAAGTGATGATGTGCAGATAGTGGAGGGGGATTCATTATTATGCTTATATTGTCACATTAAGTGGTCACAAAGCATGGCGTGTTGATTCCGGGAGGATTTACAAGGAGACTTGAGAGAAGCACAGAGAACCACAGAAAGAACACTTGCATGTGCTGGATCGGCCGATGGGATTGACTCAATGCTGCGCTGGATGGATCATTCCAATTGTTGTCAGCCATCTGTTCCTTTTCGGAAATATCATCAGGAAATTGTAACCGCAATAGCTTGTATGCCGTCCCATCCGCATATGCTTGATTGGGTCCGCCATACAAGCCGTGAACAGCATAACAATTGAGTTGGGGCCAGTGTGAATTGGACTTACCAGGGGTTGCGACCCGGTTATGATTCAGAGCGAGCAAAAATGGAAGCGAGACCGGCAATCAATCGTTCCAATCGCCGGGCGGGATCAATTTGTCTGTTTCCAATCACAGTCGTGGTGGCCTTGACGTTGGTGTTGGCGGTGGTGGGTAATGGGTGTAGTGGGTAGTGGGTCGAGGGCGGTGGTCGGCGGTCGGATGGGTTGGTGGCAAGCTACCCCAGGATCCCCCGAGCACGGTCCGCGCGCAGGGCCGATTTCAGCTGCGCAAAGCTTGGCAACTGCGGCCAAAAGTTTTCAGTTCGCGGCAAAAGTAGCAAGCCTTTTTGGGCCTGCTGTACTGAAACCTAACCACCTCATATGCATATTCAATACTCTTACCGCAAAAAGAATGGGTCCGCCAATGGGCAGTCACGCCCTCGCGCCCGCTCCTTCCTCTTAGTGCTCTCGCCAGTTTGCCGCTGTGCACGCCCCCATGCGATCGGTATCCTGCTGTCAACCGGCCATCCGAACCCCCATCATCATCGCCGGTCTTTCACAAGTTTTCCTACCGCCGGAACTACTCAGCATAGCACCCCGACTCGTCCTCAAGCTCAACCCATCGGTCTTGCACAAGATTCCCGCCCTCCCGTGAGTTATCAACCACTTGCCGTCAACCTCCGCACCGCCCCATTGCCGACTAACCAACATCCTCATTAGCAATCCAGCTTGTTTGCTGCCTTTATCGAATCCCATTCACCTTCCCGACGTCTTGTCCTCGCCACATTGTCACACTAAAAAGAACTGCTAACAATCTGTATGCTTGAGCTGGATTCTGTAAATTTTTGAATGATTGGATTGTGCTCTGCCGACCACTTCTGGTCCCTCCCCTGTGTACCGATATTTTCCCTTTCGTAACACCCCATAAATTATTACCCTTGTCGAACATGATCTACTCCACTTGTTGAACATGTCCTAGAATTTGCCCTTTGACCTGCCCAAGATTTTTCTGTTGTTCGTCTTGGTGAAAAAGTACATTGCAGTCCAGACAAATAACCGTGTCCAAGACACAATTCCCCCTGTAGAAAGAGGGGCCAATTACTTTAGTAGGACAAAATTCATTTCTACACAGCCCATGTCCTGGAACACATGGGCGGAGATTGAGCTAAGGGTACGTGTCAAAAGAGCCGAGCCAAGTGCGAGGATGTGTGAATATATGGGACCAGAGATCATTCTCAAGTCACCTGGGGACATGCTGTTATGGGAAGTTCTTCTGAGTAGTTTGTACAGAGGGAAGTTAGAGTAGAAGACTCCCCCAAAGCTACTCCGGCTCTATGTGAGAAATTACATTTGCCTCGGTGATTCTATGCAATTTAATCAAATATTTAAGTCATAACAAAAAAATTAGAAAGTTGTAAAACATTCCACAACACTTTATCATGATTCCAGGAATGGGGATGGTCTTGCTGGTCTTGCTTAATTATTAACTGTTTTATAAAATCATTCAACATGTGATATACTTATAGCACTTTGGAGAAGCAAAGACAGGCATAATAAACACAGGCATTGCTGAGCTGGCTGCAATCAGGTCAACTCAATATAAGGTTATTCTAATGATCTCAGGGTAGATATTCATCATGCCCTAAACATTTGATGATGTTTGGGGAATTGAAGAGATCACTGTCACATGCTTAGCAAGCTTCAGTTCAGGAGAGATCAATACAGGACCAATCATCCAAAGCATTTCCTAATGTGTCTTCAACTTGAGAATACCTTCCAGCAAATTGATGTTGATTAAGATTTATATGTGTTTATACAATAGGGGTGTTCAAAGTTGACTGCATAAAATTATAACACCATAAATTCATAAAATTTTAATCTGAAAAAAATGTGTAACACCCAATCACTCAAAAAAGAGCAACAATTCTAAAATGGTACATAAAAAATGATCACTCAAAAGTGTTATGATTTTATGATTTTATGATTTGAAAAAAATATGATTTCAACTTTGAACACCCTTAATATTAGGTGTCAGCTGCCAGAGCAAAACCAGTCAGTCCACATCCAGCTGTAGCTATATGTCAGTTGAAATTATTAAACATTGCACCAGGTGAATAAGTGGGTATGTTTTAATCACTTTCAACATGAAGAGCCCCAACTCACCCGCATGGAAAAAGTTTAGCATCCTTTAAAATGTCAGTTTTTTTTTTCCACTCAAAGGGGATTGCTATGTCCCTTTAAATATTTGGAAATTGCTCATACCACCTTGGATGGATAAACCCTCATTCCTGTCACTGAGAATTTAATGATCACTCTGAACTTATTGAAAATCTGGCCATGCTGAGGAATGAGGGGCTTGATGCATAAGGGAAAGGAAGACACAGTAGATTCCACTAATTTGGTTAGATTCAAAATTAAATGAGATTGGTATGTATCCAAAAATACCATGTTAAGAAATAGCAAAGCTTTGGCACAGTAGCGCACCGATGCGCTATTTGCCGCTATTAGCAGGGAAATCCCACTACACCGCTATCAGCGCCTGCACGCCCATCGGGAGTGTGTGGCGTGGTCTCATGACATGATGCTGGGCCACATGGCCACAGCGGCAAATGACATATTATACAAGACCTAAACCATTCAAGCCCATGACCTGTGCCCGGAATTGCCCTGGCCCCGGCCCCTTCTGCAGACATTGAAACTCTGAGACGACAATAGTGCCCAAAGCCTTGAAATCAGCACTCTTCTTGTAGCAAAAAGCGCACTAGTGCTCTCCGCACGCTCCTTAGCGGTACAAATCCGCTAGAAAGTGGCTCTTTCGCAACGTTATCGCTATTACAGCGGCTAGCGTAGCAGTGCCCTGCTCTTTGCCGCTAAAAAATAGTGCAATATTTTTATCTGCCTCCCCTTCCATTCGTGAACGTAAAAGCGAAGCGGCCCACCCGCTTTTGAAAGCTTCAGCGAGGCGGGCCCAATATCCTGCTTCCTATAATTATCATACTAATGTGTGCAATTTCATGGTAACACAGACATATTAGTTGATTTGAAGGTTTGCTACAAAAATATGATCCAGTTCATCTGCCTCTAGGGCCCTCTCAAAATCATCTGGCCCGATCAGACCCGTGTTGGGTTGGCCGGGTATGTTTGCAGGAAGGTTGAAAGCATCATCATTGGGGTCGTTCTCATTGTGCGTATTTGTCGGACCGGCGGTTGCATCAAACTCTTGAGCCAGAAAATCACGCATCACTGATTCATCAATGTTGTCCAAGCTGTTACCGATGGCATTTTCAAAGTCCCCGGAGACCATGGATAAGTTACCGGTTTGTTTTAGAAAGGACAACCGGAGCACCTGTTCGTTCCAATCTCTCAAGAGATCAGCATCGTTCTCGTAAGGACCTGTGTTGGAAATTATATGCTCGACATTTTTGTTCCATTCAAGTTGCAGTCTGGATAAGAGGATGAAGTGGTTGTGTAGAATGGCTTTCATGCAATCCAATTGATCCTCGAGCGATAGCGTTTGCAGCATTGGATGATTCAACACAGGCTGAAGTCGAGTCTTGACCCATTCCGATTCTGTCGCTAGTCCGAACATCAAAGGGATAATCCGTTGGTGCTCTGTGACAGCCCAGCGGATTGCCCTACGCATCTCCCGACCTATTCGACGAGCCTCCTCACGTGCTCGCTGCTGGCGGGCAACAAGTCTCATACCATCTTGAGTGTCAGGATCAATGGCCCACGGTTCTTCGTGGTTCGTGAAAACGCCATCCTTCCAGAATATATCATCAGGTTCCATGCGCAGTATTGAGTCGTAAACTGCTCTCTCCAGGATAGGTCGATCGGGGAAAGCGACATGGAAAGCGTCAAGATGACGGTTGTAAGTGTTGACCACAGCTTGTAGTGCATGTGTTTTTTTGCGAATCGAAGCTATCAGGCGCTCTTTCCCATCGGTGCCTGAAAGCGGGGAAAGGAAATAAGTAGGTTAGTACGCTGGTGGAAGCAATTTAGCAGATAGTTCAACAATCTAACCTAGCTTTGAAGCTGTACCCATCCGCACTGCATCCAGTGGTCGCTTCTCCTCAAGCAGGGCCAGGTATTTGCGCCTCAAATCTGTTTTGGCCCACCAGACTTTCAAGAATAAACCCTCATGGGCGCGGGTGACCCCTTCAAGAATTTGATCGGCTCCAATGCGTTGACGCTGTTGCTCTACTTTTGCCCGAGTTTCACTGATTCTATTCACTCGTGCCAGTGTATCCTCGGGTGTATTGGGAATAGTTTCCCTGTGAGCTCGTACAGAAACAATCAATATGTGACACAGGGTGGAGAGCACAGGATTGGACCAACCAAGCTGCATTTAGGTCTTCTTCTAATGTAAGCAAACGGCCTAGTTCTAATTTCTGCTCAACTTTTTCATTGTTTCGATCACGATAGTAGGTGCGCTCAAGAACCCACTGCTGCTCAAAAAATGCCTGCGAGTAACACTCGCCCTCTTCGGCAAATGGATTGGTTTGATTGTAAATTTCATTGAGTTTAACTTGACATTCACTCAAGTATGCATGCGCTTGGTCAAGGTGTCGATTCATCCACTCGCCTGCATTCAAATCATATCACATCAGGTTACCGGGTGAGCTAGGGTCTTGGCAGTAAAAAAACAAGTAAAACAAGAATGTTGATCAGGAAGCTCACAAAGTATCAGTTTGAGCATTCCAGCATAGTAATCACATTGGCTGCCAATGGCTTGAAGGCGATGGATGCGAGTAGCATTCCTTAGGGGTCCCACCATGTCAGATAATTGGGACCACAGGCGCTCTGTTCCCTCCCCATCAGACATTCCCCAATTCGAGTTATACCTGGGATTGTACTCAATTTGGCAGTCCCAGTTGTGTACATATGCGTGAAACACAGAGGTACCAAAAGCCACTCGATCAATCTGGTTTCCTAACAGATTGCGCTTTGTGAGGTGATTCAGAAGGAATATTTATTCAGGTGCATTTTCAAAGACACTCCAAACCGTATGAATCAAGCTCACCTTTCTGATATGTGCGTCCAAGTGGCATCCGATATCGTAAAGTATTCCAAACTTTTTGGTGGGAAAAGCCTCTAGTATATTTGCTATGATACTGACCGGGTAGTAAAGCCTGTTGGAGAGAGAAATTTCTTTTTCTTACTATTTTTGAAAAGGGTCTTGGAGATTGGCCTGCTTACTTCTCGCCACTTTGCTCGATGTTAATAAGTTTGAGGGGAATATCGTGGCGGCAACAACTACCAAAGAGCCCGGTATCATCAAACTTGTCCCAGGACACAGAATTGCGCACATCATTTGCAGCCTTGTGGGCATCGGAGCATGATGTCTAAAAAAGCAGGAGAATTCTAAATCAGCAGAGTTTTTGCGGAAAACATCACAAGGAATGACACTTGCCCTAAGCCCAGCGACATCTTCGTCAGTCGATTGGCATCGAACCTCATGAGTGACAATTTGGGAAGTAGGGATAAAGTTTGACGGGTAATCAGCTTCGGTGGGGACATTGGTGCTTGCAAACTTGTGGTGCCGATGTTGAAAGTTGCCATCCATTGCAATTATGGCATAGGCTTCGCCGGTCCTAGGCTGACTCTGTTCATCGGGCTTTTCAGGCCCAAAACATGCAGGGCATTTTGCTGCCCAATGATCCTGGTTTTTTAGGCCCAGAGAAATTGTAATCAAATCTTTTTGGAGTGTTTGGATCTGGCTGTAGATATCAATTGCTTGTGAGAAAGGAATTCGCAAGTCACGTGGGTTGCCACTTGGGCCGCGGGCATACAACTTGTCCCTTGATCTGGTATCTTGATGGTACATGATGCCGGCAATGAATGAGGTGTAAGGAATTGCTGACTCATGCCATAAATGCTGGTACAGCTGAACAAGGGGGATAGAGAACGCTGTCCGGGGTGCTGAGGGGGATGCAGGGATATATCCAAGGTGAATCAAGCGAATAGCGTCAGGAATGCAAGAACAGAACTCTACTTCTTGGCGATGAAAGCGGTCTACAAACAGAATCAATGAATCTCCTCATCAAATGGTTAAATTTGTGGGTCACAAAGAATCCGTGGCTCAGGTACAGTACATACCGTGTGTATGTATCAAATCAACCGATCGTTTACGATTATTGCCACAGTCACATTCTTCGAGTGGTTCCAGGTAGCTGGTTGAGGTTGTCCAGTTTTTTGTATGATACTGGCATACGAAGAAGGCGGCGCACATTGATTTTTCGATTGATTTCCAAGCCGACTTAAGACGATCTCTTCTCATGGCATACTGGGTAATGAATTCATCAGGAAGGAGTGCGGTCTCGTGCTGAGGTGGTTCGTGTTGATGGAAATGGTCAGAAGTTGTTCAGTTTGAGATGATAGGTAGGGGTCCTCGTGAAGATGGTCGCGACTGGGATTGATAACAATTAGTCCATGCCTCAAGGCCATAGCAACAGCCGTGTTCAAGTCCGCAGGCTGATTTGAGATACCACTGCGAGGGTGTCGTATAATTGTGGGGCCCCGTCGCTGGATATTTCCGGTTCGTCTTCGGGCCATTGTATGAATCGATTTAGCTATTGGGAAGGGAAAATCCAAAAGGACAAGGTCAGTAACCAGAATGAAAATTGTGAGACTGGATAGCTTGCTGTGATGATGACTTGAGCTTTGAACGGTTCCCAATTTTCTGATTGACCAGCGTTCGGGTTTGCAGCGGCAGAGCAGGTGGGGGCAAGAGGTGTACTGCAACTTGTGGATCGAAAAGTAGGGGAATTGAACGCCAGTCAGTTTTGCACGTGAAAGGGTGGGTGCCAGCTTGTGACAAGGCAAAGGCCAGCTGGAGCCGGTACTTTGGTGAGTTTTGGTGGTGAGATTCCTGAGAAGCGTCAAGAAAAAGTGAGATGAAATGAGAGGCGGCAATTACTATTGTGTAGCCTGCTCGCGCGCGCGCTCGACACTATTCAATAGTCATACAGGAGTCGTCATGGGTGCCAGCCAAGCCTGACGGTGGGACATACACCGTGGCCTCGAGCGTTTTAGCGACTCAATGACGACTGCTGACGGCGTCCTCGGGTCTCTTGAGTCACACGAGGTCACACGGCGTCACCAGGCCTGCGCCCGAATGGCGCCATGGCCTCACCGACCGCCCAGCGGACTCCTCCGTGGCGGATCAATCCTTTGAGCCCAGATGACCGGGGCGACATGCAAGCGCCCTTGAGATCAGCGTCACAAGGGCGCCCACACAGCGGCATGGTTTTTGTGGTGGCCCCACTTGGCGCCATTGGGAAGTGGGGGTCCACGACGCCCCTGACGAGTACCCTAAGGCGGCATATCTGGGGGCACCCACAGGTGGCGCTTTGTGGCGCTTCTGGAACATTTGGTCATGATGGTGCCCTGTGCCCCAATGCGTTTGACTCCCTGCCGGATTGCCGTGCGCTGGCTTGGGTTGGTAGGCTTCAGGGGTAGAGTGGCTGTAAGCCTGTACCAAGCCAACAATCGGAATTGTTGTACATATGTAACATCGCACTGGCAGCCATCACATGGCAACGGTCACAGTGGCAGCTTGTGGCTTTCTGGCCGGGCCATCCTGGGCCAAACTGAGAATGAAGCACTCGAAATCATGACAACTTGATATAAAGGGAGCATCTCCTGCACCAAGTTTTCTGCCCCAGGTGATCCTCCCTCCTCTTGCATTTGCAGAGAACTGGTGGTAATCCTCACCCTCCCCAATTGCACTTGCAATTGGCTGAGGGGTTTCCAGCCCCGACTTTTGCCCCACGCACTTGTGCCAGGCTGAGCGGGTTAAGACCGGTCTCTTTTCACCTGTGGCATGTCACAGGCTGGGAGTTTGTTAAATCCTTTGCTTTTTTTGTACATAAATATATTACTCAATTGTGATTTGTATGGTTTGTTTGTTTATTAATTTAGCTTGTATTTTATTTTTATTTTTTTGTGATTGCTTGTATATAGGGGAAACCCTTGAATTTTTTTTTGGTGAAACTGTGGTTTTAATAAACTTAGATATTGTGCACTCCATATAACTCATGTTCTGATGCCACAACATTGCTAAACATTCAAGGTCACAGAGAATATGCATATTTGAAAGTTCACTCAAGTTTTTAGACTGCTGTGATATGTAACAAGAAAACTATTCAATTAGCCGGATTTTTCCCCTTAAGACTGCCACACACCCCTTATATCTCATATTTTTATGCCACCCCATTGCTAAAAATTTCAGGACACGGAGATTATACAGATTATAAATATTCCTGAAATCTTTAGCTTGTTTGGAAATGTAACAAAAAAGTTATTCAGTTAGCGGGAATTTTCCTACTAAGCCCACCGCGCACTCCCTGAAAATCCTTAAAATTTCAGGGAATGTAGAATATCCATAATTACAAGTGCCCTGAAATTTTCTTGCGGCTGGGGCATGTGACAAAAAAGTTATCCCCATAGTATTTACCCCAGAAAAGCGGGTACGCAAAAAACCGGGTACAAATTAATTAATCATTTGAAAATTGAGTTTTTTGAAATTCTGATTGCATGATAATTATGTTCATCATTTTAGATGAATTTTGATATTACTTGCGTTGCGTAGAAATGAGTAGAAAAAAACCGGGTACGCGCGCGGAAAAGGGGGTACGCAAAAACCGGGTACAAACGCGGAAATACCCGGGTACGTTTAGTAACCCCCTATTTTTAATATGTATAACTTTTTTGTTCCACGTACTAGAGACATAAAAAATTGAGAGCACAGAGATTTATGCATAAATTTTACCCCCTGAATTTCTTAGCAATTTTTTAGCAATAGTGTGTCATCAGAACATGAGATATAAAGGGTGCGCCTAGGGCTTAGTAGGAAAATGACTGCCAACCACATAACTTTTTTGTTACACACCCAAACAGTCCAAAAATTTCAGGAAATATTCCATGATCCATATATCTTGTGCTATCAAATTATTAGCAATAGTTTGCCATTGTAGAATGATGTATAAGGGGTGCGCGGAGGGCTTACTAGGAAAATGACCGCCAACCATATAACTTTTTTGTTACACACCCAAACAGTCCAAGAATTTCAGGAAATATTTCATTTAGCATATCATTTGTGATATGAGATTCTTAGCAACTTGATGTGATAAAAATAGGAGATATGGGGTGTGCGCAGCGGGCTTTATCCGCGCACACCTTATATATCCTATTTTTATTACAACCCATGGCTAAGAATTTCATAGAAAGCCTAATATGCTACATTGAAAGTTTCCTGAAATTTTTAGACTGTTTGGGTATGTAAAAAAAAGATATAAGGTTGGAGGTCATTTTCCTACTAAGCCCTCCGCGCACCCCTTATACGTCATTCTACAATGGCACACTATTGCTAATAATTTTATAGCACAAAATATATGCATCATGGAAAGTTTCCTGAAATTTTTGGACTGTTTGGGTGTGTAACAAAAAAGTTATGTGGTTGGCGGTCATTTTCCTACTAAGCCCTACGCGCACCCTTTATATCTCATGTTCTGATGACACACTATTGCTAAGAAACTCAGGGGGTAAAATTTATGCATAAATCTCTGTGCTCTCTAATTTCTATGTCTCTAGTACGTGGAACAAAAAAGTTATACATATTAAAAATAATGAAAAATAATACAAAAAATTAGCACGACGACTCCTTAAAAAAAATTGTTTTGGGTCAACGACTCCCAAAAAGGCCGTACCAAAAAAAAGGGTCTAGGTCGACGTCGAGCGCTGGTCGAAAGATAGTCGCACCGACGTATGGGAGTCGTTTTCCCAAAAGTTGGGAGTCGTTTTTCCAAGACCCTTTTTTTACAAGGAATTTGTTGTCCAACTAGAATTCAGAGTTTTTTTATAAAAACTTGACCGTTTCTCATGTAATCCTTGAAGGTTGAGCTTAATGTCCCAAAACAGTACATTTAAAATTTTTGATCATATTACATCAGTGAGAGACACTGATTTAAAAATCAAAGAATTGACTGGTGAGGTCAATATTTTGAGATTTTGGTGATTTTAGAAAATTCCCTCTTGATCCGTTTTTCAATTTTTTCCCTTAAAAATTGGATGAGGACCTCCGCAAGGTCCTGAACTATGCCCTACAAAAGTTTAGATCTTTGTGAAGTGTGATGCAAGGGAGTTGGAGCCCACAAAAAGTCTGTTACACCAAAACCACTCAACCGTGACGCGGTTACATCGCCACATTATAAAGTCCCTCAACGGCAGGGCTTGTGTTAAGTTCGCACCCCTAATTCTCCTGACTTATCACAAGTCCCTTGCTTCAGAGGGCCCTGGTACAGCCTGGGCTGGTGCAAAGCGTCCTTGCACAAAGCGCAACCTCCAAAGGAGGGACTTGCAGGTAAAGCCAAGAATTTGGCTTGAGAGCTTTCAGTGTTTTGGTGGGAGTTTTTTCCCGCTCCCCTTTCAGGGGTCTTCTCCTTGTGTATTCCTATTGCCTGTGGTGCCAGATTAAAGGCCTGATTTTTCTCTTTCTTTTGGTGTCAATCACCACTTTTTCCCCCTTCACAAACTCCTTCCATCCCCCTTTGAAGTTTGTGATTTTTTTGTGTTTGGCCAGAAGTGTGTATGCAAATTCCAAGAAGATCCATTTGGACTCAATTCAAATACAGGGCTCCTTCATCCATCCACCTTGACTGCTGAGCAAGGGCAACACTCTCCTTCAAGTGTATATATCACAAAAGTGACACTACATTGAAGCTGAGATGCTCAGCTATCCCGTGTACTTCAGCTCGCTGACTCACAATGAGTGCGCGCTGTGTAATGTAAATTTGATTCAAAAAGTTGGCCAAAAGCCACAAATTTCCTGAAGCTCTCATGCGGAAAAAAGCCAATAACACATAAGCCTCCCATTGGGAATGGGAGATGCCTCGCATCGGGGTGCTCCGCACCCCCAGTCCCGGGATGCTTACACAGCGGGACAAGTAGGATGTCAGCAGGGCGGCCGACCGGACGCCAGCAGGGCCCTGCAGTCTTCGGACGCCCTCACGGCGCCGTTCTGCCACACGGCGCCAGGACGCCATCCAGCCACGCCCTGCGGCCATCTTGGGTGGTGCACCTAGGGCAGCCCAGAGGGGCGCCAACCCGACCTAGGCGCAGGGGGGGCGACCTCAGTGCGCCATGGCTGGATTTCCCGCGGGCGTCCATGCGGAGATCTTTGGGACATTGGTCTGGGGTATGGCCTCAGGCCGCCTAGGGGTATGCGAGGGAGACGTGGTCTTTGACGCCATGCTGCCGCGTCTGCAGTTGCCATGAGGTCATGCCTTGAGATGCCTCGGGGGCCGCCAGAGGCTAGCAGGCAGGCGCGCACGTGGGGACTCTATTGAGGCCACACAGAACATCCAAGGTGCCAACACCTCACGGGCAATACACCAGGGGAGAAAGTGTGGCACTCTCTAGAGAGTGCCAGACTGTATGTTTCTTGAGTAACCCAGACTGATGTCAACTGTTGGAGCATGTGTAACTCAAGCTTAAATCAACATTGATATGATGTTCAACTAAAGCTGATCTTATCTATAATTAAATATGGTGAAAAAAACAGATTTTCACCTTGGCCAATTCACAACTCCAGTGCAAATCAACTTGAACTGTATTTGAAGGATTAGTAGGCTCTGGGCTTGTGTCATGGGCTACTGTCACAAATTGCGGATGGGACAACCATCATTCTTCTGCCGGATCCCATGAGGTAAGATCCCAAAATATAGCCAGATAAGTGCCGCAGTAGACTGCAATTTGGACCAGTGCATACATTAGAATTCCAGGGAGGTTGAATTGAACTTCATAGATCCCAATATGTATTTACTAATTTCTCTTTAATGGCATCTCAAGACCTCCCAGGTTGTTGAGGCTGGCTCCATGGTGAATTCTGCCTGGAGTCAGGTTGATTGGTGAGTATGATGGTGGAAACTTGTGGCTGTGGGCCCTGGGGCAAGAACAAGTAATATTCTCTCTTGAGTCCTTGCTCTCTCACCAGCCCCTCTGCCCCATGCTCACGCAGGTGCTACATCTGCTACCAACTGTTTAATTCTAGTCCAGGTTAGCCCGGGGCTTGGAGGGCACTGTGCTCAGTCTTCTTGTTACTGGGGACAAGTGCTGGGGTAACTTGCTTTTGAGGGCTGTTAAGGGGAATCACTTCCCTGTCACTTGTGTGACATGTCTACCGTGATTTTTGGCCAAACGTTAGGGTGGACACAAACATGGTCCGCTGCAAACTGGTGTACACCCTGATTCTCGGCCAAAAATCAGAGTCAACATGGCATTGTATCAATCACGGCCGGTCATCAAGGGGAATGAAAAATCTCGGTGACCAGCTGTAACGGTAATCAAATGGCCGGTACAGGTGCTAGTCATCAAGAGACTAGCACCCCTTGATGACCGTTCGGTTCCAGAAATCAAGGGACGTGACAGCTCCTCTCAATGACTGGTTGGTACCGTTCATTGAGGGGAGTTAGAACTCATCCCAACAAGCGGTGCAATTGGTCATTGAGAGGAGGTGTTACTCCCCTTGATGACCGGTGCAGAACGGTCATTGAGAGCAGCTATCACTCCCCTCAATGTCTGGCACCAAATGGTCATCAAGAAGATGTGTAACTCCCCGATGACCAGCACAGGAGTTCATCAAAGGGAGTTACAACTCATCTCGATGACTGGCCATTGGAAAGAGTTGTAACTCCCCTCGATGAACTCCTGTACTGGTCATTGAGCGGAGTAACAACTCCTCTCAATGACCAACTGTACCGGTCGTCGGGGTGAGTTGTAACTCCCCTTGATTACCGGCACAGGAGGTCATCAAGAGGATTCACAACTCCTCCTGATGACTGGTGTGTACCAGCCCTTTGGAAGAGTTGTTACTCCCTCCAATGACCAGCACAGGCTGGTCGTCAAGAAGGGCTACACCTTGCCTCGATGACCTGTCTGTACCGGTCATCGAGGGAACTGGAAGGGTAGACAATGACCGACCGAGACCGGTCATCAAGAGGAGGTGTAACCACCTTGATGACCGGTACAAGTGGCCATCAAAGGGAGTCACAACTCCTTGATGACCAGCTGCATCAGTCATTGGGAGGTGTAACTCCCCCTTGATGGCCGGTCAGTACTGGTCATCAAGGGGAGTTACATTACCTCTGATGACCGGTACAAACCAGTCATCAGGAGGAGTCATCACTCCAAGTCTCCCTTCAATGACCACCTGTACAGGTCATGGAGGGGAGTTAACAACTCATGCCAAAGACTGGTACAGACCAGTCATCAGGAGCAGTCGTTACTTCCCTTGATGACCACCTGTACCAGTCATCAAGGGGAGTCACAACTCCAGCCGGTACAGACAGGTCTTCCAGAGGAGTTCTTACTCTCCTCAGAAAACCAGTGCAGGAGAATTGTTGGCAGGATGTAATTCCCAATAGGCTAGTTCCTATGCCTCAAACTACATATAGAATTTGCTGCAAAATTGTTGGACAAAGCCAGCCACACCAGAAAAAAGAAGATAAGAGACCATCATGACTTTAATCCTTCATACAACTTTATATGCACTTCATCCCAAAATGGCTTGGATGAGTGATCACCAGACGGCCTAAACACACAACATACTCATCTGAATGTAATTATCACAGATGCTCTCAGTTGGCAGAAAAAATTTAATGTTTATGGAGAGTGAATTGAACATCAATCAGTCATTGTCATGTTCTGCCAAATCACAATATGAAAGATAATGAATTATGAAATCTAGACTTGTGAGTAAGATAGGCTACATTTGAACAACAATTCATGAGGAGTGAATTGTGAGTTCAAACTATTCAACACATCAATTCATCATACTTACATGCAATAGTTTCCAATGAGTTATAAAAACAATCAAACAAAAGTTGTGCACTGACATTGAACTGACTTCAGACCATTTGAATGATAAAGTTACGGCCTGGCACTCTCTAAAGAGTGCCACACTTTCTCCCCTGGTGATAACACACAGGGTAAACGTTTGGAGGTATCTCTTATAATTTCAATAGCAAGATGCTTGGGGACATCTACTTAGATACAGATACAACGGGAGGGAAACAAGATTGAGGGGGTGGGAAGAGGGAGCAAAAATAGGCAACACCGCTTCACAAGGACTAATGAATGTTGGGGGGGGGGGGGGGGCTGGAGGGGGGGCAATCACAAGTACATTCACATATTGGCAATCTCAGCAGCTAAGGCCCTTACGTCATCCATGGTTGGGCAAACACAGGAAGTCCTCCGAGTTACGGGACTTGCCAAAGAGTTTGGTGTCCTTCTGGCATGTCAGGCAATGCCACCTGCAATGCATAACTTTGGTCAAATCCAAAGTTGATCGCAAGAGCCCTCCAAACTCACGTGTTGATGTGATTCTTGTTGAGGGTCCTGTTTGCTTGGAGCTGGTGATCTATTGTGTCCCAGTGGGACACGGTCTTGGTGTTGGGATCAAAGTGATTCTTGAGCGTGGCGAGTCGGATGTAGGCCCAGCGGGCCTTGAGCATGACATGGCAATCTTTGCCCAACATTGCATCAATTTCTCCGCTGTTTAATACTCGGCAAGGCGGGAGCAGGCTGAGGAGGGGATTGTTACTAGGTCGGAATTACCTGGGGGGTGTGGGGACTTACCTTAGAAGTAGGGGGCAGGGGTGAATTTATTCATGATATCGGAGAAGTTGCTTGTATGGGGGGAAAGTTGGGGGAAAATTTTTGGGCAGACAAGGTATGTGTTGACTTGGAGCAAGGTGATACATACATACAATATATATCACCAGGTCAGGGTTAGGTCTGGGGCAGGGGTGCCAGGTCAAGGACCACCAACACTGCCCACACTCATCCATGACGCGAGCCGGCCAAAGCCAAGCCAACTGGATCGCGGCTCATGGGCCCTGTGATTGCCCACACCTGGACGGGGTGCCCATTGGGCGTCCTAGCCACCCCGGCAACCCCAGGACGCAGTGGCGGCCCCCCATAACCAGTGGCGCCATCAGGACCCTTGCGTCAGCCAGGCGACCGGCATGGACACCCCCGTGACAGCCGGCTGTTACACCTCCCCTACCGGTGTGTCACGCAGGCATCTCACCGGGGCGGCCAGGACCCTGGCAAGCCCCTACTAGACACCCTTACGAGATACCCCGGGAATTTGAAATTTTGAAACGGCTGTAGTTTTGATTTTTTGGAGAGAACCAACTATTTGAAACCAACTACGTCAGCATGTTCAATTTTGCAAATTTTGGCATTATAGGGGATTGAAACAATTTACGTAAGTAACATCTGCAGCCATTTGTGGGGGTTTTGGATAAGAAAAGTGTGAAATTGATTTTCTGGTTATCATTGCTGATGTATTGATTAAGGCCCCGTTTGGAGCCAAAATAAATATAGGTGATATAATCATTTGTAAATTCAATAAAAAATACAAAACTCAACATAAAGAATCCATTTTTTTTTTGTAGGAAACCTACAGTACTGGTCTCATCAACTATGAAGTCAGATTTAACTGATTCAGCCATCTCAACACCATAATACCACTAGAGGCCAAGGCGGCTACGCCGCTGCAGGGGAAACAGCCTCACATCAAAACCTACCCCAAACAGTTTCTTCAACAAAAGGCTGGTACCCTGAGAAAATTATGTGCCTTCAGACTGCAGTTCCAGGATTCAACTCAAATAATTGTGGCCTCCAAAATCACACTTTCCATTTCTATGTCAAGAATGTTGCCCCTGAGCTTTGATTAGTTGCACAATATTATCCTTGTAAGATAATTTAAACCACACTTCTCATCTCAATAGAATTCAATTTCATGCTTTGGATTACAGAAATCCATACAAAACTTCAGAGACAGATCAACACAAAATGTCAGAGACATAATCAAAGTATCTTCATCACTTGTAAAATAGGAAGTTTTATTAAACCGTACAGCCTGAGAGTATCTTATTGGAGACGAGTGCGTGGGGCTTGGCGGCGCGGCGGGCCTGGCCAACCCTGCACATGGTGTTGCGCCAATGGACGGTAATCCCATTAGACAACCCATTCCTGTTTGCTGAGGACGCGGATGTCTCTGAGGATGAGGTTATCCATATTGTTTGAGAAGCCGCCGTAGTCTGGAGAACGTCCTGCGGGGACAAGGGGTCCCTTTGAGACCCTCTGTTCAAGAGGCTAATTAGTTAAGCTAGCACGAGTTTGGTATTTTAATGCATGTTATTAAGTTGCGGAAAACCTTCAACTTCAGGGCAGTTTCTCTGACGTCATACGTATTGGAATCTGCTGCCCAAGCAAAGCTGATAACGGTGTCAAATGACTTGTTTCGCCACGCTAGAGCTGTATAGATGACATACTCGCCATCTCCACATACCGTCATGGATCGGCCATTCGGCGACTGCTTGAGAGTTTGGGCAAATACTTCAGTTGTTCCAAGTTCGTGGACCTCAACATTCAACTTCTGTCCATTGGGAATTTCATGATATGCAAGCCTAAATGACAATGAGTACTGCAAGTATTCAGTAGAAGGCTTCATTGGCAAACTTACCTTGTGCAGCCGCAACATTGCAAGTCACTACTTCAGCGTTCCTAGTAAAGACTATTTTGCCTCCGACCTCCATGCTAATACTCGGTTCCTCTCTTCCGAGCTTGACTACCACTGAGCCTTCGTCAAATCCCAAGCCAATGTCAGTCCTGTTTTTGCTGTAAGTGACACACCAGGCCCGTTCCAGTCCGTAATTCAGCGTATTTTCCAGTTGATAAGTCGAGGAATGCCAAGTTTTGACGGTGCCATTCTCTGAGTCCGAGATGATGATAGGCAGTGTGGGGTGGAAAATAGCGTAGGAAACATTTGATTGATGACCTTCGAGCGTTTGTATACATGATTTAGAGAGGCAGTCCCAAATCTTGATGAGTCTGTAGTTCAACAGGATTGGATGAAAAAGTGAAGCAGATTCGTCAATGGAATTATAAATGAATCAAGATAGAATCTGTCAAGAACTTGTCCGATCTGGAAATGACGGATTTTCCCGTTCATCCACTCTATAGACATGCATGTGGTGTTCGTGATGCTCTGGGGTTTAGAGACAAGCTGAAGCAGACAATTATAATGCTTACCGATCATCACCAGTGGTGACCAGATAAGGCTTGTCTCCACCATGGTGGTATTCAACATAATTGTCACCTTTCTCGTGAGCATCAAGGCCGAAGTTAGCGGTGTGAGAGCCTAGTGATCAGACCTTCACGGTGTATTCTAAACAAGATGATGTGAAGGTGTTGGAATCCTTCGGGTTAAACACCAAGTTCATGATGTAATGCGTTTGTCCTTTGAAAACCTGAAACAAAAGTTGACAATAGGCATTCAGTAAAACTGAATAGAATAAGAAAATTGCATTAGTGAAGAGAGAAGCTTACCTGAAGGAATTTCCATGACTTGTCCCAATCCCACAGCTGGATTGACATGTCATCACTTCCAGTCAATACCAACGGCTGTGTAGGGTGAACAGACATCAAGTATTAGCCTACGCGGCCTAACAGTCATGTTAAAAAGGAAAATGACTCACCAGATCTAATCAGGATGAGCCTCGAATGCAGCCACGCGGGCAGATGTGTTGTAGTTGAATATGCAAAGGTGGAAATTGCCAAATTTTGAGATTGAACTCCCAATTGTTCAGTAATGAACCCCGGGGCAGCGGTACAGTGATGCGCGAAGGATGGCTTTGGTTGGCTCAGGGGGAATTGTGGCAGCGAAGCGGTAGCAGTCGTCATGGTGTGGCAGGTTGAATCCGAGGAAGGGAGAGTACCTTGGGCTGGAGACCAAGGGTTCCGAGCGAAAGATTGTAGGTGGCCGATGAGGGGAGCAAACTGGACTGGATCTCGAAGGCCTTGGCAAGGAACTGGCCAGAGAAGCATCCGCTGGACAGTCCGGGCGGGTCGGGTGGGATGTGCGGGGTAATGGCAGCCCGGCGGGAGAAGTCAATACTACAGAATGTGGGTCTGGCTGGACCAAAGCGGAACTCAAATACACACCTGATCAGTGGATGGTCACTTCCCTCAATGTGTAAAGCCTCCTTTGCCCGTGTTTTGAAGGGTTTGACCGACAAACACAGCTTGGAGCTCAACCATCTCACCCCAGCAAAGAGAAATCCAATTCTTAGCATGGAGGACATAGTCAAAATCTGGGAGGAGATTGCGTCTTGAGAGGAGGTGTGTTTGTCCCATTGGAATTGGCGGGGAGATTCCCAACTTTGCATACAGTGGGCAATGCCTTGTTGACGAGTTCTCAAGCTTTGGATCACTGTTGACTTGGGGGTGTCACCATGGTTTTGCGCCAGGGTTGGCTTCGCTTGGTGACTGATCTACATATTTGGGGGGTTGGCAAGTGATCCACGGGGGCATGGCGGTGGCAGTGGCAGTGGTGTTGCTGGATCAGGTTGCCCGGATGGTTGGTGAGGGTAGGGTGGAATGTATGGTTTGCTGCACTCTAGGTAGCCAATAGCAACGGTTTGGACGACTTGGAGTGGGTGGCCTGTGTGGCTATAAATAGAGACCTGTGATAACCTCATTTCCCTCAGGCAATTCTCTGGGCTTGGCTTCCAGCCGGAGTTGTCTCACCCCCGTCCGCTGTTGCACTTGCACAGTTTGATGGGGGAATATTTGGTGGCCCCCCTGTGCTTAACCGCTGGGGGTCATCCTCTCACTGCTTTTTGACCTTGCTAGACAAGGATGGGCAGTGGGCCACAGTGCATCAGCTTGCTGATGTTGGGTGGCAGGTTTTGGATTGTTGTTTTGTTGTACTACTTGTGCTTTTTTTTTGTAGCTGCTATAGTTGCTGGGGGAAGCCCTGATAGTTTTTTTGATGCAACTTGTAAGGGGGAAACCCTTGATTTTTTGTTTGTTATTTTGTTGTTTTATAGGGAGAACCCTTGAAGTTTTTTTCCATGATTTGCAGGCTTTAATATACTTGGATTACATTGCTTTGTTTTGGTCAAAAGCAATATAATGGTACTACAGTATTGAATATGGCTGAATCAGTTGAATCTGACTTCATAATTGAAGAGACAAGTATTTTAGGTTTCCTAGAAAAAATATTTGGAGGCTTTATGTTGAATTTTGTAGTTTTCATTGAATTAACCAATGATTATATCACCTATATTTATACGGCCTTACTTCGCGCACTGCGGAAAACTCTTCGCGCACTGTGGGGGTCGTTGTCTCGACGTCCAGCCCCCAGTGCGCGCTTCTGCCACGGCTCTTCGCGCACTGCATTTTCCGCCAAAAAAACGGCTTGCATTTTTTGAGATATTTTTTGATGAATCAATAGAATGGCTTTTTATGATCCCCCTAAAAAATAATCAAGTCATTTAGGGGTCTCCTTGAGCCTAGAGAAAATTGACATGAAAAAATCATATTTTAACGCGGCAGGGACCTTTAATATCGCTTCCTGTGCCCCAATAGCCCCAAAAATTTCACAGTATCATGGCACATGTGCAAATTCATGACCTGATAATTTTCAGAATTTTTCCCAGAGATATAAGGGGTGCGCGGCAGGCTTAGTAGGAAAATTACTGCTAACTGTATAGCTTTTTTGTTACACACTCAAACAGTCCCAAAATTTCAGAAATGTTTTCATTGTGGATATTCTCCGCGCAATAAATTTCTTGGCAATAGTGTGTCATGATAACATGAGATGTAGTGCGGCGGGCTTAGTTGGAAAATGACTGCTAACTTATCTCATGTTTCAATGACACGCTATTGCTAAGAGCTTTATGGCGCGGAGAATATGCAAAATTGAAACATTCCTGAAAATTTCAGACTGTTTCAGCGTGTAAAAAAAATCTATACATGTAGCAGCCATTTTCCTACTAAGCCCTCCGCGCACCCCTTATATCTCATGTTATCATGACACACTATTGCCAAGAAATTTATGGCGCGGAGGATATCCACAATGAAAACATTTCTGAAATTTTTGGACTGTTTGGGTGTGTAACAAAAAAGCTATACAGTTAGCGGTAATTTTCCTACTAAGCCTGCTGCGCACCCCTTATATCTCATTTTATAATGACACACTATTGCTAGGAATTTCAGGGAATTAATTTGAAGCATATTTCTCTGTGCTCTCAAAATTTTGTGCCTTTGGTGTGTGTAACAAAAAAGTTATACATATACACAAAATAATAAACGCAATACCTATTTGGGCTACAGGAAAGCTGGTGAAAATTCTGAAAATTATCAGGTCATGAATTTGCACATGTACCATGATACTGTGAAATTTTTGGGGCTACTGGGGCACAGGAAGCAATATTACAGGTCCCTGCCGCGTTAAAATATGATTTTTTCATGTCAATTTTCTCTAGGCTCAAGGAGACCCCTAAATGACTTGATTAATTTTTAGGGGGATCATAAAAAGTCATTCTATTGATTCATCAAAAAATATCTCAAGAAATGCAAGCCGTTTTTTCGGGGGAATGCACAGTGCGCAAAGAGCCGTGGCGAAAGCGCGCACTGGGGGCGGGACGTCGAGACGACGACCCCCACAGTGCGCGAAGAGTTTCTCGCAGTGCGCGAAGTAAGTCCGTATTTATATTGGCTCCAAACAGGGCCTAAAATCAACAAAAAATCACTTTTAGAAGCCTTTCAGACCTTCCTCAACCCTGATAATGTAACATGGGAGCAGGAGAGAACAGGGAGGAACTAATATGTATGCACACTATGTTTGCACCTTTAAGCACAAAAACAAATTGAAACAAAACACGGGAGTATGTCATTTTTTCCCTTGGAAGGGAAGACCAGATTGAAACAGGGTACATCAGTATGTCCCAGAAGAAAAAAATACCAGCAGTGTCCATTTGAAACAAGTTTCACAGGTTTACGTAAGTATCATTTTTGCCAAATAAATCATTTTGAAACAATTTACGTAAGGGTGTCTAGTAGGGGCTTGCTGGGGTCCTGGGCGGCCATCTGGCGCCCAGGTTGGTGGCATCTCAGTGGCGCTCCCTGGGGCGCGGCGCCACCTATGCCCACAGTCCCGGTGGCGCCCCGTTGCATGACAGAGTGGCGCCTGTACGGCTTTGGGTCCCTGTCACGCCACCGTGGCGCATGGAGTGCTGGGACGCCAGCTGGACGCATTGGCTTTTCCCGATCTGCCCCGCTGTGTAGTTAAGTCAGTAATCCTCCCTCTTTCCCTCTGCCACTCAAGATGGTCTCTACACACCGGGACAAGTGGGTCGCCCACCGATCGTCCTCCGTGGCGCCCGGCTGCCTCTGCAAGAGATTTACGCCTGCATGTCGTGATTTTGCCACATGTAGGCTGGGCGTTGCCACCCACCGTTCATATGTCGTACAGGTCAGGCGCCCCCCATACGACCATTGGACAACACCTATGACTTGCGACGCAGAGGCGTGTGGCAAAATCACGACGGGCGCACGCCCGCTGAGGTCGTTTGCATGATGTCGGCCCTGTCCGCCTGATGCTGTCCTCATCTGCGCCGTGTAGGAACGTTGGGGATGCCGAGGAAGGGTGTGAGGAGGGTGTTTTGAAGGGCGCGGTACATGTGGCCATGTGAGGCCTGGCTGTCCACCGGGGGCCGCTCCTGCGTCGCCCCCAGCGCCTGGCAAGAATGCGATGAGACGACAGCAAGGGGTGTCACCGCCGCGGTCTGGGGCCACGACCAGCAGAGCAGCCGCAGGCAAACAGCAGGAGGCTCACGTTGTGATGCTCGCCGGTTTCAAGAGCGGGAAAGGTGCGAGCAAACTTAGTTGCTGATCCATTGCAGGGAGAAGGTGGTCTATTTATAGACCAAGGGATGAGACGGCTCGACAATAGGAAGAGATAGAGAGAAGATAAGAATAGAGGAGACTCATTGGATGAGCTCGTGAGGGATTCGAGAAGATACAAAGGAAGGCCGGACTTGGAGAAGTCCGGGCTGGATTTGGTAAACTAATGTACATGTTTCGAGATAACAAGAGAAAGAGAGATAATACAGAAGGCCGCGAACAGCTCGCATAAGGGATATCGGGCCAAGAGCGGCGAACAACAGACTAGGATATTTGACTGAGAGTAGCGAAGAAAAGAAGACCGAGAGCGGCCAGAAGTGTAGAAGAGACTGCAGAGGGCGATACCTTATGACCCGGAGGAGCGGCCGTTGCCTTAAGTGGAAGCCGGGGCTTCACATCATCCCCTCCAAGCTTCCAAGCTTCCGAGCTTGGTTTAGGCAAAAGGGATTAGTCCGCGGGCTCGTCGTTGTGCCTCGTTGTTGCCTGCGAGAATTCCAGTAGCCTTGTGCACATTGATGCTGAACTGTAATTTAGAAGCTGATCCGTGATATCTTTTGAGACGGTCCCCGTTAGTAGTAGACTTGTGAATCAGCGGGCTCAGCCAGTGATGGCATATTAGATGTGGTGGGGGGGGATCCGGGATGACCTTTGGTGAGGGCTTGTATAGTGAGGATCAGGGAGGAAGCGGAGGGGAAGACAAGGGGGAGACGAGCAGAGAGTGATGGTTGTCGGTGAAGAGGCTGCAGCGGTGGTGGGATGGGGGCACATCAAGTGGGCTTGAGGGGTGGCACAGAAGAGCCAAAACGGAGCGGGTTATATAGCCAAGTTCCCCTAGTGGGTGATGGGGGTAGCCCTAAGTGGGTGATTGGTGTGTGTTGCGGCTCCACAGCATCACTACATACTGCGGCTCCACCGCGGAGAAATGGGTGATCAAACCACCGGCCTGCTCACTGGCCGGCGCATCCCGTCGAGCTCGTGAGTCCTCGCGTACACGTGGCGCCGAGCAGTCGAGGCCGACTGCTTGGCATACGGAAGCCCACAGGGGTCATATTTCGCGCCAACCTCAAATCGCGCCAATCGCGCCAACACCTGACACACTTCCGAAAAAAACATTGCACACACATACTACAAACAGTACATGTACATAGCTCTTACATGTCATAACCTAGTTGCAACAGGTTTGGACATGCAACTCCACAGATGTACATACACCATCTTCGTGATTGGGCCAGGATGAATGGTGAAGAGGATCCTGGCAGGGGATTCCCGATAACACTTAACGCTTACAATTTCAAAGATTGCTCCGAACGGATGCTCTCGAAGCCAGGAGTAATGAAATACATCCTCAATTGGGTCGCGTAGACTCTTGGACCAATCCAAGAGCCACTTTTGGTCCTTGGACCAATCTACTTTGCGTGCAATCCTCGCATTTCCCCCATATTGTACTATGTAGCACGTTACAGATAACAACTTGAAGAAAACATTTGCAGTTGGCTGGTATGCTAATGAAACCCGTAGCAAGCAGTGTGTGTCAGGTGTGATTTATAACAACTTCTTGCTGTTATAAATGCCGGACATCTGTCGGGCAGAGAAGGACACTCGCTCCTCCCCAGCATCAATCATGCCCACCTGTGCAAAGTGCCAAAGGTGGACCAGCGCCGCCCTAACCTTCTCCTGGTGTTCTAAATGCCTAAAAGGCACAGGAAGCCACGACAAATCTGAAGCTTCTTCACACAATCCCCCATCATTCGTGAACAGTTTTGATAGCCAACCTACCTCCCATAGTCGTCCAAAGAAAAAGCCTACCTCTAGCCGTATTCGTCCTCTTTCAGACTCCACAAGCTCCTCCAGTCAACCACCAGTTGGATCTAAAGAATACTTCCGAAGTGCAATCACTGCTAAGAGAAAAAAACCCTCAGCCGCTCCTTACCCCAAAAAGAAACCAACCACGGCCGCCCTCAAGGAGACAAAATTTGCACCATCCCCCAACATTCGACTCATTGACTGCGGATTGGTCCTGTACAAAGGAAAAAAGCCTGCAAACAATCCGTTACTATTCAATATCAAACAAACGGTTGATGTCAACAACCCCAACCTGTTTGAAGAATTACGGGCTCAACTCTTGAGTAGATTCACTCCAGAGATTCTCCAGAAACTCTCGCTAGATAGACTACCGCGTCATGCTGAACAAAATGCTAGTCTTCTTCACGGAAAAAGTCGCCTGCTTGATTTAAATTCTCTAGTTTTTGTAGTCCACAAATCAACCGATAGAAAGCCTATTCAAGTTGATTTGGCGTACCAACATCCATGTGAAGATAGTGATTCCAATAAAAATCAAGATGAATATTCCGATAGTAGTGAATACCTTCCAAGCAAGGCCCCCTCCTGCCGAAGAAAAGCCCAGAAGATATCATCTGATTCTGATTCACCTAGCTCTGATGCAGAATTACCATCAATTGAGGTCCTGTCCACAAGACCTCACACCCAAAAGACATTCTCAAATTACAAATCACACCCTTCAGACTCAAATCGTACCAACAAGTCTCATCCAGCAAGACCAAGCAAAGCGGTCAAGAAATCTGATTCATGGGCTGCCAATGGTGTTGCTTGTGAGTTTTACACTTTTATTTTACTATCTAATCAATTGTGCTTTGAATAGATGTGTATAATAATTCACATTTCCACAGGTACTGTACCTGCCAGGGGTCCTGCAAGTCTATCTACCCAAATCGGTTACCTTGGCCGGTCTGTACCCTCAACGATTTCAGTCAATACTGCAGGCTGGATCAACGCACACCGCTTAATATTTCAGACTCAGAGCGACAAACCTGAATTTGATAACTTTTCAAGCAAAAGGTTTCTTTTGCTTGGGGCCGAGGCAGAACCAATTACTTTGAAAGTTCACCTTGACCAAAAGATTGGTGAAGGGAGTATGAGAAAGGCATTTAGAGCTGAAGTCAAATCACTCACCACCAATGGATCCGTGGAGATTCTGAAATATGTTGCCAAAATACGCTACCATGACAAGACTCCACAACTCACTCATCACGCAACGGATGCGCTCATGTACGAAGCAAGTGCACTTCTATTGAACGAATTCAAGATGGTGTTGCCCACCTGTCAAAGACTGAGTCAAGATTATCTGACCAAAGGAAAGCAACTTGAGGTTAGCTATTCATAACGTCATAATAAATATATCATCATGCACTTATCTCCTTCGTCATAATAATTCCATTCTAGGTTGTTAGGCATGCCGTAGTTTATACCGGTGAAAGTGAAACACCCACTGAGGTTTACTTCTTGGAGGTGGCATTGGATGGAAAATATGTCAAATATTCAAGCAATGTGGACTTCAGGAATGCAGAGAATCGACCTGGTATAGACCCGGAAATTGCCCGCCTGTTGACTGCATTTACGCATTGGTCATATGTCAGCTCTAAAGGAAAAAGCCTGATCTGTGACTTGCAAGGTGTGGGACCTATTCTCACTGATCCACAAATCATCGACTTGGATGAGGGGTATGTTATTCAAATTTCTACATACAAACTTATAGTCAAATGCTTACAGTTATTTTTCAGGCGATGGTCTGACGGTAACAACTCAAGATATGGAATCAAAACATTTCTTGAAGAGCATGTTTGTAACAAAGTATGCAAGGCTCTTGGATTTGGACCTCCATGTGATCACATATTTGAAACTGATTTGTCAAATAAGGGTAGGAATAAGTTCCAAAAAACCGTGTATCAGTTAAATCCAATACTGACTATTCAACTTCAACTGCACCAGTCTCTCTTAAGGTCCCAATTTGAGTCCCAAGGCCTCTCTCTCAAAGACGATCTCAACATGGCACTCTGTCTCAACCCTCTCAGCAAAGTTCACAACGTGGCTCCCTGTCTCACATCCTGTTGAAGATTCCAGAAGAACCCCTCCATTCTTCAGGTCGTGACACCAAATCATCAGTTCCAGGTTTAGAGAACACTAGTACCTCTTGACCTCTCAACCAGATTCATACTTTTGACATCAAATTCCAACTGCTCCACATTCTTTTGATTCACATTCATTTGTTTCTGCATCTCCATCTCCCGCACATTCAGTTCGAAATGCATTTGTTTAGCAACACTGAATGAGATCATTGACTCCCAACTACTGCACATTCATTTAAGATTCCCCAAGCTTTGTCACGTAATTTTCATTGAAAATTCTCTTCAGGACACGCATTCTCTAGTGAACAACAATTTAAATACAATTCTGGATTGAAAATGATTTCTAGGTACTGTGATCGTTGCTATCTTTGTCTAAATGATGATAAACGCCACCAAAATACATATCATCTCTATCGTCATACTCGCCATTCATGTAGTTCTGACAAGCATTACTTGCCCTAGTGGCAACTTGAAGCGAGATGCCAGTTTTGGTACAGTTTTTGGACTTGGTCGGCTTGAGGGTTCCATGAACATACTCCTGAGCTCGGAATATCATGAGACAAACAGAGGCAGGGCTGAAATTTAGAGCTACCTTGATGTCACAAAAAATAAACTGCCCGTTTTCAACCTTATATCCTGGGGGCGCAATCTGTCCAGTTTTTTTGGCGGTTGGAAGGATCATGGCAAACGCCAGCGGGAGGTCAGTGGCATCACCAGTGTCTTTGTGATGGTGATTGTAAAAGCCGTTTGCTGAGTATGCAAGGTTGGAGGCAAAACCGTACGGGGACTTGTCTTCTGCGGATTTTGGAAAGTTCACATCAGCAATTAAGGGGATGCCGTGGCAGTCCATGTAGGCCTTGTTCTTCTCGACAGCAACGTTTCCAAAGCTGTGAAATAGTTTCCAGAGTATTTCGCCAGCCTTGGAGGATTCCGACATGAGTGCTTCGTAGCCTGTTGGATTTTTTTCGATGGCCTTTTTGTTCCGATAGCGTCCAATAATTTCGAGGCCTTCGTACCCTTTGCGCCACCCAATCGCCCACATCACCCCCCCCACATTTCCGAGTCTTTGAGGATACAGCATGAATGAACTCCTTGCAACGATTAAGGAATGAAGTTAGGAAGTTGAGTTCATCCAATTGGCCATTCGGCATCGATTCGATGGGCAAGTATTGCACAATTGCAATCAGTTGACTAGTTGATTCGTTGTATATTTTGGTATAACCGTCATGAACTTGAACAAAGTTTGCCTTGACGTATTCCAAAGCGCTAGTATTTTCGGCATCGGTTGGATTGCAAGCGATTATTTGTGTTTTCCAGGGCTTTTTGACTGTTTTCGGATTCGCTTCATGAGCAGCAACCTGTGCGTTGTAAGCAGCAACTCGTTTCATGAGGTCGGCTGTGATATTGGGGAATAGATCGATCGGCTTCACGTGCCCTTTGATGATGTGGATGCCAGACGGAGGGGGTGCAGTGGTGACCGTTTCGGCTGATTCCTGCTCTCTTTTATTCATCCTTCTTTTTGCAAGATACCTATTCCGCCTTTGTCGCTGGTGATCATTCAAATTTCTGTGTTTTCCATTCAATATGAGGCCGTATTAGGCTCAAGTTAAAGTAGAAGACAAGATAAATGAAATCCCATAGTGCCAAAGTGGGTCGGTGACATTCGTGTACAAGAGAAGAAGAGTTGGGAGGTGTAAGAGAAGAGCCGACATTGATCAGCAACACATATGAATCACGGTTCAGAAGGGAAAAAATACAAACGATGAGCTGATTTGGTTCCCTTGGGGGGGTGGGGGCAAGGGAGATCGCGGAGGCGGTGGGGGCAAGGGAGATTGCGGAGGGGAGCTTGGGTGCTTTTTTCGAGTTGATGATCTGGATTTTCGCTTCAATGGGGGTGGGGGCGAGGCTGATAGCTTGGGAGAGCCCGGGTGCTTGTTGGGATTGGATCGTTTGAGGTGTGAGATGCGACCCATGGTCAGTGATGTGTGGAATCACTAGCTGTGTCAAATAAAGCATGTGGTGAGTACTGGTTAGTTAGGAAACTGCTGCCACTCCACACGTACCTGGAAGTTGAAACAACTTGAAACAACCACACGGCACCACTGAAAGGCTAGTGGCTAAGGAGTTGCTGAACTAATATTTAGTGAACAAGCTAACTCCGTGTCGAGGAGACTGTTGCTATGGTGGGGAGGTTAGTGGTGGTGCAGGGCCTCGCAACGGTGGCAAGGCTAGCAATGGCGCCGAGGATTGTAATGATAAGTTCAAGCGTGAGCGGTAGGCTGGAGCGGAGGAAGCAGTAGCGACGAAGTGGGAGTGAGGCTGAGAGCACAGGAGCGAGAGCGGAGACAAGGAAGTGAAAGCAGATATAGTGCAAGGGTGCGAGGGTCCGGCTTGTATGGATTGAGCGAGGGCGATGTGACCAGGGAGACTGAGCTGAGCGTCCTAACCGCTAGCTTAACTAAGCCCTGCAGCAATGATTTGATTGGGAGGCTGGACCTGGCTGGACTGATAGCGACGAAGCTAGACCCACACCGACGGGACTGCAGCAATGAAGGAGAGGCCGAACTGATAACAAGTAAGCTACACGCAAGCCAACCAGACTATTGAAGTTGGTTAATCGATTGAAGTGCTGGCAGGATCGAGAGACTCACCTTGGGGGAACGGCTTGATCCTTTGTCAAGGGGAAGGTGGTGCGTATGTCCCTTACTAGGGCGTTGCAGCGTGAGCGGACCCGCAATTCCACAACCCAGGGCCAAATTTAACGCCCCGGGGATTACGGCCTCTCGAGTGCCCGGATCCGCGGCTCTTCCAGCTGGAGAAGTCGGCTGCTCATGTGTGTGGCCGGGCCGGTTGGCGCAATCGACAACTGGGGCTGGTCGGACACTCCTTGGGCGGCCGTGCTGGCAGCCACATCGATCCCAGAACTCTTTGCGGACCTCCTCCTCATCGACCCGGTGATCGGACCGGCACATGATCACGACATGGCCATCACCACCAGCCTTGTCACCCTGGCTGTTGCCCGCCAGTCGGACCTGAATCCTTTCCACAGATAAACCTCTCCTGGTTTCCGCATCTTTTGAACACCATGTCCCGAGCATCTTCCCCAAGCACTATCCCTTGCTCTCCCCCAGCATGATCTACGACGCCAAGCGGCTGATTGGCCGCAAATTCAACGACGCCGATGTCCAACGTGACATGAAACTGTACCCCTTCAAGGTCTTCAAGAAGGGCAACAAGCCTGTCCTCCACGTTGAGTTCAAGGGCAAGACTTTTTGGAGATGTCCCAATATAATATGGCCTATCTTGCATGAAAACTGTTACACACTTCTTGTTTGATAATAGAGATTTGTGAATTGCACATCAATTCTATAGGCTTGTCTTTTGTTGTAAAATGCTGAAATGAGATAACCACGATAAAATCTGGTCAAAAGATGAACTAAGTGAAATCATGGGTGCTTCTCAAAGTGCAAAGAGGTTAATTTAATGCAACAAACATATCAATCTTCAGAAGATGATTCAGTGATTCGATCAAATTGTGCTTTGACAAGTGGCAGCATCTGTTGAAAAACTTTCCACACATTTCCCACAGACATTTCCGCAAAACTGATTCCAATCTCCTCAAGAACATTGGTTGCCACTTCATGAAACCATTCCGGAGTAATTTCAAACATTGAGGTGCGGTCTTGGAAATCAGACTCCAAAACTGAGTTCACGACTTGGGCCGGAACTGGTACTAGTTGATCCGTAGTTCCTTTAGCTTCAGGTGTGCTGTAACAGAATTCAGCACTACATCCAGTTGGGAGTGCAGTTCAATGGTCAAGGCGCCGTTTGGAATGGTTGTAGATATCAACCCAAATGTCTACACTGGATTGAAACACCGGTATCCATAAGAAAAGAAAAAGGAGCCTGGTACAGTACTGTCAGTTGTGAATCATGTTATTTAATGTCAACCAGGATGCGTGACTTACTTTTGAACCCTATCATTGGGGTCATAAACAGAAGTTTGGATTGCTTCTTCAATGTTATTCATGATGGATCGGTTATGTTGTTTCATCATCTGGGACCATAGGGCCTCAATCTTTTGATTGTGAGTTGATTTGGTGTAGTGCATTCTTGCTTTGGCTTCCTCTACGCTCACTCCAGCAAATTGATGAGACAACCAGGGAAAATATGTTCCAACAAGAACAGTTTCACTCCCAAAGTTGCTGGTAATCTTCAGTGGTATGCCTCCAATAGTTGATGCCAGATGGAGAAAATACACTCCAATGTGTCGTGGGTCGTTATTTGTCACGTGCACAAACATTCCAAGAATTTTTCTTGACCAAGCGTCAATGAATCCGTACACACAAATTCCATACTTCTTCAACTTGTCATGTCCATCAATAGACCAGATGTGATTGGGACCATAAGTTCTGTACACCCGTCGAATGCAAGCATGACGGAGCCGGGCTGCAACTCCTTCAGGATCTACTTGCTTAAGTACTTCATAGACCATTTGTCTGATGGGGAGATAAGGGGTTGTGTACGTAAGTGCAAGGTCTAGTATCTGGCTTCTTTGGGAAGATTTGGGAGCTCACCTGGGTATTCGTATGGAGTATTGACGCATCAGGATAGTTTGCATCCTCCGATATCCAACATTGTCATGGAGGAGACTTCTCCGGGCGTGGTCAACAGCTTCAAAAACCCTTTCCATTGTTACCTGTCCTTCTGCTACATCATTAACAAGCAATTTAATCTTGAGCCTCCGTAAGTACCGTTTGACAGTACTGATTGAGACTTTGAGTTTAACTTCCTTTAGTAGTCATCCGACAATAGAGAAAATTATTTAAGCAGGCACAACAGCTCATCAAGTACTGAGGATCATACCATTCTTTCTGAAGAGCAATTCACCTCTGAAAATGAGCTTGTCAATAGCAATGTCGCATTTTCAAATGCAACAAATAATTTGAACACTTTTCACTCAAATGAAGACTGCACAGATCATTCCACCTCTAATGAAAACCGTACCAATAATTCATACTCTGATGAAGAAAATCACAGCCTTTCAGACAACAATGAAGACCTTCCAAGCAAATTTAGCTCCAAAAAAGACTATTCAGATGTGTCAAACACAAACAATGAATTTTCAGATTCTGCTAGCTCTCACAACAGTGACACTGACAACAGAGGCCACAGATGGAATCTAGCCTCAGATGAAGACAATTTGACCTCGGATGAAGACTCTTTGGCCTCCAATGAAGACGGTTTTGCCTCCAATGAAGATGATTCCGCCTCTGACAAAGATGATTCCGCCTCTGACAAAGATGATTCTGCCTCTGACAAAGATGATTCCGCCTCCTACAAAGATGATTCCGCCTCCAACCAAGATGATTCCACCTCTGATGAAAATGGTTCAACTTTCAATGAAGACAATTCAGCCTCACACAAAGAAAGTTTTTCTCACAGCCCTGATAATGGTAGTCAGGACAACCATGAATATTCAACAATCAAAAATGGAAATACTGAATCTGATTCTCATGAAGACAAAGACCCAATGACATCAGACTACTCTGAATTATCGGGATCCGATGACAATGATTTCTCCCAACTATCAGGCTCAGATGCTGCCACAAACAGCAACTCAACCAATAACCAGTCACCTGATCACTTGGAAAGGAAAATTGTGCAGAAACTACTAGCCCAAGGCCATAAAGGTCCAAGAATCATCAAGAACTTGAAAACTGAGCATGGCATTGACATTCTTCCTCGGACATTCTCTAGGAAGCGCAAGAGATGGGGTCTGCGGCACAAGGACCTTCAAAATCTTCCACCACCCCCTTTGTCACCCCCAGTACGAGCATCAATCTTGTCATCTCATTCCAAAGGTCTTACTCTTGTTGAAATTCAAGCTCGTCTACTAAAGGAAGTTAAACTCAAAGTCTCAATCAGTACTGTCAAACGGTACTTACGGAGGCTCAAGATTAAATTGCTTGTTAATGATGTAGCAGAAGGACGGGTAACAATGGAAAGGGTTTTTGAAGCTGTTGACCACGCCCGGAGAAGTCTCCTCCATGACAATGTTGGATATCGGAGGATGCAAACTATCCTGATGCGTCAATACTCCATACGAATACCCAGGTGAGCTCCCAAATCTTCCCAAAGAAGCCAGATACTAGACCTTGCACTTACGTACACAACCCCTTATCTCCCCATCAGACAAATGGTCTATGAAGTACTTAAGCAAGTAGATCCTGAAGGAGTTGCAGCCCGGCTCCGTCATGCTTGCATTCGACGGGTGTACAGAACTTATGGTCCCAATCACATCTGGTCTATTGATGGACATGACAAGTTGAAGAAGTATGGAATTTGTGTGTACGGATTCATTGACGCTTGGTCAAGAAAAATTCTTGGAATGTTTGTGCACGTGACAAATAACGACCCACGACACATTGGAGTGTATTTTCTCCATCTGGCATCAACTATTGGAGGCATACCACTGAAGATTACCAGCAACTTTGGGAGTGAAACTGTTCTTGTTGGAACATATTTTCCCTGGTTGTCTCATCAATTTGCTGGAGTGAGCGTAGAGGAAGCCGAAGCAAGAATGCACTACACCAAATCAACTCACAATCAAAAGATTGAGGCCCTATGGTCCCAGATGATGAAACAACATAACCGATCCATCATGAATAACATTGAAGAAGCAATCCAAACTTCTGTTTATGACCCCAATGATAGGGTTCAAAAGTAAGTCACGCATCCTGGTTGACATTAAATAACATGATTCACAACTGACAGTACTGTACCAGGCTCCTTTTTCTTTTCTTATGGATACCGGTGTTTCAATCCAGTGTAGACATTTGGGTTGATATCTACAACCATTCCAAACGGCGCCTTGACCATTGAACTGCACTCCCAACTGGATGTAGTGCTGAATTCTGTTACAGCACACCTGAAGCTAAAGGAACTACGGATCAACTAGTACCAGTTCCGGCCCAAGTCGTGAACTCAGTTTTGGAGTCTGATTTCCAAGACCGCACCTCAATGTTTGAAATTACTCCGGAATGGTTTCATGAAGTGGCAACCAATGTTCTTGAGGAGATTGGAATCAGTTTTGCGGAAATGTCTGTGGGAAATGTGTGGAAAGTTTTTCAACAGATGCTGCCACTTGTCAAAGCACAATTTGATCGAATCACTGAATCATCTTCTGAAGATTGATATGTTTGTTGCATTAAATTAACCTCTTTGCACTTTGAGAAGCACCCATGATTTCACTTAGTTCATCTTTTGACCAGATTTTATCGTGGTTATCTCATTTCAGCATTTTACAACAAAAGACAAGCCTATAGAATTGATGTGCAATTCACAAATCTCTATTATCAAACAAGAAGTGTGTAACAGTTTTCATGCAAGATAGGCCATATTATATTGGGACATCTCCAAAAAGTCTTGCCCTTGAACTCAACGTGGAGGACAGGCTTGTTGCCCTTCTTGAAGACCTTGAAGGGGTACAGTTTCATGTCACGTTGGACATCGGCGTCGTTGAATTTGCGGCCAATCAGCCGCTTGGCGTCGTAGATCATGCTGGGGGAGAGCGAGGGATAGTGCTTGGGGAAGATGCTCGGGACATGGTGTTCAAAAGATGCGGAAACCAGGAGAGGTTTATCTGTGGAAAGGATTCAGGTCCGACTGGCGGGCAACGGCCAGGGTGACAAGGCTGGTGGTGATGGCCATGTCGTGATCATGTGCCGGTCCGATCACCGGGTCGATGAGGAGGAGGTCCGCAAAGAGTTCTGGGATCGATGTGGCTGCCAGCACGGCCGCCCAAGGAGTGTCCGACCAGCCCCAGTTGTCGATTGCGCCAACCGGCCCGGCCACACACATGAGCAGCCGACTTCTCCAGCTGGAAGAGCCGCGGATCCGGGCACTCGAGAGGCCGTAATCCCCGGGGCGTTAAATTTGGCCCCGGGTTGTGGAATCGCGGGTCCGCTCACGCTGCAACGCCCTAGTAAGGGACATACGCACCACCTTCCCCTTGACAAAGGATCAAGCCGTTCCCCCAAGGTGAGTCTCTCGATCCTGCCAGCACTTCAATCGATTAACCAACTTCAATAGTCTGGTTGGCTTGCGTGTAGCTTACTTGTTATCAGTTCGGCCTCTCCTTCATTGCTGCAGTCCCGTCGGTGTGGGTCTAGCTTCGTCGCTATCAGTCCAGCCAGGTCCAGCCTCCCAATCAAATCATTGCTGCAGGGCTTAGTTAAGCTAGCGGTTAGGACGCTCAGCTCAGTCTCCCTGGTCACATCGCCCTCGCTCAATCCATACAAGCCGGACCCTCGCACCCTTGCACTATATCTGCTTTCACTTCCTTGTCTCCGCTCTCGCTCCTGTGCTCTCAGCCTCACTCCCACTTCGTCGCTACTGCTTCCTCCGCTCCAGCCTACCGCTCACGCTTGAACTTATCATTACAATCCTCGGCGCCATTGCTAGCCTTGCCACCGTTGCGAGGCCCTGCACCACCACTAACCTCCCCACCATAGCAACAGTCTCCTCAACACGGAGTTAGCTTGTTCACTAAATATTAGTTCAGCAACTCCTTAGCCACTAGCCTTTCAGTGGTGCCGTGTGGTTGTTTCAAGTTGTTTCAACTTCCAGGTACGTGTGGAGTGGCAGCAGTTTCCTAACTAACCAGTACTCACCACATGCTTTATTTGACACAGCTAGTGATTCCACACATCACTGACCATGGGTCGCATCACACACCTCAAACGATCCAATCCCAACAAGCACCCGGGCTCTCCCAAGCTATCAGCCTCGCCCCCACCCCCATCAAAGCGAAAATCCAGATCATCAACTCGAAAAAAGCACCCAAGCTCCCCTCCGCAATCTCCCTTGCCCCCACCGCCTCCGCGATCTCCCTTGCCCCCACCCCCCCGAGGGAACCAAATCAGCTCATCGTTTGTATTTTTTCCCTTCTGAACCGTGATTCATATGTGTTGCTGATCAATGTTGGCTCTTCTCTTACACCTCCCAACTCTTCTTCTCTTGTACACGAATGTCACCGACCCACTTTGGCACTATGGGATTTCATTTATCTTGTCTTCTACTTTAACTTGAGCCTAATACGGCCTCATATTGAATGGAAAACACAGAAATTTGAATGATCACCAGCGACAAAGGCGGAATAGGTAGCTTGCAAAAAGAAGGATGAATAAAAGAGAGCAGGAATCAGCCGAAACGGTCACCACTGCACCCCCTCCGTCTGGCATCCACATCATCAAAGGGCACGTGAAGCCGATCGATCTATTCCCCAATATCACAGCCGACCTCATGAAACGAGTTGCTGCTTACAACGCACAGGTTGCTGCTCATGAAGCGAATCCGAAAACAGTCAAAAAGCCCTGGAAAACACAAATAATCGCTCGCAATCCAACCGATGCCGAAAATACTAGCGCTTTGGAATACGTCAAGGCAAACTTTGTTCAAGTTCATGACGGTTATACCAAAATATACAACGAATCAACTAGTCAACTGATTGCAATTGTGCAATACTTGCCCATCGAATCGATGCCGAATGGCCAATTGGATGAACTCAACTTCCTAACTTCATTCCTTAATCGTTGCAAGGAGTTCATTCATGCTGTATCCTCAAAGACTCGGAAATGTGGGGGGGTGATGTGGGCGATTGGGTGGCGCAAAGGGTACGAAGGCCTCGAAATTATTGGACGCTATCGGAACAAAAAGGCCATCGAAAAAAATCCAACAGGCTACGAAGCACTCATGTCGGAATCCTCCAAGGCTGGCAAAATACTCTGGAAACTATTTCACAGCTTTGGAAATGTTGCTGTCGAGAAGAACAAGGCCTACATGGACTGCCACGGCATCCCCTCAATTGCCGATGTGAACTTTCCAAAATCCGCAGAAGACAAGTCCCCGTACGGTTTTGCCTCCAACCTTGCATACTCAGCAAACGGCTTTTACAATCACCATCACAAAGACACTGGTGATGCCACTGACCTCCCGCTGGCGTTTGCCATGATCCTTCCAACCGCCAAAAAAACTGGACAGATTGCGCCCCCAGGATATAAGGTTGAAAACGGGCAGTTTATTTTTCGTGACATCAAGGTAGCTCTAAATTTCAGCCCTGCCTCTGTTTGTCTCATGATATTCCGAGCTCAGGAGTATGTTCATGGAACCCTCAAGCCAACCGAGTCCAAAAACTGTACCAAAACTGGCATCTCGCTTCAAGTTGCCACTAGGGCAAGTAATGCTTGTCAGAACTACATGAATGGCGAGTATGACGATAGAGATGATATGTATTTTGGTGGCGTTTATCATCATTTAGACAAAGATAGCAACGATCACAGTACCTAGAAATCATTTTCAATCCAGAATTGTATTTAAATTGTTGTTCACTAGAGAATGCGTGTCCTGAAGAGAATTTTCAATGAAAATTACGTGACAAAGCTTGGGGAATCTTAAATGAATGTGCAGTAGTTGGGAGTCAATGATCTCATTCAGTGTTGCTAAACAAATGCATTTCGAACTGAATGTGCGGGAGATGGAGATGCAGAAACAAATGAATGTGAATCAAAAGAATGTGGAGCAGTTGGAATTCGATGTCAAAAGTATGAATCTGGTTGAGAGGTCAAGAGGTACTAGTGTTCTCTAAACCTGGAACTGATGATTAGGTGCCACGACCTGAAGAATGGAGGGGTTCTTCTGGAATCTTCAACAGGATGTGAGACAGGGAGCCACGTTGTGAACTTTGCTGAGAGGGTTGAGACAGAGTGCCATGTTGAGATCGTCTTTGAGAGAGAGGCCTTGGGACTCGAATTGGGACCTTAAGAGAGACTGGTGCAGTTGAAGTTGAATAGTCAGTATTGGATTTAACTGATACACGGTTTTTTGGAACTTATTCCTACCCTTATTTGACAAATCAGTTTCAAATATGTGATCACATGGAGGTCCAAATCCAAGAGCCTTGCATACTTTGTTACAAACATGCTCTTCAAGAAATGTTTTGATTCCATATCTTGAGTTGTTACCGTCAGACCATCGCCTGAAAAATAACTGTAAGCATTTGACTATAAGTTTGTATGTAGAAATTTGAATAACATACCCCTCATCCAAGTCGATGATTTGTGGATCAGTGAGAATAGGTCCCACACCTTGCAAGTCACAGATCAGGCTTTTTCCTTTAGAGCTGACATATGACCAATGCGTAAATGCAGTCAACAGGCGGGCAATTTCCGGGTCTATACCAGGTCGATTCTCTGCATTCCTGAAGTCCACATTGCTTGAATATTTGACATATTTTCCATCCAATGCCACCTCCAAGAAGTAAACCTCAGTGGGTGTTTCACTTTCACCGGTATAAACTACGGCATGCCTAACAACCTAGAATGGAATTATTATGACGAAGGAGATAAGTGCATGATGATATATTTATTATGACGTTATGAATAGCTAACCTCAAGTTGCTTTCCTTTGGTCAGATAATCTTGACTCAGTCTTTGACAGGTGGGCAACACCATCTTGAATTTGTTCAATAGAAGTGCACTTGCTTCGTACATGAGCGCATCCGTTGCGTGATGAGTGAGTTGTGGAGTCTTGTCATGGTAGCGTATTTTGGCAACATATTTCAGAATCTCCATGGATCCATTGGTGGTGAGTGATTTGACTTCAGCTCTAAATGCCTTTCTCATACTCCCTTCACCAATCTTTTGGTCAAGGTGAACTTTCAAAGTAATTGGTTCTGCCTCGGCCCCAAGCAAAAGAAACCTTTTGCTTGAAAAGTTATCAAATTCAGGTTTGTCGCTCTGAGTCTGAAATATTAAGCGGTGTGCGTTGATCCAGCCTGCAGTATTGACTGAAATCGTTGAGGGTACAGACCGGCCAAGGTAACCGATTTGGGTAGATAGACTTGCAGGACCCCTGGCAGGTACAGTACCTGTGGAAATGTGAATTATTATACACATCTATTCAAAGCACAATTGATTAGATAGTAAAATAAAAGTGTAAAACTCACAAGCAACACCATTGGCAGCCCATGAATCAGATTTCTTGACCGCTTTGCTTGGTCTTGCTGGATGAGACTTGTTGGTACGATTTGAGTCTGAAGGGTGTGATTTTTAATTTGAGAATGTCTTTTGGGTGTGAGGTCTTGTGGACAGGACCTCAATTGATGGTAATTCTGCATCAGAGCTAGGTGAATCAGAATCAGATGATATCTTCTGGGCTTTTCTTCGGCAGGAGGGGGCCTTGCTTGGAAGGTATTCACTACTATCGGAATATTCATCTTGATTTTTATTGGAATCACTATCTTCACATGGATGTTGGTACGCCAAATCAACTTGAATAGGCTTTCTATTGGTTGATTTGTGGACTACAAAAACTAGAGAATTTAAATCAAGCAGGCGACTTTTTCCGTGAAGAAGACTAGCATTTTGTTCAGCATGACGCGGTAGTCTATCTAGCAAGAGTTTCTGGAGAATCTCTGGAGTGAATCTACTCAAGAGTTGAGCCCGTAATTCTTCAAACAGGTTGGGGTTGTTGACATCAACCGTTTGTTTGATATTGAATAGTAACGGATTGTTTGCAGGCTTTTTTCCTTTGTACAGGACCAATCCGCAGTCAATGAGTCAAATGTTGGGGGATGGTGCAAATTTTGTCTCCTTGAGGGCGGCCGTGGTTGGTTTCTTTTTGGGGTAAGGAGCGGCTGAGGGTTTTTTTCTCTTAGCAGTGATTGCACTTCGGAAGTATTCTTTAGATCCAACTGGTGGTTGACTGGAGGAGCTTGTGGAGTCTGAAAGAGGACAAATACGGCTAGAGGTAGGCTTTTTCTTTGGACGACTATGGGAGGTAGGTTGGCTATCAAAACTGTTCACGAATGATGGGGGATTGTGTGAAGAAGCTTCAGATTTGTCGTGGCTTCCTGTGCCTTTTAGGCATTTAGAACACCAGGAGAAGGTTAGGGCGGCGCTGGTCCACCTTTGGCACTTTGCACAGGTGGGCATGATTGATGCTGGGGAGGAGCGAGCGTCCTTCTCTGCCCGACAGATGTCCGGCATTTATAACAGCAAGAAGTTGTTATAAATCACACCTGACACACACTGCTTGCTACGGGTTTCATTAGCATACCAGCCAACTGCAAATGTTTTCTTCAAGTTGTTATCTGTAACGTGCTACATAGTACAATATGGGGGAAATGCGAGGATTGCACGCAAAGTAGATTGGTCCAAGGACCAAAAGTGGCTCTTGGATTGGTCCAAGAGTCTACGCGACCCAATTGAGGATGTATTTCATTACTCCTGGCTTCGAGAGCATCCGTCGGAGCAATCTTTGAAATTGTAAGCGTTAAGTGTTATCGGGAATCCCCTGCCAGGATCCTCTTCACCATTCATCCTGGCCCAATCACGAAGATGGTGTATGTACATCTGTGGAGTTGCATGTCCAAACCTGTTGCAACTAGGTTATGACATGTAAGAGCTATGTACATGTACTGTTTGTAGTATGTGTGTGCAATGTTTTTTTCGGAAGTGTGTCAGGTGTTGGCGCGATTGGCGCGATTTGAGGTTGGCGCGAAATATGACCCCTGTGGGCTTCCGTACGCCGCCCCAACCAAGACGCTTGGGTGGCATCGCCCACGGGCGCCGGACTGATGGTGTCAAGGGCAGCTGTCCACCTGCGGCCTATACTGGCGCCCCCACGGCCCTCACGACCCCAAGCGTGACATGGTGGCGTCAGTATGCCAACCTGGTCATCCTGGCGTACTGTACCGCCCACCTGGCGCATGTACGACTGAAGCGTCAGGTGGGCGCAGGCGCTTTTGCCGATTCGCCCGGGTGTGTAGTTCCTGCACGCCTGACATTGGGCCTCCAACGGCGCAGCTTCAACTCCACCCTCTTCAACAAATGGCCGCTCATGAGGGGGAGGAATGCCATTGAGTGGGGTGGTGTCCAACGGGCTTTCCAGCTCCCCTGTGCAGTCCAAAAAAAGGACCTCTGGCCCACTCCCAATCCCCCTCTACCTATAAATGGATCGCTCCACCATACACTCCATTTTCTTTTGGGAGTGCAACTGCCTCAGCTCCTTTATTGTGTTGCATTTTGGTGCCCTGATAACTAGAGATTGCCATTGGACACAGCATTGTGGTACTCCATGGGGAGGCCAGCTGCCCAAAGCCAAAAAGGATGGAGGAGTGCATCCAGCAAAATTTGGGAGTGCATTGAGGCTGACCCAATAAACACAAGCACCAAGAGGCAAGAGGCCTGGCTTCGCAGTGGGCAACAGTGCTCATGTGAATCTGCAGAAGCACGTATAATAGTCGCAGTAAAAAGGGCCAAATGAAGTGAAAAGTGCCAATAGTAGATCAAAGTCTGGACGCACTCACCCCAGGCCAGCCATTTCAGTTCCAAGGCCCCCTTTTTCAGAGAGTTGCTTGGGGACGTTCTGCGGCTCCAGGCCTCCTCCCCAAATCCAGGGCTACGAAAGAAAGATCATTAAGTTGTTCAAGAGACAGCAAGCCGGAGACAGCGCAAGAAGAACTGTGGGGACGCATTACAAGATCAAAAAGAAGCGAACACAAAAGCACTAGTTCGAAATATAAGGGAGGAGAGGGAAGTGGTGGGCGGGGTGATAATAATACATCGGATGGGAACGCGGAACAGGATATTTGTTCGTGAGGAAAAATAGTCTGCTTCTGCTACACCAGTAAATATATGTATGTACTCCTGATGATAACAATACTGCCATGTGCCGTTTGGGAGGTCCATAAGGGAGGGCACACAGGGATTAAGAAAGACAAAAAGCAAGCGAAGCGCTGTTGATTTTGAGGGGAAATCTTGCACTAGTGTTCATTTTGGGTGGGAGATCAAGCGACTTTGGCGAGTTTGTCGGCCCGGTCGTCTTCGGCGATCGAGCCGAGGGGCGTAGAGGCGTGGTGGTTGTCGAACTCGCCGTTGACGAGCCGCTGGCGATAGGCGTTGGAGCCGAGGATGGAGCTGTTCATGTACAGCTGGTCGACCTGCTCGAGCGACAGACCCTTCGTCTCAGGAATACTGTAAGATGACGCCAACAAGCAAGTCAGACAACGAGGCTCTCGACACGGGCTATATGGGGGGTGGGACTGACCAGAAGAAGGTGAATAAGAAGCACAAGGCACAGCATGCGCCCCAGATGAAGAACACGTTCGACTTCAGCCCGGCTTTGCCCTCACCCACATCGACCAGGTAGGGTGTCGAGTATCCGATGGCGAAGTTCCTGGATGGGAAAGCGGAGGTCAGTTGGGAAACGGTGGGAACAGAGGTGAGTAGAAGAGAGACGAACAAGGCCCAGTTGGATGCGGTGGACATGGACATGGCCTTGGCTCGGATGGCCAATGGATAAATCTCACTGGTCACAACCCTGTTGGAAATAGACGTCAAATGATTAGACGTCGGACTCGGCGAGGATCAGGATATGAAAGTAAACTCACCATGCGATGGGGCCCTGTAGGGCAACGAGTCGAAGGAGGATGTCAGCGTTGGCTTGACGCAAAGCAGGTCAGGGGAAATAAAGGCTTACCCAAGTGGCTGCAAACGCGCCGATGTAGATGCACACGAGCGAGATCAAAGCGCGCTGGCCATCCCTGTTGGTGCTTTCAAGCTTCAATCCGATGATTGCGACCATGAATTCACAGACACACATGACGGCCTGTAGGGGGAATGAAGGACAACGGTGGTCAGAGTAGGCAGAGGAAGGGTCAAGGGGGATTGATGGCGTACAGCGCCGGTCAACAAGAGCGATCGTCGTCCGGCCTTGTCCACCAACCAGATTCCGGGGATGGTCATGACTACATTGACCTGCGACCGATACAACACAACGGTCAGCTAGGGTGCTTTATCATGAACTTTCTAGAAGAGGATCGGGTACTCACGACGTTGGTGATGATCGTGATGGTGAATGCGTTCTGGATCCCACTGTTTTTGAAAAAGCTGTGGAAGGATTCAAATGTCAAGACCTGGTCATATGTAGTAGGCGAATAACACACGGCTTACGTTGTGCCGTAGTAGAAGATGAAGTTGATCCTAAAATTAGAGAGAGGCCAGGTTAGTGCAAGAGTTTAGACGAGCAAGAGATTGACGAGTGGGCGACACACCCGGTGAGCTGTTGGAGGGCTTGAATACCCATACCGGTCAGCGTCCTGAGACGGTATTTGCCGGGTCCGGATTTGAAGCAGTCGGCGTAAGTGGAGGTGCCCATGGCGCGTTCGGCGCGCAGGCTTTCGACGACCTCCTCGTACTCGCTCAACACCTGGGGGGACGAGACTGGGATAGAGAGGAGTCTGGAGAGCGACTTCTTGGCCTCCTCTTCGCGGCCCTTGAGGATCAGGTACTTGGGCGACTCGGGCAGGATGTATAGTCCGAGAGACAAGATGAATGCCCAGACGAACTGCAATCCGAAGATGGGTTAGCATTGGATGGAGGTGGTAGGACGGAGGAGGAAGGTGTGGGTTTACCTGGATGCCGATGGGGATTCGGTACGAGCTGGCATCTGAAAAGTTCTGGGTAGCGTTAACGACGATGGCAGCGACCAAGAGACCGATGGTGATGGCCCATTGATAACAGGCCACGACAGCGCCACGGATCCATTTGCTGTGGCAGGAGGGGATTGCAAGCGAGTAAGTCAGGGTATGGATGAGAAAGCGAAGAAGAAAGGACGAACGGGGCACATTCAGACTGGTACATGGGGACCAGACAAGACGTCATTCCGACGCCGAGACCGGCAAACACACGGCCGACGGTGAAGACGGGGACGGAGGTGGAAGCGGTTTGCAGGGCCACGCCGACACAGAAGACGGCGCAGGCGACGATGACACCCCATCTGCGGCCGACTGTCACGGCGGGTGGGTGGCAGAGTGAGCTGGGATGTAACATGTACTGAGGGAGTCTGGACACGTACGGCGGTCTCCGAAAGGGTATGCTAACAGGGCACCCGTAAACGTCCCGGCCGAGAGGATAGAGGTGACCAGAGAATCGTTGGCAGTCGTGAGCTATGTGATTAGTTGCAGAGGGGTCAAAATGAGTTGGAGTCGGATCGAGGTACATGAACGCAGCGAAGAAAACGAGTTTCGGGGCAGCTTACTCGGTATTCCCCGTTGGGCTGCAGATCTCCAAAGTGCTGCTGCCTGGAACGTTGTAGTAAAGAAGCGTCAGTCTCACCGATTTGGCCCTGTATGGTTGGGCGGCACTGACCAGTAAGGCATCTCCTTGGTTCCGGAGATGTAACCCTGGATAGATCACGAAGCAACGGGAGGCGCATGTAAGGCGCTGATTGACATGTGTGGGGGGGAGTGTGGGGTACATGGAAGAGATCTACTGACAGTGTCATAGCCGTACAAGAATCTGCAGTGATCGTCAGTGGGGTAAGAGATGTGAGTGTGTCAGCCCAGAAGTCTCGCGAAGGCGCCGCTGTTGAGGGGGGATGGACGCACCCTCCAAAGGCCGCAAACAGCGCCATGGCCACTCCGACCAGCTTGGCCCTGGTCGTTGCAGGCTCCCCGAGGGGGATCACCCGATCGTCAAACGCTTTTGACATTCTCGAAGATTCTGGACGGGAGCTGCTCTAGCAGGGAAGACGCACGCCGAGCGTTGTCAGCTGCGGCCGGAGGGTGGATGCGCGGGATGGATGGGATGACACGTACCGGTTGGACTCAGGAATTCGGGTGGGGGGTGGAAGGTCTGAGCTGGATCTGAGTGTGGGTTAGCGCAGAGTATTGTCCGTTGAGGCGGAGAGATGGGAGGCGGTAGGTTTTTATTGTGTGTGTGTGTGAGTGTTTGTGGGTGGTTTTGATTAATAAGTTATTTGGAATAGCTTATGATGAATGAATCTTGAGCAGAGTAATGATGTTGCGTGCAACAACGCTTTCGAGAAGGAGGTTGGCGGGCAGTTGGGATGGTGCTGATGAGGAGGGTGTGGAGGCGACAGGAGATCCTTTATGGGGATCTGATCAAGGAGGACGATTGTGGGGAAATTCGAGGGAGTTCCTGGGGACTCCCAGGAGAGAGATGTACGGTATGGGTATTTGCGAATATTCAATGCAATGTATGCACTACGTCGGGTGGTGAAACGACGATGTGAAGCGGTGGGGCGGGTAAGGATGGCTGAATCGGAGCAAGACCAGTTCCGTTTTGGGCCTCTTGGAGAGTGTACCGAGGTGTGGTGGAAGCAAGTCAGCTGGGCAGTGGGGGCAGTCTGTATACAGTGGTGCCCGGAGGAACTGGGGATTGGGATACAGTCTGTGGGGTGTGTGGTCGGGCTTGTCGGTGATGGCGACTGAGTCGGAGTCGGGCGCTGGCTGAGCGCGTCTGCGGTTAGTATCCACTTAATTCTTCTCCTGGCGGCCGGGGTAGCGATGACGAGCACGCTGTGGAGCTGTAGCGCTTGTGGACGGGGATTGAGTTTTCCGCTTCTCAGCGGGCGGCCTTCTTCCTGCTGCTTCTTTTGGCGTGTACTGGGAGCGAAAGCCGAACGCCTGCAATCGATCCGAGGGAGACTGAGACCGGGTCAACTGATCAAGCCAAGGCACACTGCACTCGGATGGATCTCGCTGGAAGATGGCTGTGTTCTGTGGGCTTGTCGGGGGCAGAGCGAGTCGGTTGGGGCTGGCAGTCATGAGATGGCGAGAAGCACACGCGCTCGACGCTGCGATGCTCAGCATTCTCGACACGCTGCTCACCAATCCCGGAATATCTACTTGCTTCATCCGGACCGCCGGAGATGGTGTCCCCATGAAGATGCCGATTTTCCCTACAACGGAGCTGTGAGTTCTGGTCTGCACCCAAATCCGGACACCCCCAGACAGCTGCGAGCCTTGTGGAGCTGTCAGGAGTCGGCTGGATGGCATGGGCAGGCATGAACCGTCTATCCGGCGAGCCGCGGAGACATAAAAGAAATACATAAGAGCTTACATAATTGCCCGTCGAGGTGGGCGAAGACCGTCAGAGACGGATTTGTACACTCCATCGAGACAAAACGTGGCCCGGGCCGAGATCAACGGAGCCTGGATCGGCCTGGATATTCAAGCTGAGCTCATCATGAGCAATTCCCTTTTTTGGCTCCAGGCGAGAGAAACACCCAAGCTCATCGTCAACCTCAAACGATGCCCATATCATCCACCGATGTGTTTACGTTGACGCGCATCAGAGCTCACCAAATTCTTGACCTTGGAGGGACAGACGACACTGGCGAGGAGGTGCATTTTGGCCTCCACAGCTACACAACATCCATGCACATGGTCCGACTCGAGGTCTTGAAAAGGCTGAAAAAGGATGGAAGAGGGGGTGCAGATTTTCCCCACCCGGGCAAACTTCCTTAACTGTGAAAGTGACGAGGGTCGAAGAGTGACAGTCGCAGACCTCGTTGTGAAAACCCCGCCAGTCGGCCCATATCCAGACTGCGCACCCATGACCACGTCATCAATCCTGGATGCTGGGATTCCGTTGTGGCCAGGAGAGGAGCCCGGGCATCACATCTAACGAGTGATTTCAGGGTGGATGCTCCCCCTAACATGTCTCGAAAGTCGTGAAGAGAGGGGCCGAGGTGGGAATGGAATAGTCGCGTAGACGGATAGTTGGCTCACACAGAATCAGCACAGGAACAGCTCAAAGGAAGTGGCAGAGCAGGCCGATTCGGCCTCGCTGACCCCTCATCCAAGATGTCTACTCTCGAGTCCACACAAGAGCTGGACGGTCAACAAGAAGGCACAGAACACACATTTGGTACCGTGCAGCCGTCCAAAGCTTGGGAGAACTCGGATCCGGATAAGAGAGACCTGCGTCGCAAGGGGATGTTATCCTGCTAATATCGGATGGCGGCGAAAATGCAAGCCAGTAGCTCAGCAGAGCAGGGCTCTGTGTGCGCAGATCGAAGCCGGGTGGGCCCGCTGGTGCACCGACAAGGAACGACGCGGATGAATCGTCTGCTGGGACGCAGGGCGAGCGAGAATGATTGGGCGGGTCTTCGGGTTGGTGCTCGTCATGGGCACGCGTCGTCCGAGTGGACCTGTGTCAAGCTATATTGACCCCCCGCTTGGAGGGAAGATCGACTGGGCAAGACTTCTGGCAGCGCGCTGGGCCGCCGGGGTCCCGACATGTTTCTCATTCTGGGCACAGAATTTCAGGGCTCGGTGTTCGCCGTCGGTTGGCGGGAATTGGGCGGGATGGATGGGGCTGGCAGCGGGGCCGCTCATGGGAGGCCAGCGTGGCGAACTCGTCCGGAACGACGGTCAAATAGAACACAGAACATCATGTTGTGGGCGGGAAGCCGGGGACCACTCTTTCCAAAACACATCCCATCAAGCATCAAGGCCTCTGCAAGGCCCCAGAGCTGGTGGTCGAACCTCACCCAAGGCTGTACTTTGTGGCCCCGCCTGATCTTTATCGGGCCTAAAACGATAGGGCTGTATGTCCGATAAAGATCAGGTGGGACCACCAAGGAGAGCCTGGGACGAGGGTCGGACTGGCCTGCCACCTCTATAGAGCCTTGCGGAGGACCTGATGCTTGATGGGACGTGTCTTGGAAACAATGGCTTGGAATAGCTTGGCTGGTCCACGCAACCAAACACACAACGAATCAATTCCGGGCAGGTTTTGACTGAGCGGCTGCCACAGTGTAAGACTCCTCAGAGAATGCACTCTGACGATAAGATGTGCGTCGAGGTGATTAGCTCAAGTGCGCCTCGGTATCGGTCCAAACTCGGTGGATTACACTCACCTGACAATAAGATGTGCGTCGAGGTGATTAGCTCAAGTGCGCCTCGGTATCGGTCAAAACTCGGTGAGGAAAGAGTGGAACCGGTACCGGGCGCCTTGGACTAGACTAGGTACAAATGGGCGCAGCCGCAGTAGAGTATGTATGTACAAAGGGAAGTACATGCATAAAGATGAATAAACTTGGGATTTGCTAAGGGCCTGTACCATGGGCCTCAATTTTGAAAAATTTCAACTTTTTTTGCCCTGTGCACAAAAACTGAAAACTAGCGGAGGGTTCAAATGTTGAAATTCTTCACATTTGGGCTCAAGCCTACATTTTGGCCAGGCTCAGTTTTTGTCCCAAGAAATTTTGAGGCAAATAAATTTGGAAAATTTCAATTTTCATGCCCTATGGTACAGGCCCTAAGTTTACCACATTGGCTCTACCCCGGCCTCCAACACCCTCCCCCCCCCCAAGGTGGTAAACTTCACCCCCGTATAAGGATTAGATCCGGACCCTGAAGACCCGGAGATACCCGACCGGGTATCGGGTCGGGTATCCGATTGGGTGTACCGGCAACCCGATCGGGTATCCGACTGGGTATATGTATGAGAGGCTGGAGCTTGGAAAGTGTCTCCAGCCTCTGGTGAGCCAGTCTATTGATTGATGATTGATTGGTGTGATCAATCATCAAGTGTGATGCAAGCATTTTGAGCATTTGATGGTAGCAATCCTATGAAAACTTGTATGTTATTTTTATTTTGTTTTTCGGAAAATAACTCGATAAAAGTATTGGGTGAGAGAAAAATGAGGAATTTTTTGGGGAATGTTAAGTTGAAGAGGATGATGGGAGGATGTAATCAACATCAATCACATTCTCATCGACCCAGTCCTTCAAGCAAATGAGTGCTTCAAGGGTATCGACGCACATTTGGTTTTGTGTATAATCCTGGATATGACGACCAGCTGAGAAAGCTCTCTCAGACGGAGCACTGGATGCTGGGACTGCAAGGTAGGTTTGTGCCATGTTAGCGAGGCTGGGGAACTGGTCGGAGTTGACCTTCCAATACATAAGCGGATCTCGATCTTCGTCTTCACATTCAGAGGCCAGGTAATAGTCAATTTCATCGTCTACCGAGCACATTTTTCTTCGTTTTTTTGTGAACAGGCTGGATTTCAGAGTGTTTCTTGTGGCATTTGGATTGAGATCGTCATCTGTTTGTTCTTTGTTGTAGCAATCGTGTGTGAAAGTGCGGGCTTCGGTCTTGAAGATCTCGAGAACTGTTTTTCGGTCAACTTTCATGAGGTCCAAAAGCTCCAGTCTAAGTACATTGGTTTTGATTCGAGGATCGAGCAAGGTTGAGCAGAGGTAGACTGGTTTTGCAATGGCCGCATCGAAATAGCCCTGCAGCTTATCGAGCATTTCTTGGGCCGAAGGTATCAATTCACGAGCTTGGTACATGTTTGATGCCTTTATTGTCCAAAAAAATAAAACAATCAGTTTTTTTCCAGATGCAATGAGGAAAATTTTTGAAGAGAAGCCTACCTCTTCAATGTTTTTTATCAACATCAGGTATACCGGCGCAGCAAGCACTAAAGTGGCAGTCTTGTCAGGGGAAATGGTCTGAGTTGCCTCATCAAGAGGCTTCAAGAAGTCACAGAGTTGTTTGACTTTGAGCCATTCAGTTTGGCTGAGGTCGTACTTATCAGTCAGGTCATGCGTGTCGCAAAACACCGAGATACACGAATGAAGTTTCCAGGCGCGTTCTAGCATATAGAAGGTTGAATTCCAGCGCGTACTAACATCCTGAACCAAAGTTAGTTCCTCTCCTCGCATTCCAACAGTGATCTTCTTGAAGGATGCAGCTTTCTGGGGTGAGTGTTTCAAGAACGAGGTGAGCCCACTGATCCAAGAGATGATAGGTTTGACTTCGACCAGAGGTGGAGGATCATTCAATAGGTCTGATAGACGATCCGGTACCGATGATGTTGATGCTGGAAGTTGGGTTGGCTTGGAGAATGCTTTGATTCCCGCTTGAGCAGCAAGATTAATCACATGTGCCATACAATTGAGGAGGCACTTCTGATTATCAAATGAAACAAGAGAGTGTAGATGAGCTCCCATTGTTCGGTTGTTGGATGCGTTGTCCGTGGTAATGCAAAAATTTTTGTCACCAATGTCGAAATCTTGGAGCACATCGCCTAAATGATCTCCAAGTGAGACTCCCGTGTGACTTCCCTCCACAAGTCGGGCACCCAGGATGATTGAACGTAGAGAGAATTTGGCATCGATCCAGTGTGCTGTAACTCCAAGTACTGAGCAATTGCTTGGGGAAGTCCAAGTGTCGCAAGTCAGGCTTATTTTTGATTTGAGTCGTCGAAGCTGCTCACGGAGCACGTTCTTTCCTTCCCAAAAGGTTTTTCGAACACAATCCGAGATAGTGTCTTTGCAGCAGAGAAGCTTCTCAAGGGTTGGGTTGCAGAGACGAAGGAAGCGGTGAAAGTTTTCATCCTCGACGGTGTAGAAAGAAATGTTGCAGGTGACAAAAAAGCGAGTCACCGCTGAAGTCAAGGATTCGCGATCGAGTAGCTTCTCTTTGTGCAAGAATTTGCTGATCGCACCAGTACTCGCCTTTTCTTCATATATCTGATGTTTGCGATCCAAGTGATTTGCCATACTTTTTGTCGAGCATTTTTTGTCAACTGCTAGTTTTGAGTTGCAGATGCCGGTACCTTCAAGATTAGAGTTTACCTGGCAGACATTGTAAGTGACGTTTTCGACCGTTACCGTTTTGAAATACTGCCAGACCCAGCTCTTCTTAATCGCCCTGTTTGGTGTTTCATTGGGTGTGGGGGTCAACAGCTCAAGGTCTGAGTTTGCGGGGTCCTCGAGTTCGTCAGGTGTTCGCTTCGAAGCCATCTTGATGGAGCCGCTACGTTGCCAAGTTACGCCGTGTACCCAATTTTACTTTATGATGAGAAGACCTGAGAAGACCCGGTGTACCCGACATCAGGTACCGGGTACACCGGATCTCATGTCGGCATACCCGGTACCCGACCCGACCTCCCGGATCTAATCCTTACCCCCGTAGTCCCAGCTTCACGACCGCCGCGTCCATTTTGTTGGGTCCTAGCTTTTTGGTGAAGATATCCGCCTGTTGTTCGTGGGTGCTTGTCCAGGTAATCTTGATGTTATTTTCACGGACAAAATCGTTGATGAAGTAGAAAGCTCGAATCAAATACTTTGTTTTCTTCTTTGATGAGTTATCACTGGCTATGAGAATTGCCGCTTTGTTGTCGCAATAAATGTTCATTTTCATTGTGTGGTGAATGTCTTCAAGCAATATTGATAAGCCCGCTAGATGTTGAGTACCTTCCGACAACGCCACATATTCCGCCGCGCACGTCGAGAGTGCCACCACTGTTTGTCTTTTGGCCCCCCAAGCTATAGCGTCTCCCTGATGCTTGATGACAAATCCGGATGTTGACCTTTTGTGTTCTCCTCCCCAGTTCGCGTCCGTCCACAGATCCAATGAGTCCCCTTGCCCTTTCAGCGTCAATTTCATGCCCGTAGATTTCTTCAGGTATCCTATCAAAAAATCCAGCGCTTTCCAATGTGCATTTGAAGGGTTGTCGCTGTACCTAGCTAGCAAATTGACGCCATAAGAAAGGTCTGGTCGTGTTCCTGCCGCTAGGTACATTAGTGATCCAATTATTGATCTGTACGTCGTTTGGTCTACTGGTTCACCGGAATGGATTTCTAGATCGTCATTGGGTAATGTGCTTCTGCAAGAGTAGATTGGTCTTGTGTAGTCATGAACAATTTGATTCGCCAGTTTTTCTTGATTGAGTTCAACTACATCTGCTCTCAACTTGATGTTTATCCCCACCAATTTCGCCACTTTGTCCGTCCATTCAATCTTCATTTCCTTCTCCATCGCTGTTTTCAATTCCATCATCAAATCCTTGCTCAACGCCACCGCAAAACCGTCGTACACGTGTAGCCAAATGATTATGAATCCGCTCCCACGCCGATAGATGTATAGAGACTGTTCTAATTCCAAAGCAATGAAACCAATCTCTTCCATTTTTGACTTGAAAAATTTCCACCAACATCGTGCCGCTTGCTTCGTTCCGTACATTGCCTTCTTGAGTTTCATGATCTTCCCCTTGAGTTCCGGTCTGATTTCTATAGGAGGTTGCACGTAAACTTCTTCCTCAATTGGGCTGTACAGATAAGCCAAGCTGACGTCAAAGATCGCTATCGGATAGTGATACTTGATTGCTAGAGAAATGAGCAATCTCAGAGTTACTAGTGAGGCTGTTGGCGCGTATGTTTTGTTACAGTCTCCCCCCATAACTTGGTTGAATCCCTTGGCTACGTACCGTGCACGGAATATCTCCGGTTCATCCGGGGAGCTTCCATCCTTGATTGCAAAAACCCATCGGCACCCTAGTGCTTTCACGCCTGCAAATGGTTCAACCGGCGTCCATACCCCTAGCTCGAAAAACTTGTCAATCTCGTAATTTGCCGCCTTGAACCACTTCACTGAGTCTACCGCTTGTAACACTGTCTTGATGTTGAGAGGGAGTCTTCTGTCTTCGCCTACCGGAAGGTTTGCTACCGCACGCTCTTCCGCTTTTGCCATCACATCAGTTTCTTCTTCCCCCAATTTGAGTACTAGCTGGTTGATTATGAAATCTAGGTCCGTCTTCTTGGGTTCTTTCTTCTTGACCGGGAGGTTTTGGAATTCAGGAAATATAACAGAAGTCGAATGCAGTATACGTCCATCTCGTGTTGAGTGAATTAGCCAACCTCCTCCCGATGCCGGATAACCGATGAGCTTCCCAACATGCGCACGCTCCGAAAGTTTGTCGCGCTTGTCCTTCGGGATATGCACGATCGCATCAGCTCCAAAAGGGTACAATACATTGAGGTTGATTTGAATTTTGTACAGCACTGTCAGCGGACAAGAGCTAGTCTTCTTGTTTGGAATACGGTTGTGGATGTGTGCCGCCATTCGATACGCGTAACTCCAGTATGGTCGCGGCATTCCTGACTCGTGTAGCATTGTCCTGGCCATGTCGCCCAGGGTTCTGTTAACTTGCTCAGCCTCGCCATTTTCATCTGGGCTGTATGGTGGTACAGGAGCTAATGAGACTCCGATCGGGACCCAGCGACGCCGTGTACTCCGGTGCATTGTCGCATCTGATGTTCTTCGGGTATCGACCAAATGTATTCTTAAGATGATGAAGCCATGCCATGATCTTCGACGGGACCTCGCTCCTTTCAACCATTATGTCACACCATATGTATGTGGACGCATGATCTCGCATCGTGAGTACGTAGCGTTTCCCCGACATGTCGTATTGAAAAGGACCGGCCACGTCGGAAACTAGGAGATCTAGAGGTTCGTCGCGTGGTATGAGGGAGTTACCGCCTGGAGACTTCTTGTCGACACTCTTGGATTTTGCACATTGGGTACAAAAGAACAATTCCCATTTCTTTCCTTCAATTTCATCCGGGTAGTGCTGCTTGAGGTAGTTTCTTACTACTTCTTCTGACACATGTCCAAGTCGACGATGCCACAAGAACGGATCAAACAATGGGCGCTGGGTTACTTTGTTAATTTTCAATGATTGTTGTAAATTACTTAGGAACCAGCAGTAATTTTTGTACAAAGTATTGAAAACTACATTTGAGGGGCTAGTAAGAGTTGCATTCTGCCCTTGTACCATGAGATTCCAACCCGCGCATGTCAATCGACCAACCGAAAGGATGACTCCGTCTACTCCGGGGCAATAGAAAACGCCTTCAATCGTCACGTTCCCCTGCTTCGTCGGTATCGTGATTGTTCCCTTGAGGCTAACATCAACCAAGCAGTCAGTGACTGCTAGGAGTATCTTCCTGGGTTGATTGAGTTTTTCCGTTGAAGTGTAGAAGTCGAGGGAACCACTCACATGAGTCGAAGCTCCGGAGTCCAGAAGAATTTTACCGTCACTCACTTCCGGCACGTCTAGTTGTCGGATCCGGTTGTGTTTGCCAAACGGTCGGTCTGGTGGTAGATAGTTTGACCCTGGCGTATCATGTCCTTCTGGCGGCGATCCAATTTCGCCGGAGTTGACGTCTTCCCAGAAAAGTCGGCAGTTATTGTACCAATGTCCATTTTGTTTACAATAGTGACATTGTATACCATGTTTGGTTGTGAGCCGGGGGTTGAGTGGGTAACCTCTGAAGATCGTTGCTTTCTCAACTGACAGGTTGTGCTTGGGTTGGGTTGTCGGCAAGCCGTTCTGCTGGTTCGTTTGGCCTTGGGGGTTAGGACTCGGGGTTTGTGGGTTGCGGCAATGGGGCGGAGCATATCTGCCTTGAGGGAACCGGACTGCATTGATTGTGTCGAGGTCCATTGGGGCATATGAGTCTTCAACAGCTGCAGCGACCACTTTTTGTTGAGATTTGCCTGTTGCTGCTTGTATGACGGTCATCACATCGCTTAGGGTGGGCGCAGCCGCTGCTTCGAGCTTCTGGCCGACAACAAATTCGAATGTCTTTGCGTCTATCCCCACCGGTGCCGCAAAACTGAACTGCAAACACAGTCCACCGACTTCTTCAAGGGTGAGTTTGAGTTGGTTGATCTCCGCCCACACTTTGCTCCATCGCGCGAGATCTAGATCGGTGCCTGGAGTATGGGTGCTCATGAGTTTGGCAAACTGTCCTATCACATCGAGCTTGTGCTGTCGGTCAGATCGATTGCACTGGCTCTTCAAGTTTGTGAATATTGTCCAAGGATCATCTGAATTGGTGCCATCGACAATATCGAGGAGGGGTGTTTCAATGGTTGACCAAAGAAGGCAAGCTATTGCGGCTTGATCTTTCGCTGACTTAGATTTGAAATTCAACTCTAGTTCGGTGAAGGTGCCCTCATTTTTGAATACATATTTCAACGTTCGATTAATTTCGCAATTCCAGACAGTGAAATTTGCTTTTCCTTTTGCTAGCTTGGTTTTCTTTGGGTTATGCATCAGGTGGAGTTTGAGGGGTTTCTTGTGGAAGCTGTTGAGCACGCTATTGTTCCCTTTGTTCTGGATTAATTGGGGTTGTTGAATTCCACTGGTGTTGACTAAAGTCGTGAGCCGATTGAGTTTGGCTTTTAGTCAAAAAAAATCTTCAGCGGTTACTTGGTCCGCCATTTCGACTTCTTTTGAGGAGGATTGTTGAGGAGTGTTTAAACGTTTGTAAAATTCTTTCCGTTCTTCTTCTATTTTCTTGATTGTTTCTAATCTTTCTTGTTCTTCTTTCTCTCTTTCTTTCTTCTGTTTTTCTAACGTTTCTGCTATCGCTCGTTCTTGAATTTCTTTGATTTTTCCTCCTTTACCGACCATTCAGATTCTGGTCTCCCAAAAATTGGAACTCGAATCCCGATCGCGCTGCTCAGAGCCGGCTTTTAACCTGTAAGACTCCTCAGAGAATGCACTCTGACGATAAGATGTGCGTCAAGGTGATTAGCTCAAGTGCGCCTCGGTATCGGTCCAAACTCGGTGGATTACACTCACCTGACGATAAGATGTGCGTCGAGGTGATTAGCTCAAGTGCGCCTCGGTATCGGTCAAAACTTGGTGAGGAAAGAGTGGAACCGGTACCGGGCGCCTTGGACTAGACTAGGTACAAATGGGTGCAGCCGCAGTAGAGTATGTATGTACAAAGGGAAGTACATGCATAAAGATGAATAAACTTGGGATTTGCTAAGTTTACCACATTGGCTCTACCCCGGCCTCCAACACACAGCACGTCGATTGTGGTATCCAAAATTGCATATGTCACTATTTACATAAAATCATAAAACCAATTTTGGCTGGGAGATGTCAGCGTGCATAAAACTTAAAGTGACATCTCCCAGCCAAAATCGCGGTTTATGATTTTATGTAAAAAAATCTTATGCAATTTTGAATAACATACTGTGTTTTGCAGAATGGTTGAATTTTTCTCAAAATTTCTGGTTTCGCTATGCACTTACATAACTTTATTTAAACTTTACACCAAACCGTAGGCCAACCTTGCATTCAAGGTTCTTTCAGCACATGCAGACGAAAATCCACACCTAACTTTAAACCCAACCCTTCAGATTGACTCCCGCCTGGGATATCCTTCTGTAATGACCCAGCGCTCGGTCGGCCCCTCCCTTCCCCCTTGGTACGGGCATGGGCAGTGGAGGGTAGGGTAAAGAAGGCGCTCCGGTTCTGAATATGAACTCAGTTCGTCTCTTACCCAACTCCAAGACAATCTACCGGATGACACTGGCTCCGGGGGTGGATTTGGCCTTGGGCCTCATCTGACATCTGTCAGGTGCACCATGCGGGAAAAGATATTGAAAAGTATGTGATGGTCCCCGGTTAACGAAACCAGAAATTTTGGAGAATGATCCAAGCATTCAGTAAAACACAGTAGATGTGTAGGCCAACTTCTTCGTCATCTCAGAAGCATCAACTCTTGGCTTTGGGAAAATGGTCTCGTCTCTTGGCGGAAGCCCTTCGCCCAGTCAACGGGCTTGAAAGCCGCCACCTGCGGATTGCCGAAATCGGAAGACGCTTTGAGGAAGAACTGCTGGTAATTTCAAGGTCCTGCACAACTTCACTGGAGGACTTCCCGCCATCGAGCCCAGATTTCCCCGCAAAATCTGGAAAAATCTGAGTTCCCAGATAGCCTCCCAGAGTCTCAAAGCCTAAATTTCCCTGCAAAATTTGGCTCAGATCTGGGTCTGGAAGGGGTTACCAGATTGACGGTGTGGAACCTCTCAAATGGGTGAGATGAGCTTGGAGGGGATAAGTATGATAATATACTTGGGTGTTGGTAAGACTGCCCTCCTGGAATAACTCTGGGAGAAGGGTTCACTAAGAATAAAAATAATTTTGTGGCTGACTTCTATTCTAGTGAGAACTATTACTGGAGTCTTCCAAGGACAACCTGCAAGGAGGGGAGAGTGAGGGTTTGAGAAGGGAGAATGGTTGAGGATTCAAGGATGTATCTGGTTCTCTGTCAATTTTTTACTAAGGTAATCTGTTCTGGTTTCAATGATGGTTATCTGTCTCTGATGATATTTCTCAAGGATAAAGGTGATGAATGCTAGTATGTATCATTTACTATTCTAATGCAAGCATAGGGAGAAAGGAAACAACAACTGATGAGTGTAATCTTTATAACTGATCTAGTACATTGGGGTAAATAATAATCAAGGGAAATAGTGGGGCAATGCCTTCCCTGTACAACAAGTTGGGGTTTGTCTCTGGGGTTATTCTGTACTGGGGAAGGATATTTAGTTGGGCTAATTCCACTACTACAACTGGCTGGGGTTTCACTAGAATATTCTTCAGGCTAAACTATGTACTCTTCAGTTGGGGTGACTAGACTGGATGATGTAATAGTACTAATTATGCCAGATGCTGATGGGGTTATTTATCTAGAGTGATTTTAGCCTTCTTGATTATGTATTTATCTGTACTACTAGAGGCCAAGGCGGCTGCGCCGCTGCAGGGGAAAAAGGCACAAAATTGCCCCCAATGACCACCACATCCTCAAAAAATCATGAAAATGTTGGCTTTACTTTTAGTCATCACACTGGAGTGACACAAACTGGCACATTTCTCATTGGAATCACTTCAAGCTACAAATCATCACAAGTTATTCCAGTCATCATCTTAAAACTTTGAATCTACTCACAAGGCTGCTCCACCACTGAACATAAAATGCACACTCCTTACCAAAAGGAGGTATATCAACATACTCTGCCAAAAGCAGATTTATTTCTTTTGTTGAGGGTAACTGGGTGACACAAGACTAAGAGAGATTGACAAGGTGTCAAGGACATGGTCCAAGCACAGTGATCAGTCAACTTGCAATAATCATTCAGTGAGGAAGGATAACAGTAAGAAGAACAACTAGACTATATACATGTATAATATAGGCTAAGTTGTGGGTGTATAGGTTAGAAGCATACTACATAGGGAAATGCCAATATACTATCTCAACATCTTTGAGGCCACCAATAGAATCACACTATGATTGATTGCAAAAGAATTAAAGGTAAAAAGATACAAGCCAATACATCACAATTGCTGTCATTTTTTGCAGTGCTCATCAGGCCCACTCACCTTGGCATGGTAGTGCCATATTAAAACTCTCTTTACTTATACTTCCACAGATCCTAAATTAATGTATTGAATTATGAATCCATTTTGTCAAACTGTGGCATGTAGTCTTGTTTCAGTAGTGTTTCTTGTTTGGATCCCTCAAAAATAAAATATGGAAATCCATTAAAATGATAGATCACTTGGTGATTTTGAGAATTATCTGCCCATGATTTAACTTCATAAATAAAAACCATGTAGATATATTTATAAAAAATCAGAATACCATCAGATCACATCTATGGCTGATAGTTATTATAAATTTGACATTTTCATTTATGTGGGTCTAATTTAACATCTTCAAGGGTACCAGACGGTCTAGGAATTCCTCCACTGTGCTGAATAATGAACAATTCAAAAGCTGGTAATCACAAAGAAGAATCAGCCAAAAAGAAATCTGGTCCATTTTCAAACAACACAGCACAACAAAAAATTTGAATTGTTTTTGTTCTTCTTAATATAGGGAAGCATGATTGGCAATGCCATTGACATCTTATCAGCAAGTTTCTAAATCTGGAAGGCCGCCTCCGGTCTAAACATATTATGTGTGTGACAAAAGGCTGCCAAACATACATTACAATGCACTGGGACCCACCCCCAATGGGGATCGATGGGATGGGAGAGAATTCAGTGAATCTTCAATGGCCAGTGGGCAGAACTGCCTGCAGCTTTGCAGAGAAAGAGGAGGACGACTGGGTGTGCAGCTTTAGGATAGCAGTGTCTGGGAGGGACAAAACAATTAAAAGAGCTGGGTAAAGGGATGGGCACCGGAGTTGAGTGGGGAGATGTAAGGCGGGGTGGTTGAGTCACTTGAGGAGCAAGCATACATACATCCAGCCGGCAGCTGATTGCAGCAAATCAATTGGCGAGCTAAGCAACTCACAAAACTGCCTGCTTCCGGCACCAAGCTCAAGGGAATACCTTGCACCCACTGCTAGTTGTGTTTGAAAAGGGTGAAACTTACCAAAGTTCTTGGCGACGCTAACCATGACGCTTTCACCGAAAGCATGGGATGATACGAAGACCTACCAAACATCATATCTAGAGGAACGAGGTCCGTCAATTAGTTGCATGCTTGACTCAGAAAAAAAAGGGGGAAATGACTGACATGAACAGACTAGCAAGTAAGACGGTACCAGTCTTGAAGCTATCAAGCTTCAATAGTGTGATAGCGTTGAAGGCAAAGCTGAGAGCAAACAAGTTGGAAAGCATCCATTTTTTGGTGTACCATTTGACTGCGGAGAGGATGACGGAGATGGTGATGAAGCTGATGTGCCAGTTGGTGAACCGGAGACTGTACAAGACATCCGCCGTGTTCCGGGTCAATCTGAACTTGTATTTTGTCTGTTTCGCCCAGTTTGTTGGGCCAAGATTTGTCTTGGTGATTGTCACTAGCGCTCCCAAGCCCATCAGCAAGAAATATACGGCAAACACCAATCCTAATAAGGCTCCCGAGCCCCTGATCATCAAATTTCAGATATAAATAGATATACAGGAAATAAGTTGGATTGGTGGAAGGAGTCAACAGTGCAAGAGCTACACTACAAAAAGCGGCAGCGTAGCAAAAGCGTAGCGGTTTTAGCCTTGCTTTGCTAAGCTTTTTGTAGTGGACTTGGCGCTTTGCTATTTGCTACATTTTTTATAGGGAAAAAATTAAAGAAAATAGCGCGCTTTTTTTAGCGCAGAGTAGCGGCAATTCGCTACGCTTCTTGCTATAGTAGCGGAAAAAACGCTACTGTAGCAATTTTGCTGCGCTGCCATAGCACCATTCAAACATCAATACTGCACATCATAAAATGAGAGGATTGATGTTTGTGTACTATTTCTGGCATTTTCCACCAAAAGGCAGAGATGCCCGCTACGCTTTTGACACAAAAGCAACCCGGTTCGCTACGCTTTTGGCGCTAAAAAGCGCTATTAGCGCCAAAAAGCGTCAATTTTTCCGCTGCGCTATACTGTAGCAAAGCGGCAAAAAAAAGCGCTTCGCTATGCGCAGGCCAAAGCTGCAGTAGCGGTTCTGGCGCTTTGCTACCGCTCAAAGTAGCGATTTTCCGCTAGCGCTAACGCTATTCTGGATCCAGAGTAGCGTGTTTCCGCTTCGCTACGCAAAAGCGTTGCTTTTCGTAGCGAAGCGTAGCTCTTGCAGTGTTGAAGGAGTGGATAGCCTGGGATGTGCAAAATGACTTACAAGACCGGAAACCAGTAAGCATCTTCACTGGTCATTCCCTTGATAGCTTCCTCTTCCTCATTGGAAGATTCAGTGGAATCAGCAGAATTTTTTCCTCCATTTTTCTTCAACACAATTGGAGCCTAAGTCAAAGCATAATCATGAGAACAGCTTGGTCTGTTGTTTTTGTTGCTGCTCTTGCTGTTGGGCGGAGTCAAAGGTCAGTTCGCGGGGCTCGCTGGAGCTCTCAATTGGTGCTTGACCACCGGCAAAGGCAGCTGGGAAGAGCTTGGGGTGTTGAAGAGCAGCGGGGAGCAAGAGGCATAGCGCTCCTTCTGCTTCAGGTCCTCCATCGTCCTGTCGTCGCATGACGGGAGTGAGTACATAGATCAATAGCCGGTGGCCCAGGTTCGGGCCTCTTCCCTGGGCGCCACGCAGCGCGTCGGGATGCGGATCATTGTTGATTGCTGGCAGGTTGGGGTTGTACTTGGAGGAGGGCGAAGGGAGTGGGCTATGGTTGTGGTGCTCTGTTGGCTGGGGCGTCTTGTTGGCGGCGATGGGTTGGTCGTCATCCCTGCTGTTTCTGCAGTCGTTGTTGTTGGTGGATCTTGAGCCGATGCGGAAGAGCTTCTTCCACAACCGTTGCGAGCCGCCCGAGCTGGTGGTATCGATGGACGAGCAACTCTGGACGGTATTTACATTGAGTTTTCTTTTCTTGGCGTTGGTTTGCGGTATGTGCATACATGAAGGTGGCATTGATGGCGTGGGTCAGGTAGAGTTTGTTGCCTGTAGCAAGGATGTTGGCAGATGGGCGTGGTCTGAATTTGTTAGGGGGCGGGGTGCCAGACAATCATAAAAGGAAGAGAGTCGGAGGCCAAAATGTTTCCTCAGGCAACTATTGGGCTGTACTTCCAGTTTGAGGGTTGTCTCACCCCCGTCCGCTGTTGCATTTGCGCAGTTTGGCGGGGGATATTTGTGGACCCCCCTGTGCTTCTGGGCTGGGGGTCTTCTTCCCAACGCTTTTTGACCCTGCTACACAGGGATGGGTGTTGGGCCACGGTGCGTCAGCTTGCTGCGCTGGGTGGCTGGTTGTGGGTTGCGGGTATTTTTTTGCTTGTAGACTGTTTTTTTGGTGTGTGCATGCTTTTTGTAGGCAAAACCACAGTTTTTTGGCTTGTTGTATTAAAAAAGGGAAAACCTTTGATTTTTTTTTGTAATTTTGGCCTTTTGTAAGGGGAAACCCTTGAATTTTTTTTCTACAAACCTGAGGCTTTAATATACTTGGATTTTGCAGAGCCAACTTTGGCTGATATTTTGGGTTTAAAAGGTGTAGTGGGGGATTTAAAGTGAGTGGGTAGAAGGGCCAAGCATGAAAATGCTGGGGGGGGACTTAATCTGGGGCTTGATCTTTAACCTGCAGGTAATGAGAGGTACTTTTGGTGTAGGGTGGCCAACCGGCTTTGGGGTGGAGGAGGTGGGTGTGAGCCTGAGTCTCTATAGTGACAGCAGGACACAGGAAAAAAAGGGGGGAATATTTGGATTTCTTTGGATAAAGAAAATACAAATATAAGAGAGAGAGAGAAAGAGAGAGAGAAACTGAGCAGATTCAAGATAAGCAGATATTCAAGGTTATTCTGGTGGGAATGCACAATGCACGTCCACTGGCAATGCTACCTCTTCAGAATAGTGCTGCCAAGCTGTGCTAGAGAGTGCTACAGCCTCCTCTCACCAAAGAAACGTGGAGGGCTTCTGGATTAGACATGTTTAATCCAGCCAAAAAATTTTGGCTTCCTTCTGGATAGTCAAGGTTCTTTAAAGGGAAACCTATGTGGTTTGTTTCTTGCAAAAACCACAGAAAAGGAATACTGTTAAGCAGGGACAGCCCTGTGATCAAGGATAAGGCAAAGGCCAGAAAAGAAGAGCAGATCAAGCAGACACAGAGTTGTACCTCTGAGATAAACAAGGTTCAGTGAAAGAGGTTACTTACTGTCAATATCCTAGGCGCCTGTGACGGTAGGTATACTGGGAGTGTTGTAAACTATTTGGTGGTGATCCTGGGGTTATCTGGGGTGTGGTTCTGGTGTGCTGAAGTCTGTAGATCCTCCTCAGGCAAGGGGGATCCTGACTACAAAAATTTTCACAGTTTGCTTATGTAATTTACATATGGACATGTGGTTTGGCGCGCCTGGTAGCGCTGACACGTCACAACTGCGCATGCGCGCTACAACTCAATAACTCAGGGAAGGAGTATAGTTACAAAGAATTGGTAAGTTGTAACTAGGGTTACAATTGCATGAGAAAACAGAATATGAAGTCAAAACAAGTTTATCTCTTAAGATGAAAAAGATATGAAGTAATTCATATGTAAAAAGTAGAAAAAGGCAGACTTTAGGTCAGCTGAGTTGGCTCTAAGGCTGACAGTGGGACTACATGAGGACCAATGGGAAAACTAGGCCTTACCAAATCATGAGTGTTATGGGAAAGGCTGGGAAAGGCCTAAGGTTGACATGATGAAGGCTGCATAATCATGGGGTGGCAAACATGGGTTGGAAAGGGTGTGGAGGGGGCTCAACAACAGGAGATGGGCATATGGGGGGGGGGGGTCTTACACCCTGCAGTGGCGTAGCCGCTTTGGCCTCTAGTTATAAATAATTTGGGAAGGGTCCACCTAAGCCCCTGGCTCTGCATGAGCACTCAGGTTGGAATCAATTGGCTCAGTGATGAAAAATGGGACACACCAGTACACATGTGTAAATTTGTGTGACACTTCAGCTGCTAAATTTTGTCCCAAGGGAGTTAAAATTCTGGGACAAGTCCAGGGGAGCCTCAGATTATAACCCAGGGTTTTTGAATGAATTCCAGAAAATCTCCTTGAAAGAATTTCTGTAATGGTGGATGAGAATCAGATATAATTTGTAAAGGATTCAGCCAATTAGCCCCTGGGATTGCCAGGCACTCATCTTGGCATGATACAGCTGGGTGATGGTCTATATGTTGCACAAACGTGCGCACGTACGTTTTTGTGACACAATGTGTCACAGAAACCCGCGCATGTTACATTTTTGTGTGACAGTTGGCCCCTCAGCACCAAAGTCAAGCTGTAGACCAGAGAAAAATCAGACCTCCCACTCAAGCTGACACTTCACACCTGGTTACCCGCAGCAGGAGCGGGTACCTGCCTGAGTTTTGACACAGACTGGACACCCACACCCTTGCCTCGTACCTGCGTACTCCCCACAGGTACCTAGTACCCCCCAATGGGCACTAGGGGCCAGCAGAGATGTGAACTGGCAATTTGTGCGCAGGTACAGTCACTGGACAGAAACATTGGTACCCCCAAAAGCTCATTCTGGAAGGCCAACCCACAAACTTAAATTAATGAGGATTCAAGAATGAGTGAGTAAAATTACTTCAGAAGAATGAATATAAAAAAAGGGGGTTACTAAACGTACCCGGTTTTTCCGCGTTTGTACCCAGTTTTTGCGTACCCCCTTTTCCGCGCGCGTACCCGTTTTTTTTCTACTCATTTCTACGCAACACAAGTAATATCAAAATTTGTCTAAAATGATGAACAAAATTATCATGCAATCAGAATACCAAAAAAACCAATTTTCATTAATTAATCATTTTTTGCATACCCCCTTTTCTGGGGTACATACTTAGGGGATTGCTTTTTTTACATGCCCCAGCCACACAAGAATTTCAGGGCACCTATGATTGTGAATATTCTACATTCCCTGAAACTTTTAGGATTTTCAGGGAGTGCGTGGTGGGCTTAGTAGGAAATTTCCTGCTAACTGAATAACTCTTTTGTTACATTTCCAAACAAGCTAAAAATTTCAGGAGTTTTCAAAATCTGTATATTCTCCGTGTCCTGAAATTTTCAGCAATGGTGTGGCATAAAAACATGAGATATAAGGGGTGTGCCGCAGTCTTGAGGGGAAAAATCTGGCTAATTGAATAGCTTTTTTTTTTACATATCACAGCAGTCTAAAAACTTGAGTGAACTTTCAAATATGCATCTTCTCCGTGACGTTTAATTTCTAGCAATGTTGTAGCATCAGAACATGAGTTATATGGGGTGCGCAGTAGTAGGTATTATGACTACCGCACATCCCTTACATCTCATGTTATGATGCCACAACATTGCTAAAAATTTTAGGTCACAGAGGATATTCATATTCGAAATCTCACTCAAGTTTTTAGACTGCTGTGATATGTAACAAAAAAGCTATTCAATTAGACAGATTTTTCCCCTTAAGACTGCCGCACACCCCTTATATCTCATGTTTTTATGCCAAGAAATTGCTGAAAATTTCAGGACACGGAGAATATACAGATTTTGAAAACTCCTGAAATTTTTAGCTTGTTTGGAAATGTAACAAAAAAGTTATTCAGTTAGCAGGAATTTTCCTACTAAGCCCACTGCGCACTCCCTGAGAATCCTAAAAATTTTGGGGAATGTAGAATATCCACAATTATAAGTGCCCTGAAATTTTTGTGCGGCTGGGGCATTTGACAAAAAAGTTATCCCCTTAGTATTTACCCCAGAAAAGCGGGTACGCAAAAAACCGGGTACAAATTAATCAATCATTTGGAAATTGAGTTTTTTGAAATTCTGATTGCATGATAATTATGTTCATCATTTTAGATGAATTTTGGTATTATTTGCGTTGCGTAGAAATGAGTGGAAAAAAACCGGGTACGCACGCGGAAAAGGGGGTACGCAAAAACCGGGTACAAACGCGGAAAATACCCGGGTACATTTATCCAAGTTTATTAAATTCACAAAAACATGGCAAAAAAAATTGAAGTTTTGGCGTGCAGCCACATGATGGCCACTGTTGAAGAGATTACCCCCAAACACTATGTGCCATGGGTAGACCCTCCAGCTTGTGACAGTGCAACAAGCAAAAAAGGGCCAGCATTTTTTTAAATCAAGCAGGGGCCTATCCAAGCGAAGTAGGGGGCCTGCAAGGAGGGGCCAGGACGAAACCGGAACCCCTGGGGGGACAACTGACACCAGCCCCCCCTCCTTATATACTCAAGCTCGCCCCATCCATAGCTGGTGGTGAGTTGACCTCTCAAAGACTCTAGCCGCATCCAGCGCCACGGCCGCCGTATCCTTGCCAACGCCACGCCACCCAGTCCACCCCAACCAAAACCAAAACAACCATTGATACACGATGCCCTCTTTGGATTGGATGGCCAGCCAACAGTAGTCAACACATGACGGTGAGACAATGAGAAGGTCAAAAGTTGACGGCTGGGTTCTGTTATGTCACTTTTGCCAAAAATCAACCATCAGTTTCAGTCGTTGATTTTGCAAAGAAAGGCACATTGATCTTTTCAGTCTCGCTCGACGGGTCCATTCAAGCCTTCCACTTGATCTGTGCCCGCAACTTTAAGACGTCCCACCCAGTCCAATTCAAGGCACTCGCTGTCAACCCCTCTGCCGAGTTCGTTGTTGGCGGCGGCGTTGCCAAATGATTTGAGATTTATGTCTTGTTGGTTCAAACAGTCAGGATATTCAACATCTTAACCGGCCACAATGTCCAACATCCGCCTTAGCGTTCTTTCCACTCGGAGATAAGTTGGTCTGTTTCATCTTGGACATGCGGATCTGGGAGACGTACGGAAAACGAGATCAATGATCCTGCTGAACTGTCTGACTCAGATGATGTCCTGAATAAAATACAAGCAAGAGGTTCGGACAAAATCAGTGAAGTTTTTGCCCACTGGAAGGTCGAGGGAAGCCGCTTTGACAGATGGACTGCTACATACTCTATTCTTTAGACGACACGATCCACTTTGATCCCTTTGAGCTATCGCTCAAGATCACACATTGCTCCAGCAAACCGTTAAGAAATCAGAATATCTCAAATGCATTCCAAAAGGTGTACATGTGACTCTTGTGATGGCGTTCAGGCCTGTTCAGGCAACAAAGAGTACATCAGCAAATTCTACTACCAATCAATCCCGTTCAAAGAAATCAAGGTCATCGCCGCACAACTCCTACCAACTTCTGTTTCCAAGCTGCTCAAGTCCATCTCCAAAGCCATGTTTGACGGCTCGTCTAATCATCTCCAGTTCAACCTTACTTGGATCAACACTATACTTCTCATGGACGATACCTCAAGAACCATTCCAACAAGGTCGCGCCGACGATGCGCTCTGTCCAAGATGCCCTCCTCAACTCCTATTCTTCCGTATCTAAAATGTAAGTCATATCCTCTCCAGAGACCAAAGGGGTTCTCAGGAAGAGAGACATAGATTGCAATGGCTTGTACTAACTTCTCGTTTATGGCCATGGACTTTTTGCTACATAGATTAAACTGAAATACTTATATGCACCGTTACTTGATCAACCAAAGTTTCCTCCAAGTAATCATCTTACGCTTGGCTCAGATCCTGATGGTGATGGTGATGTGCAAATGTCTTGATCCATTTTTTGTTTGTTTGTTGGTTCCACTCATGCTCCCAAAAAGTCATCTTTTTTGTCTTTTCTTGGAATCCTTTTCCAAGATTGAGTTGTCACATCCTTCATTTACTTTCTGTCTTTTACATGGGGTCTTGATCTCACTCAATTTTCCCTTTTGGTCACCTTTGGTTCATTTGTTTTTCCTCTCACAAAAATTAAATCACATGACTAAGACATTCAGCAGTTATTCAAACCCTCAGAGAAATTGTCATGCTTGGAATCAATTGTGGTATTCAAGTGGGTAGTTAGAAAATTATTAGCCTGAAAGTCACCAAGATCCCAGGGGGTGGAGGCCAATTATATCCAATCATGTGGTTTTTTCATGGGGACTTGTGGATGCAAGTCAATCACCCCATTGCTGCTATTAATGTTGGCTCAGCTGATTGTTGTTTCTCCCTTTTCTGTGAATGTAATATATCTTTTTTTGGATACTTGATCTGTAGCTCTTGGGTGAATGGTTGATACCCTGAGGTTTGGGGAGGATTGCCTTCAGTTCCAGCCAGCTAGATGGATTGTTGAGAATGGAAATATCAAGCAGTTCACCCTTCAATGTCAGCTTCCTCCATCTCCTTTATGCATTCTGTATAAGTTTGAAATTAAACATTTTCTCATACATTGTGAACCTTGACAGGGTGGCCAAAGTGATTGGATATGAACCTTGCGATCTTTCAATGTGACTTGCTGATTGTGAGAGTTTTTCATAAATTTTGAATTGCATTTTCCCCAAACTGGTAGACAATGAATCCACAAATCAATCAAGCAATCAGTATCTAATTCTAGGTCTGTATGCTGAAAATTGTGGGTGATAAAATGTGCTACAACAGGTCAAGAAATTAACCATCATCCAATTTTATTAAAAGTGCACTGTGTGGGCTACTGGTAGGGCTACCTTTGAGTATACATACATGCACTTTAGGAAGAGTCAAAGGCAAGGAGAGCCTTGAGGTTTCTTCCCAGATAACACTTGCTTCTCCAGCACCAATCTCACCCCTGAACTTCTTCATGTTGCTGCCGCACACGGAAGTCACTCCCTTGCCAAACCTTCATATTGGCTGTCACAGGCCCCAGCCTGCTCTTGTCAATAGCTCTTCACAGCCTACAATGGCCTTTTTGATCTAACAAGCTATCTCCCCCACTGCTACCATCTATCAAGTCAAAGCAGAAAGAGTTTAATTCAAGTTTCTCTTATGTTCCCCTCCTTTCCTTCTTGAAATGAAATCCCTAGCAAAAAGCTCATCCTTTCTCCATTGTTGAATTGTTCTCTGTTATCATGATTCTTATTCCATCAATAAATATCTTATCTTTCAAGAAGCCTGGAGGATCCTTACAATTCCAGGGCCACTTTCATCATGATGGCGACCCTCTGACACTCCTACTCATAGATGAAGCATTGTTTCTTGATTTAATCTATTACAAAGTCTATGTAAAATGTAAAACAGTCTTGAGATTTCTTAGTCTAATCATGGCACTTGATACATCCAGCAGCATGATTGGCCAGATGGGGAAGAATGTGTACCTCAAAAGCTTCAGGAGTGCAGCTGGGTTGGACAAATTTGGCACTGGGCACCTCACAGGCATTCAGACCTTGAATGCAAGCAAAAAATGTGAGCTCTGGATGTAAGTTTGATGGGAATGTGCAGAGTGAGGTGCGGCAGAGGGAGGTGGACAAGGCTAAAGAAGATGGTGTCATTCCATGCGTTTTTTCCCCAGGCCTGGTGGGTTTTGAGTTGAAGCTGGGGATCAGACCCAGGGTCAGGGTGCAGACAATGAGAAGCAAGGGAAGAACAGGCGGAGATGGATTTTGGTCCGGGTATCCTGGAGGGATGGGACAAGTGGGCAGAGCAGGATTATTTTGCTACCTGACAGCTATTGGGGCCTTGCGGGGTTACTGGGCGGGTGAATTGGTAGACCGTCAGTCCACCTGGCCTGAAACAATAGCCTTATTGGATTCCATTTTGATGGGGGCAAGGCTTGGTTGGTATAATTGGGAGATGTGCTGTGATTGGTGCTTTTTTGCAGCGGTGGCGGAGGAGTAAAAGGTGTTAGTGTATGGTTAGGAAATCAGAAAGCCCCAACCAAGCCACCTTATGTAAATTCTGGTGATTCTGGGTTTCAGGCTCACAACAGGTGCCAGGTGCCAGTACAGGTTACAGGATCTTGGGCTGAACAACAGGCAATTACTTGGTACAATTACTCTCCATACACCTGTGTCCTGCGGTTTGTCTTATTTACACCAAATTTTCACTGTTCGATTACCCATAACTAGGGAAGTTGCGGCTCCCAATTGTACCTTGTTTAGATATGTAAAACATAAGGAGGATTTTTTGGGAGAGGCCCAGCAGGGCTTGGATACTTTTTACAAGAGGAAAATTGACCTAAATATTTCTTTTTCCTCCAGGCAAACCCAAAAAAATCCAAATCACATTAGGAAAATCTTTAAGAAAAGAATATGGATAAGTATCTGGTGATTTATATATTTTGCAAAACAATGTCCCCCGGATACATGCTACATAAGATGGCTTGGTAGGGGCTCTTGAGGGTCCTGTGTGGTTTTGCCTGAATCAAGGTTTGAAATGTATGGTGTTAGGTTCATTTGGCATGGTGGTGGTGGTGGGCAAGTGGCTTGATAAATACCAAGTGGTTGCCTGGTGATTCAAGTTGTGGCTTCCAGTTGAGTAGACTTGGATGGTACAACAAGTTTGGTGATCCAGGCCAAGTCAAATACATATAAAGATTGAACCTTATATGTAGCCAAATTCTTTGTTCTTCTGCCAAACCTCTGCGCTGAACCTCCTGCTAGATCAAGGTGGCTCACGCCCCTCTGCTGTTGCATTGGTGCAGCTTGGGGGGTTATATAAATATTTTCTGGCCCCCCATAGCATAAGTCCCTTTCCGCACGCTGGGGGACATCTACCTACTTTCTTTTAACCCCACTAGAAGGAGAGGGATGGTGGGCCCAGTTGCATTGGATCTTGTTTTTGTGGTCTTGGTTTTTGAGTTGGATTTTTTTTTTTTTCATTATTGTGTTGGTTTCCCTGTTTGAGCTTGTTGGAAAGGGGAAACCCTGGTATTATTTTTTTTGTAAGTTGGTGAATTTTAGGGGGAACCCTTGATCTTTGATTCTGTTATTCCCAGTAATGGGTACTTCAAAGATTTTTCACAGTCAAGCTACTTCTTGATTTGAATGGTTATGAGGAGTCAGAAGCAATTTTGGAAAAGCCCCAGATGTGTTGTGAGTAACCAGAGGTATGATATGAGAATCATCAGTGTGGGATTTGGACACCACAGTTGTGTTGGTAGAAACCATCTATTTTCTGCCATGTTTGCTTTGAATTTTCTGGGTGTGCTTTGTACACCTTGTAGAAGATATAATACTTGCATGTGTGATCCTGGTCAAGTACCATTTTGAGATTGTATTGTAAGGTGCTAATATTACCTTGATCTACAGGGTTCTGGAAGAGGGATTCAACACAGGGTGGAGAAACTGAACCATTAACTTGCAGCGGCAAAGCCGCCTTGGCCTCTAGTACCATCATATTGCTTTGCTTTGGTCAAAAGCAATATAATGGTACTACAGTACTGAATATGGCTGAATCAGTTGAATCTGACTTCATAATTGAAGAGACCAGTATTGTAGGTTGCCTAGAAAAAATATTTGGAGGCTTTATGTTGAATTTTGTAGTTTTCATTGAATTAACCAATGGTTATATCACCTATATTTATAGGGTCTTGGAAAAACGACTCCCAAGTTTTGGGAAAACAACTCCCATACGTCCGCGCGACTATTTTTCGACCAGCGCTGGACGTCAACCTAGACCCTTTTTTTGGGTACGGCTTTTTTGGGAGTCGTCGACCCAAAAAAAATATTTTTTGGGAGTTGTCCCCACTAATTTTTTGTATTATTTTTTATTATTTTTAATATGTATAACTTTTTTGTTCCACGTACTAGAGCCATAAAAATTTGATGGCACAGAGAAACATACACAAAAAGACAATACTGAAAGTTTTAGCAGTATTGTCCCATCAGAAAATGAGATATAAGGGATGTGCGCCAAAATTAGTAGGAAAATAACTGCTGACTGTGTAACTTTTGTGTTACACACCCAAAATGTCCACAAATTCCAGGGATATCTTAAGACTGCATAAACTCTGTGATATAAAATTTCTGGCATTATTGTTCCATCAGAACATGACACATAAGGGGCGTGCCGAATGCTCAGTAGGAAATGACTGCTAACTGTGTAACTTTTGTGTTACACAACCAAACAGTCTAAAATTTTCAGGGATATTTCAAGACTGTAACTCCTCTGCGCTATAAGGTTTGTGGCATTATTGTGCCATCAGAACATGAGATATGAGGGGTGCAGCTCCACAATAGACATGCTCCCTACCAGCGCACAATTTGTACCTCATGTTTGATGACACAAACTCTCAGAGCTGCCAGAAATAATGAGGACAAGAAAATATAAAAATTGTTCATTCAAAAAATACTAGAGAGGAATAATAACAATATTTATTCAAAAAAGACTAGAACAACCACCAATACATGAAAACTACAAATGGAAATACTAGTAAAATTTACCACTCTTATCAGGAAAGAGGAGCTTTCTTCCACCTGTTTGAGCAAAACAATCAGAGTATCTTGCCTCCCAACCTCGTGCCTCTGGGTTGGCATTTAGCTTCCAGCTCTTTTGTAGGGAAGGGGCAGGGAAGACGTCAGGGGAGGATAGTTCTAGAGCCACAAAGTGATCGAGTCGCCGGATGAAAGCCAAGAAGATCGGGGGGTTTTGGTTAGGAGGGCAGAAGGAGGGAAGGAAAGTTTGAGACCACTCTTCAGTGAAATAAAAAACTGGCCGTTGGAAAGTGTTGGCCAGTGCTTCGCCGGAGGAGGGCATCGCCATCCAATGAGCCATACCGCAACCTTTGGTACCGGAAAAGTTTATTCTGGCCAGAGCCGACTTGATGTTGTGAAAATGTCCCAACTTCACGTACCACTCACCTCGTTTGCTGATTTCGTTGGCTGGAGCTTCTCGGGCTGCACTCCAAGCGCCCTGACCATTCTCCAAGCACCATGCCACCGCGCGGAATCCACAATGGCCATCTGACTCGACATCAAGTATCCGCTTGACCGAGGATCTGATGATGACTGGGAGTTGATTGAGCCAATTCGGTTGGTCAACTGGTTCTTCGGATGGGGGTGGGGGGACTGGTGCTGTTGGTGGTGGAGGGACTGGAGCTGTTGGCGGTGGAGGGACTCGCGTGGCTCGCGCGGCTCGCGGAGGAGGTACCCGGCTAGATTTCGGCGGAGGGGCGGGGGCAGACGAGGTTGATTGAGCAGGAGCGGAAGGTGGTGCTGGATTCTTAGCGGTGGCGCGGGTCGGACGTTGCGGCGGAGGCGCGGGGGCAGACGAGGTTGATTGCAAAGGAGGGGAAGGGGAAGGCGGAGCTCGCATCTTCCCAGCGGCGCGGGACGTACGTTGCTGCGGAGGGGCGGCGGCAGACGAGGCGGAGTTCACAGGAGGGGAAGGGGAAGCTGGCTTCTTAGGTGCGACGCGGACCGGTTTGAAGCACTTTGTTGGGACTTGGGCTTTCGGCGGCGGAGGAGGAGGAAGCGCAGGTGAGGAGGGTGGTGGTGATGGAGACGGCGACGGAGAAGGAGTTGGAGAAGGAGACTGAGCGACTTTCTTGGCGGTCTTTGACTTTTGTGCCGGGAGTTTCCTCTTCTTGGGTGCTGGTTTGTTCTTCTCCTCTTCTTTCTTCCTTTTTTGTTGCTCCTTCTCTTCTTTCTTCATTTGTTTCATTTCTTCCTTCTCCGTTTTTCTGGTTTCCGCTAGCCTCTGTTTCTTGGACTTCATCATTGCTCCTTCTTCATTCTTCCTTTTATTTTCAACGTGTTTGAAGGCGGAGGGGTCCCTTTTTGTAGTTTTTGGTTTGTTTGGCGCGCCTTTTGGACGTCCATGGGTGGTCTGAGCTTGTGTTGGTTCCTGGATCGTCACGAAGGTTCCAGAGCCTTCCAATAGGCTGTTGATAGCTTGTAACTGGGCCGCCATCTGCGCGGGATTCATCTGCAGGAGCCTTTCGCGGATCCAGTTGACTTGCTTGATTTGGGTGAGATCAGCGTTGGTGCCAAGAGCATGGAGATCCTGGGGGGAATGAAAAGACTCCAATTAGTAAGGGAATGGCGCAGGGGAGGTTAAAAATTGGAGGGAGGGGTGGCAGAGGGGCGGTGGCAATGGCCGGACGAATGGGAGTCGGCGGGAGTCGTTCTTCCAATCAAGGCTTCGCAGCTGGGGGATTTGGGAGTCGTTGGGAGTCGTTATCCCAATTGGCAGGCCGCACGGACGGAAAATGGGAGTCGTTCCTGTCCCTGGTGCGCGCAGGGGTAAAAGGGAGTCATTGGAAAAAAATGGGAGTCGTCCACCAAGAAATGGGAGTCGCCCGCGGAGAAACGGGAGTCGTCATAGGAAAAATGGGAGTCGTCCACAAAACCCGGCCATCCAAGGCCCCCCCCACATGACAAAAAGATAAAAAAAGACCCAGATCTTACCTTCATGTGCCACTGGACATGAAAATCCTCGGGGAGTATCTTCTTGCCATCCATTGCGCGCTGCCGGAGTGTATGCTTACAAGGAATTCCCATCCGGTTTTTGTAACACCCGTTGCACCTGTGCCAATTCTCCAGGTCAACACTTGCTCTGAGATTATCCTGCGCCTTCCGGAGAGCAAAGTGGGTGATCCGGCCGTGACAGAGCAAGAAAATCTTCCCTATTGATCAAAGGCTTCTAATCTTCTCCTTGTGATGCGCCGCGGAGATTTCGTGGGATTGAGCTTCAAGCGCATTTGTGATTAACTTGATGACGGCGGCAAAAGAATTGTTGGGGCCCAGGAGATAAGATTTAATAAAAGCATGCGATGATTCAATTCGAGACGTCGTCCGATGGTCGAAATGAGGTATATCCTTTGTCCAAGCGTTAGCATACTTTTCACACACCGGAAGCCATGTCTCAATCATATAATCTCCAAAAGCTTCGCCGTATTTTGCGCAAAACCAACTGAAGCTTGAACGGAAATCTCCAGGACTAGTCATCTTGATTAAGTTGCTCCAGTGTTGAAGCATTTCAAACTCCTTCGCCTTGTTCTTGATGTGTTTTGCGCCATTGGAGACCAAGTTCTTCTGTATGTGCCAAGTGCAAAGCATGTGGGTCGAATGGGGAAAATTGGACTGGAGAGAGGAGATGAGAGCTTCTTCTCGGTCGGTCAGAACAACAGCAGGAAGGGGAATCTTGTTCAAGGTGAAAACAGTCAGGAGGGATTCAAGCGCCCAGTCGTAATAATCTTGTGTCTCTTTGGCAAGAAAGCAGAATGCCAAACTGAAAGACTTGTTGGCTCCAGTGACACCGGTGATGTGGAGGAGAGGCATCCAATACTTATTCGTCTTGTACGTACAGTCGAGGAAAAGGATTGAATGGTACTGATGGAGAAGCTTCACAGAGAGGGAATGGCAGAAAAAAAGGCCCTTGAGCTCGCCAGATTCGTCGACCTTTGTCATAGTCGTGAAATCGGTTCCAGCCAGAATTTCATTCAGGTGAATGATGGGACTGATTCCTTGCAACATCTCTTGCGCAGCCCGCTTTTGTGCTGAGTAAATCGTATCAATTGTGGCCAGGATTGTCTCGTCAGGGTGCAGCTTCTTGAGGCATTCAAGTATTTGTGCCGGTCGCAATCCGGCCTCGCCAAGTCTTTTCATTTCTTCGTAGAGAGTGTCGCTGAGCTTACGGTGAAAAGTGTGGGCAACGGCGGCGGTGGGGCAGTGATTATGAGTCGAGTTGGAGACTGTGAATTTCCAGTGGCCCTTCTTCTTCTGGTTTTATACGGCAGCGGCGAACGGACAGCCAATCAATTGAGATGATATATTTTCACGAGTATCACCTTTACGTTTGTTTTTTGCAGGATCACCTCCTCTGTATCATTTCAATGTGGATTTAAAGTCAGTCAATACTAACAGAAGAATGAAAAAGAAGTGGGAAATAACAGACCTGACACATTTAAAATGGACACTCTTTCCAGGAACAGAGCGTTTGACCAATATCCCATAGCCATGCGCACGAGCAAATTCTTGGATGGCCTCCTTAACCGATTCAACGTTGTCATAATTTCCAGCTGGCGGCGCAGGAATGTTGCCGTAGATCGTCCTTTCTCCTTCTTCATTAACTGAGTCTTCATCATCTGGTTGATTCTCATTCTCAAGTTCCATTTCTTTGAGCTCCGTCTCAGTTCTCTCTTCAGCAATTTTCTCAAGTATTTTCTCTATTTCTTCTGCGTTTTTTTCAGTTGGAACTGTTCCAGAGTTTGGATCATTGTTAGTATTATCTTTGTCTAATTCTAACATTACAATACAATCTTCTATTGTTTTCTCTTCTCTGGCTAGCTCTACATATTCCTCAAGTGTCTTCTTGTCATCTGGATTATCTAAGCTATAATCTTCAACTACTTCTTCCTCATTTTCTTTGTGGATTTCGTTTTCTAGTTTTTTTTGGCAATTTCTTGAGTAATTTGAAGGAGGAGGGGGTCTAGGGTGACGTCTTGAAGGGCTTCAGTGGTCTGAATGCAGGCTTCGACGGCGGCAATGGCCTGGGAGTTGGCGGCTGCGGTTTGGGAGTTGGCGGCTGAATGGGAGTTGGTGGCTGAATGGGAGTCGGCAGCTGAATGGGAGTTGGCGGCTAAATGGGAGTCGGCGGCTGCCGTTTGGGAGTCGGCGGCTGCCGTTTGGGAGTCGGCGGCTGCAGAAGGTTGGGAGTTGGCGGCTGCGGGACGTGGGGAGTCGACGGGGTCACGGGAGTCGGCGGGGGCTAGAACTTGATCACGGGAGTCGGCGGGGGCTAGACCTTGAGCACCGCTGGCTAGGACGGCTCCTTGGGGGTCTAGAATGGCCAGGGTGGCTCCGTGGTCCTGGGCTGCGATTGCAAGGGAGTCGGTGTCGATGCCAGACCCGTTCGCGGGGCCTTTGGCGGTGTCTTCATCGGCAGCTGGATAGAGGGTGTGAAAAAGGGTGTTGGGGGCTCAGTGCCTCCATTTTGGATGGGGGAGTCGGCAGGGGAGGGAGCTTACCTGGCTCTGCGGCTGGGGTTTCCTCGGCAGCTGGGGTTTCCTTGGCGTGCTCGCCAGGCACTGGGGCCTTGGCGTCCTGGATGGCGGCGACAGGGGGGTTGGCGAGCTCGACGGCGGCCATAGGGGGCCCGGCGTGCTCCATGGCGGCGACAGGGGCCTGGGAGTCCTGGTCCTGGACGGCGGCCGGGGCGGCTGGGTTGATCATATTATTGGATTGATTGGGCGGTTGGTGTGGACGGGTGAGCGGTGATCGGGCGGTTGGTGTGGCGGTTGTGGTGTGTGACTTGTGTGATGGGTGGGGGGCTCGAAGGGGAGTCGTCAAGGGGAGTCGTCACGACTCCCTGGGGGCTTCCGTGGCCCCCGCGGCCGACTCCCAAAATAACGCAGGGGGCACTTGTTTTGGGTGAACAACTCCCAAACCCCCCGAGAAAAAAATAATAAAAATTAGTGGGGACGACTCCCAAAAACAAATTTTTTGGGTCGACGACTCCCAAAAAAGCCGTACCCAAAAAAAGGGTCTAGGTCGACGTCGAGCGCTGGTCGAAAAACGGTCGCGCGGACGTATGGCAGTTGTTTTCCCAAAACTTGGGAGTCGTTTTTCCAAGACCCTATTTATACGGATGTACTTCGCGCACTGCGAAAAACTCGTCGCGCACTGCAGGGGGCGTCCACTTGACGTCCCGGCCACAGTGCGCGGAAGCTCAAAATGCTTCGCGCACTGCAAATGAAAAGCTTGAAATTCTCATTTTTTTTTCTGCCAGCCGGCAGAGGGGATTTTTCTTTCCCCTCCTCCATTTTCTTGGGGTATTCGGACCCCCCAGCATGACATAAAAAAAGGATGATAAAAAAATACAAAAAATAAGCGGAGCGCCTCCCCGGGGCGCACCCCCCGGGGATTCTTAACCTGCTAAAAAGCCATGGATCGGGTACCCAGCCCCTCGAAAACAGAGTTCGAGGGGCAGAAGTACATACCCCATGACTTCGCCGTGCGGATGGCCGGCACAGGCTGGTCCCAGAGCGGAGTACATGCACACTCCCCCGATGACCGGCCAGCACGCACGTGGAGTGCAAATCACCGGTCATCGAGGGGATTACGTACTCCTCTCAATGACCGGAACGGTCCCGCTTATCGAGAGGAGTAAACACACCTCTTGATGACCGGAACAATCCCTGTCATCAAGAGACTAAGCATTCCGCTCGATGACCGGAACAGTCCCGGTCATCAAGAGCAATTGATCCCCTCGATGAACGGAACGGACCCGGACATCGAGAGGAGGAACACTCTCGATGACCGGGTCTGTTCCAGTCGTCAAGGGGAGTGTTTACTCCTCTCAACGACTGGAACAAACCCAGTCACGGTCATCGAGAGGAGTAAACACTGCTCCTCTCGACGACTGGAACAGACCTGGTCACGGTCATCGAGAGGAGTAAACACTGCTCCTCTCAACGACTGAAACAGACCCGGTCATCGAGAGTGTTCCTCCTCTCGATGGCCGGGTCCGTTCCATTCATTGAGGGGATTAAGTGCTCCTCTCGATGACCGGAGCGAACCGTTCATCAATCCTCTCCTTGAACAGTTTGCTCCGGTCATTGAGGGAGTGTTTCTCTACTCGGTGACCGCAGCAGACTCGGTCATCAAGATGATTATTTTCTTGATGCCCGGGTTCGTTCCGGTCATCGAGTGGTGTATTTAATCCTCTCGATAACCGGGACCGTTCCGGTCATCAAGAGATGTGTTTACTCCTCTCGATAAGCGGGACCGTTCCGGTCATTGAGAGGAGTACGTAATCCCCTCAATGACCGGTGATTTGCACTCCACGTGCGTGCTGGCCGGTCATCGGGGGAGTGTGCATGTACTCCGCTCCGGGACCAGCCTGTGCCGGCCATCCGCACGGCGAAGTCATGGGGTATGTACTTCTGCCCCTCGAACTCTGTTTTCAAGGGGCTGGGTACCCGATCCATGGCTTTTTAGCAGGTTAAAAATCCCCGGGGGGTGCGACCCGGGGAGGCGCTCCGCTTATTTTTTGTATTTTTTTATCATCCTTTTTTTATGTCATGCTGGGGGGTCCAAATACCCCAAGAAAATGGAGGAGGGGCAAGAAAGATCCCCTCTGCCGGCTGGCAGAAAAAAAAATGAGAATTTCATGGTTTATTTTCTGCAGTGCGCGAAGCGTTTTGAGCTTCCGCGCACTGTGGCCGGGACGTCGAGTGGACGCCCCCTGCAGTGCGCGACGAGTTTTTTGCAGTGCGCGAAGTACATCCGTATTTATATTGGCTCCAAACAAAGCCCTAATGATTTGCTTGTGAATTTTTTTGTTTCCCTTCTCCTTGAAAGCCGACTTGATAGTGTATATATATGTTGCCAATGCTATACAATCTTTCTCTTTCGCACTTTGACCAATAAACAAGCTAAAGCCTAAAATTACCTTACCAATTTTCCAGAACACCAATTGCATCACTTCACTAATGCCGCTCCCCCCCCCCTGACTGAAGTCGATGATCGCCGTAAAGTTGGATCTTTTCTTCTCCTCGACCTGATTGTCGCCCAACGCATCCAGTGGGTTTAGCACCAACACGACCGGGTTCACAGAAGATGGCAACAGGTTAAAATACATTTCTGAGATCCTTGACTTTCCGAATCCTGTGCCAGCTAACAGAAAGGTGTTTTGTCCTCGAACAAGGCTGGCCACCGCCTCAATTTGAAGTGGCTTTGCCTCCTGACCGCCGTAAAATTTCTTTGCTCGAGTGGCGATTTCCATCTCCAAGGCTTCACCTTTCTTTCGCGAGACCTTTTGAAGGACATGAATACCAGTAGTGGGGATTTTGGAGCTCTGCGACCGTTTGCGCTTATTTAACGACTTTTTCGAACTAGATGACGACTTGAGAGGTGATTTTGATGACTTGATTGGGCTTGTGGATGACTTTGTCGGAAGCTTGGATGGAGCACTGCGGTTAAGTTTTACTGCCATTCTTGATTGTTCGGTTTCACAGAGAATTTTGTGATGCTTGAAGGACTGGTTACTGCAATCTCCGGGCACTTAACCAAACCATTGTTCACTGGTATCTTGACTAACAATCACGATCATCAGATTGTATGTATTTAACACTGACCGCTGGCTGCATGAGGTCGAAAACCCGTGAGAGGGTCCATGGACCGATGATCCGAATGGATCCGCACCCATCAAACTCTAATGATGGACTAAAACTTACAAGACACTGGCTATTTTTGGCCAAATGTTTCCAAAAAAAAAAGGAAAGATACCTGAGAAGCAAGGCTACAGCTTTGTCTACCCAGAATCATCTTCAAGAGGTTGTATTTTTTCCAAATAGATGTTGAGCATGAAAAATGTGAAATTCTGACCAATTTCTCGAAGTGCTCAGGCCCCGCGGGCGACTTTTGAGGTAAGCCTGAGAGCCTCTCCTACGGAGAGTCCCTTCGGGACCCCCGTTCGAGAGGCTTTGTTAAGCTCGCTCAGACCAGCCGGCCTCCAAGTGGCAGTCATCTCTGCTCGGATCTTGGCATGTTGCCCTTTTCGGGCTCCGGTGCACAGCCCAGCTCGTGTGATACCCTAATTTTAGAAACAATCTCTGGCAGCACCCATGGCGTATCAGGATTCTCCAGGAATGACGTGGTAGTCTGGTGTCTTTTGTATGTATGAGGCTTTCTCTGTGTCTCGTGGTTTGCACCCCCTGGGTGTTTCTCTCTGGCAGTGTTTCTCTCTCTCAACCGCTGGAGCCAATAGTGATACCCCGTCTCAGTGAGGGGCAATCTACGCACCCAGACTTCCGCTGTAGAACCGGTTCGGCTCTCTCCTGTCCCGTTTCTTCCGTTCCATTCTCAACATATTCCACGTCCCATCTTCAGCATTCCGACCAAGTCCCCTTCCAGTTCCACCCCACTGGCTTGTCTTGCTCTCCGCGGCCAAGTTACAAACACATTCATTTTGATAAAGCCGAGATACGTGGCCGCCATATTTCATCACCCCAGATTGCACCCGGCTCAAGCTGTACGTCTACCCTTGTGCCTCCGATTTGCATACCATTGAGTGGGGCCTGTCAATTTAAAAAAATCTGGCCAGACAGTCAACTCCGCACCCGTCAACTTAAACCTACTTCAACCTGTCGCGGCCCCGCACTCGAACAGCTCAACTTGACCCCGGCATCTCAAATTTGAAGCGCTCAATTCACGCCCGGTAACGCTTTATATTGTCGTTCGCATTCAGGCTCTGGCATTCCTACGTATCCAATTGTCGGCTCTGCCACAGTGGCTAGCTACTTTACAATCATTAATTACAGGACTACGCACAACTTTTTTCCTCAAGAATTTTTGCTGTCGGCTTGGACCCCAGGCCTCCTTTAATACAAACCACGATCCTGGCTTGTTTGTACTTGACTAATTACTGATATCCACCCAAGAAATTCAAAATTCCAATCAGAATTTTTGCGATGACTGAACCGCCAAACTCTGGCTCCCTGTCGGATCCGTTCCAGCCTAACATTGGAACCAGCTCGACATCACGAAGAACTTCAACAGATAGCTTTGATTCAGTACTTTCTTGCACAAAATCTACTCGAACAGTCAACACGAGTAAGTTTGTGGTTTGTTGATCGTTTGTCCATCTGAGAAGACGCGAGCAAAAGAAGATGCTTATCCTCGTGCTGCCTTTAGACGATTCTTGCTCATCATTTCCCCCATCACCATCGGCATCCCAAACGACTTTCGATAATTCCGACTGGAACCTTGACGAAAGATATACGATCAAGAGCTCTCCTGACGCCTTTTCGGCTAGCATTTGGAAAAGAAAACGGCCTACTCGTTTACTTCGTGCGTTGGATGTTCCCAGCTATTCAGCACTCTCAACATCAGGGACGCTGATTATTGTTCACCCTTTTCTTAGTCCCTCAGCACGAGCCCAGACGAAGCCAGTTGACAATTAGCGAAACATCGATCAGTTTTGAAATATCTATTGAGCTTCCAGAATTTTCTCCGGATTCGATTACGGTAGCTCAACGCAGAGAAGATCACTCAATTCACATCGTAGCAGATCAAGTAAACGGCGAGAACACAGGCCATTACGAGCGACTTATCAAGCTACGAGGACGCGACTCCGAATCATCCCCTAGTAAAGAAGTCACCAGCAAATTTGACAGCTCTACAAGTATCCTTTCTGTCCGAGTAATCAAATTGGGCTATTCACGAATTCGTCAACACGCTGTAGTTTGTGACAACGGGAGTGGCCTCACGGGCAACAAAACATATCGATTAATCCTTTAATAACTTCTTGCGGCCTATTCTCCGGCTCGACTTGTCTCAAAGCTTCCTCGCGGTATTCTCCAAAAACAATCCTCGGAATTCGGAAACATCTCTCTTCTCAACTGCACTGTTTCGTTGATCTCCTATGAACCTCAAGTCTCAATTCATTATATATCCATTTTGTAAGACGCTCTTCTGTGTCTTCAGTCTAAAAACAGAGCATAACTATGCTTCTGGATGAGTTGCCTCGTTCTTCTAGTGCGTGATCCGTGCTTATTCCCTCTCCAAAAAATGAGTTCAGCGCATCATGCATCAACTTCTAACTACAAGGATGATGCTGTAGTACAACTTCGAAAGCCCTCATGAATGAAACCCCTCACTTGTGAACAATTTAACCTGAGCTCGCGAAAACGACTTGATGATCACACCAATCCTCTCCGCCGAGAACTTGAAATAATGCATTTTGCCTAGTTAGTCTCGTTGGATTAGGTTGCTAATCCGTTATTGTGATTCGGCTTGGCGTGTCGTTTGTTTACTATGTCATCTGCTCAAGATTTCGCATTGTTTCAGGTACTTTGTGGTTTTTTGTTTATTCAGCTCAGATGCATATTTCCAAAATATCCACAGATTTAGTCGTTTGTATGCAATTTTTTAATTCTTGTAGCTCTACAGTTTTCTGTTTCTTTCTTTCTTATCAATTCAACCTGGCTTTATTGTGAGCTCTGGCTTTGTTTGCCTCGCCTGTTGGGGCCTCTTCATTTTCCTTGTACATGAACTAACTTTTCTTCTTAAGTAACATCATTGATGTCGCTGCAAATTAATGCAATGGGTGATACATACATTTAAAACTGGGCTTCCAAATGGTACCAATTTAGGGTAGCGTGAGGTAAAATTTCGTGAAAGTATCAACAACAAAATTAGAAGCTCATGTATTTGGATTCCAAGGAAGTTTATGTAGCTTCAGGAAACTGCGCGAGGAGAAAGAAAGGCCCAAACTTTTGCGGAAACAGTGGTACTAAATATGTATTCATCTTCCTTGAATGTCTTGTAGTCTAGGGAACGGGAATTGAAGTGCGTTACATGGGGTCTGTGGTAAAGGTACAGGATGATATAATAGCCCAAATGAAATTCTTGTCATTGGTAGAACGAGTGCTGCACTGTGGATATTAACTACGCAGTACCCTCTGCGAATCGAGTTTGTCAACTACGGCTTTGCTGAAGGTAGGTAACAATAGTCACGTGCCCCCTTCGGATTGAGGAAGTAGCTAACCAAGTGGAAAGTTGTCAGAGGTCTTTTTGAAAGAAGAGACAGTCAAGTATCGAGCTAACGTTGGCATTTCCACCTTGAATCCAGTCCCTCCCTGAAGAGTAAGCGTGAGTATCAACATCGTGAATTGGGTACCTCCGTCAAACTAATATTGTTATTGCAATCAGTCAGCCGCCAGCGGGTTTTGAAAAACAGTCGAGGCAAATGACCTACCGCTGCACTGAGTACATAGCTATTCAGGCAAAATAAGTCACTAAATTAACGATGTGCTGTCGAATAAAAGAGATGCACTAAAAAAACACGAACTTATACTTTTGATACCTGGATCGAAAAATGGCAATCAAGTAAGTCAGCCTCCAATCAACGCATATTCAACCACATTCAAGACTTACCATTGGAAACGGTATTTCCGTATATAGTACTGAGTGTAAAACCCTATCATGGTGCAAACAGTTCTGGCAGAAGTTACGCCTATAAAAATTTGTCAGCAAAAGGCACTTGAGGAGACGACCGTTCTGCGAGACTCACCACCTATAGCACCATGGAGGGCAGAGCAAAACAAGGATACGTTGATCTTATCGAAGCCAAAACGTGGCTTCCACCGGTGGAGCAAGAAGAAAGGTATCGGCAAGAAGAATCCCACTAGCAAAGAATATGGGATAACTGCCTATGGAAGAACGTTTTCAGGTTAGCCGTCAAACTTTTCGACCGAATCATACTGCTTTTTCTTCCCGTTGTTGTATGTTTACGGCATTTCACTATCTCGCAACTACTGTAATGATTTTAGTGGAAGAGGACCAACATATCTTTGTCCGGACAAATAGAGCTTTCTGCTGAAGACTCCCCAGCTGTGTGGCAAACAATCGTGAAAAGTGAGGTTTAGATAATAAGAGTTGAAGATTTCATCTCGAAACAGATCTGACGAACGTGGTAGATTCAGCTGCGAAAGTACTCAAGGCCATCCCCTAGTATCATATTTGAGAGCCTCAAATCAGCTTTGATTTATACCCTTTTCTTATGATCCGAATACTGTAACCTGGGGGAAACTGAATCTAGACAATGCCAATTAACTTACGGTAAAGATCCCGTTCCCATTTGGGAGTAGCAGGACATCTCGTTGTGTGCTGAGAATGGCTACCATCACGAAATAGTGAGTGAAGCCACCCACCACTCTGTTGAACAACATGTAACGTGAGTGAGTAGCTGATATATCCATGCTTCAGAAGAGAGCTTACGTTCCGGTCAACTGTGAACAAACCACCGATAACTACAAACCCGAACAAGCTCCTGCGTTAGAAACAGCTTCGATCAGAAACGAGGAAATAAACATTCAACTGACTGAAGAGAGATGCATGTATTGTCCAAGCTTCAGATCTTTGAGCATGAAAACAGACTGGCCAACGCTGGTACTTCCGAACCTATGAATGATAAATAACCGAAGTATCCTTTCAAGATCACGATTCCTTCTCTTCATTTTGAATTGCAGTGCTTACAAAGTGAACCACATATTTGCGATAGCATTTCCGGGAAACATCAGGCCGCTGCTCATTTCAAAACATCAGCATATGTTTTGACCTCAAACGTGAAGGCGAATTCCTAACCCAAGCATCTGAACAACAGCTGCAGGAAGAAAATTCAATTTTCAAAACTCGTCGCTCTTGTTCAAACAGAATTCAAATCGTAATTGGCCACTTACGATGGCAATGCAAACCAATTCCGACTGTTGCAAGAAAGAATCCAGCGGCCAAACTATGGATAGCGGTTTATCAGCAACTGCCCGGCATGAAAGATCCAAGACTTCATCATTCCTTTCCTACCTTAACACAGCAGATATGCAGAATGCGGTGAGGAGCTCGCCAAAGGAGAGCCCAGATTCTCCAAGGTAGGAGCATAAGAAGGCCAAACCCACAAACAGTAAGGCCAGGAGCGCAAAAGCCCTGTAAAAAGATGTATTAATTTTCGTAATAATTGCAAACAGGCGTTGTCATGAACCACTTACCATTCGGGGAATTCGCGATATTTCTTGGTGATTGTACGGTGGGGGTCTTCGGTCGCATGATTATCCCCTTTTCTGAAAGCTGCCTTGGTCTCTTCCCAGTTCCAGAGAAATGCACTCGTGATAGCCGCACTCACAGCAAGAGAGACTCCTACTTTCCCAACGATATAGGATATCGCATAGTAAGGCAATCCCAGCTTCTCAACTCCCTGAATGTTTTCTGTCCCGTTTCTGTTAATGGTAGTAGTCAGGTTGTACCGCTTGCCGTGCGAATCCAATATATCATAAGAGATGAAAGGAAGAGGGGGTCCTCCTGTAGGTGAGGATGACAATGCCATCAAATTGTAATAAGAAATAAACTCAGTTTCCGCCGAGAATAAAACTTGAGCGAGCACTAACCAAACCAGTTAAATCTGTATGCAGCTCCCATTAAGAATATTGCAACGGCGACTGAGGCCCAATCTGTGATCTGAAAGGTTTCCGTGGTGGAAGCGGGGTAAATTGTTTTTGTTTAATGTCCGAAATAAGCGCACAGAAAAGAATGACTCATACCTGTGCAATCAGTGGAATGAACAGGGGACCATGGGAACCTTTTTCGGATTTACAAGTCAGTTTGATGGAAGTATTTGTCTCGAGTTTTTTGCCAGAATACAAACTAACCAATCAGCGTCCAATCTGCGGAGAACGCGAAGAGTCCCATTCCTTCTGCGACCATCGAACCACCAAAGATGTTGGTGATGGCAGGCACTTGAGGTAATGTTAGGCACCAAGGACTGATGGCTTGAAGCGCAGGTGCAATATAGGTAGGGATAACTTCGTCTGCGGTTTCCAATATGCAATTAGTGGGTAGACACAAATAGTTAGTGGATACGCACAGGGCAGATAGATCTAGTAAGGCCAAGACTCACACAAAGTGGTCCAGATGAACGTTTTTTTGAAAAACGTTACCTGCGTCTCCACATCAGGGGTATATTGGCACAAAGATTTAAATAGCGCCACAGATGGTAATACGCTCCTACAGAATGTTGCAAATTGAACTCGTTGGATGATTGTGCTTCTTGATGACTACACATACTTAGACTCACGGGAATATCGACTTGGCGGGATAAATCAAGAATGGTCGAAGAAGCCTGTCGTAAAGGAAAGAAAAGAAGTCCATCAGCCTTGTACACGCGGAGATTGCAGTTACCAGCGAATGTGTTATACCCAGCCCATCCGTAGCCAATTAATTGACTGCTCATGATAGTCATGATGACAACCAACGGATGCATTTTTCGATCGAAAAACAAATCTAGAGTCGCCACCATCTGGAGAAAGAAATGTGTGAATCAAGGCTCTGTCATAACGCAATGGCCCAATGGGTATGTCACTCACTTCTACGCTGGGAGTACCAGCCGCACCAGCGGTCGCCATAATGGCAGCAAATACAGTCTCTTTCTATAGATTCCATAGGAAATTGAAAACGAGCCGCAATTCAATTGGTGAAATTTCAGTTGGTTTGAAAAAAGCCATTCTTACCACCGTCAAAGGACCCGGATTCCACCAACGGGGACCAGGTATTTGAGCAATTGCCCTGCCAAGGATTAAACAAGCCAACTAGATTCTTACGGATTAGCATTGAGTCACGCTTGATCAGGGGATGTTACCTGGAGCGTACCTGTATGAATAATGGATGGGGGTGTAGATGCACTGGTTTGTACATGAAAATCTGCAGCGGCGAAAACGGAAAAATTTAATGACAAATAAGGGGAATGTAAGACTTGTACAAATCGTCAAGAGTTTGCAAGCTCACCTGCGAGACAGCGGCACCAAATGCGGCCATGATTAGCCCGACGAGACAAGACCTGACTGTGACCGTTGGCATATCAGGGTCATCATCCCCCTCGTCAATGGCCGGTACCACAGCGGTCTCGTCAAAGGGATCGGAGGTATTAGGATCTTTCCCGCCCAAAGCTTCGGCGCCAGAGTGCTGGGTGACTTTTTCCTGCTCTTTACTTTTCTGGCACACCTGGTCCTGGAAAGTAGCCGATGAAGCGTTGTTGGATGCGGAATAGTGCTTCTCAGGTGGCTGTTCCTTCAAGAGGACATTGACTTCTGGTGGATAATTAGCGAGATAGTTGTCTTCATCGGCTTTGTCTGGCCGTGCAACGTTGCGCTTCCTTGCCCCAGGTAGGACTCCCGTGTCAGTTGCCATTTAGGATTAAGAGCTTGGTTGCGTTTGAGGAAACGTCTATGTCAGAATCGATAACAAGAACACTGTTGAGATTTTTACGTTATATTTGATGTTCTACTTGAAGGCTGAAGATGCTGTGGACCATTATTATGAAGGAGTTTCAGCACTCAGCTTCCGAGGGAAAATAAATGACACGGGTTGATTGTTCGAGGACCTACTGTGGGGTAAGGAAGTGTTCCAACAAATGAACGTCCCTGCCGTAAACAGGTTCCAGAGACAGCGTGCCGAGGTGTGGGAGGTGGGCTCACGAGATGTCAGGCTTGGACCAACATGCCTTGTTGAGCTGTTTTATTGCCTTAAAAATTACTCATCGGGTTCTGCTTGAGGTTTGCTGCGCTTCCTTTTGACATGATGCTCAGAGAAGCGTTATGGCTCGGTTAGATCTACGTGACTTATGGCTTCGATGCCTGATACTAGTCTTGTGAAGGGTGATTAGGCCTGATTCAGGTGAGATACATGGGTCCGCTATTGAGTATGATGTGCAATCCTGGGTTCAAAAGTAAACATTCGAACAGAATCATTGATGAGTTGTGGATCCGCTGCTCAATCGAGGACCGAGGTAGATCGACGTAAGTATAGGTATTGCCGCTAGCTTGGGTTCACATCGGCGCCGATGAAGATCCGCTGCAGTGCTCTGCGCCGGTTTAAACTTTAAATCGGTAAGATCGGAGTACATACAACGCAGCCGAGGGGGTAAAACACCCGGCAGTTGCACCCCTGGTAGTGACGGTACAGCTGTAAAGATCGGGCACAAAGACAGCGTCGGGTATGCCTCCGGTTAGATCACGTTGCATGCATGCACACAGCGGCCACAGTTCGGACATGCCTCTGGTAAAAGGGACACGCTATGAAAAAGGTTTATTAATTGCTAGAATGCGGTTATTGAGCACGCGTGTTTGTCTAACCGGAAGCTGCTTGTGGCGTCAAGCCTTTGGTGTATCCACTTTGGGACTGTGATGCCGATCTGTCAACCTGCTCGGAGAGCTTGCGGCTTCTCATCGACTTGAATACGGTGCCACTTTCCTAAACAAGGTCTTCTCTTTGTAATGCGTATCAAGAGTTGGTAAGTTTCTCTAACAAGAATATGCAGTACATAGAACAGCTTTCATGGCAGTGGCATATTATTTGAGCAGGCCTTTTTATTGGGGTAAATGTTATTTTTGGATGGTCAGGGAGTAGTCTGGAGTCCAGAGATGCATCTGGCTTGTCTAACTGAAAAGAGGCCGATATCTTGCCGGCAATGTCATTGACGGGTATTAAGCGGAGATGACAGGAGCGCCCCCAGACCTCTGCTTGTAAAGAACCACGCATCAAGCCAGAGAACGGTTGTCTTGTATTACAAGTTGAAACTTGACTTGCGAGTAATGGAATGTCTTGATTCTCGTCAGTTTGAGGCATGTGGATATCTTACTCCACGCATCGTCAGTTACATACTAGTACATCAGAGGTAAAATGATTGGGAGGCTCAGGATTTTGTCAAAAGTTAAAGAGTAATAGAGTTTATCTCATCGTTTATCTCATCAATGCATTGACGACGTGGTTGACTTTGAGGTTTTTCAAATCGGTGTAAGTTTGCCCGGTGCCAACAAAAAGTATCGGCTGGTTGATTGTGTAGGTCATGGACAAAGCAGCTCCAACCTTATCATCAATCGTATCGAACCTAAATGAATAAATGAATGAATGAGGTTGTACGAAAGCTGTCAGCGCCTTCCATTGAGGCTATTTCGGGCATTATTTCTAGGGGTAGTAGGAAGATTTGGCACGACTCAAGGCCCGATCGAGATATGAGGCCCGGTAACTAACGAGAAGATCTCGAACAAAGACTGAAAAGTATTAGAAATAACTGTTGACTCAACTTAGTCAAAATGATGCCGTCTATGCCCCGAGCAAGATGTGAATCAAGCCCGCTGAAAGTCTTCAAGGATTTGTCGAATTTTCCTAGTTGATCTACTGCTTCATTGCCAACCAATGCTTCCCCAACAAACAAGATTTTGTCTGGCTGGTTTACTACCACAAGCTATCCATCGATCCAGCAAGAAAATCAGCCGATGAAAAAGATATAAAGGATATCTGAAGATCTCGCCGACATACCTTCCCAAGCGCCCGCATCAATGGCTCATTGTCTTGCATTCTGCCAGCTGTATCGATCAGGACCACATCGAACCCATCGTTTTTGGCTGGTCAGATGCGCATCAAACCGTCAGCTTACATATTACTCAAAATCCGTGCCGGACCGACGAGTCAAAAAAATTAGCTGGAGAGACAATCAGTATTACCGTATTGTATTGCTTCTTTGGCTATACCGGCGGCGTCCTTCCCGTAGCCCTTCTCAAACAATTCAATCGTCTTGCGTTCTTCTTGGTTTGAACTGAATGATTGATGCTCGATCGCGCCATCGAGTTTCCCAAGATTCCGGACGTGGGTTCTTAGTTGCTCGACCGCTCCAGATCTGAAGGTATCGCATGCCGCGATCAATACTCGCAGGCGATTCTGGAGTAACCAGAAGGCGACCTTGGACAAGTTGGTTGATTTGCCGACCCCGTTTACACCCACAAATGTCATCACATATGGTGCAGTAGAGGATCTACCACTGAGCTGAGATAAGTTCATCTGCTTTTGGCGGTCTTGCTTTTGATGGATATCAGCTAAAACATCCACGCTGGTTTTCGGTGTAAGAATCTTGGTTAAGCTGATCTCTAAGCTCTGGTTGATTAATTTTTGGAGGGAGTTCGTCGATCGGTCTGCTAGTTTCTGCCCGACCAACTCCACTTGGATTCTCTCACAAATCCTCACAGCAATCTCACGAGCTACGTTTTTCTTCATCAGCTGGAGTTGGATCTGCTCGATCATTGGCTTGACATCATCTTCACGCAATGTGATTGGACCTGATTTCTGTCCACCAAAAATCGGAATGGATGAGATGATCTTGGAAAATAGAGTGGGTTGTGATTTATCTTCTTCGGACTGTTGGTCAGGTCGACTGCGGTCATAATCGGCAACTTCATAGAATCCTTTCTGATTACGAGTGCCCATCGACGTGTTATCGATAAAGTTCGATGACAATGTTTTCGAATCGTTCAGGTGAGCGTCTTTTTCACTAAAATCATATTCATCGATGTCGTTTGCGGTGATTCGGCCGTTGTCCCACTTCCTGGCAGTTTTTTTGTTCGGGGTTTGTGATTTGTTGCTTGCTGGAGCAGTGTCAGTGTCTGTACCAGACCGAGATGTCGCTCGACTGGTAGAGGACTTGCTGGGTTTCTTTCGTGCTTTCAACGCAGCTATATTTCTGGCGATCGCTTCTGCATTAGTGGCTGTCGTAAGAGCAGTTGGTTCTAAAAAATCCGGTGGACAAGAGCACACAAGTTAGAGATAAATAGTACTGCTGGATACTTCTTGAAATACCAACTTTGGTCGCCAATGAGTTGCTGTTCCTCGGCTTGTCTTTGCGCAGCCCTCTTATCGAGCTCGTTTGTTTTCTGATGATCGAGACCACCCCTTCTGCGATCGGCCATCCGCTCGATGTCTTTCAACAACTTATGAAACGATTGGTCCCACCCTTTAAACAACTCATTGAATCCTTGGGTCAATCCGATCTCAGGGACGATCCAAGAGTTGAAGGTAGTGTCGAGGATTGAGCTGTACAAGGAGGTGAAGAGTGATTTCATAGATTCGAGCAAGTCATTGATGTAAGTGAGTTGCAGGATCCGCTGATAAGCTACCTGTTCATAAACATCTTAATGGTGAGCTTCACCATGCCATAAACTGACAAAAATTGGCTGGAGAAAAATTATACTGACAACGAAAATCAATCCAAATTCATTGGAGAGATTCCATTGCAGGGAATAGCTTCCAATGTGCATCACCATGAGGTCATCGAAGCCAGACGCCTGCTCCCCGATTAAACCATCTCCAATTAACGTTCGAAGGGGAGAAGGGGTGGGGACGAATGATTTGGACCAGAGCACGAGCCCACCTGTGAAAGAGTACAGCCCATTCAATATCCCATGAGTTGTTAGAGGTGGAGCAAAGGGAAATATGCATACCTCGATGGAAGATATGAACGTGGTCCAACATCAGTTAAGCTATTTGATGGCGTCCTGTGTGTGTACAAACAGGAGCCTGGGGACTTGGAAGAGTGGTAAAATGGATGGGGTCCGGTGAGAAGAGCACCGGGGTCCCACACACGCCTCCGGGGCAGATTCGGAGGGCAACATTCGTGCGCGAGTCTGCGCGAGTCTATGCGCCGCGGTTTCAATTGGACATGTAGTTTTTTTGTTTGTGAAAAAATGTCAGGCGCTTTTCAGACGGTCCACTGCAAGTCTGCAACAGTCCGACAGGTTAAATTAAAAACCAATCCCATCACATCATGAAGACGCTAAGAACTCTGGCTCCTGACACAGGTCAACAATGGCTTTAATTTTTGCTGGGTTATCAAGATACATATGAAGTCAAATAAATCCCAAGACTGTGAGAAGACTGCCAAGGTTTTGGGAAACAACTGGTCAATAAGCTATTCGAAATAGCTATCTTTCAGTGTCGTCTACGTCTAATCAGTCGAGAATCTGGCTTGACCGATCCGGGAAAGAGAAGAAACAGGCTGAAAGAATCGGAACAGAATCTTGCTGCATAGAATGCCTGAGAAATATTTTGGAAAACGAAATTGCAAGCACAAGTATTATGTAAAGCACAAAAAATACTCAGGATTCATATTCTGACAATTTCCCAACACCAACACTTTTTACATGATTTATGTGTGATTTAAGGCGCTCGCTGATAGATTTTGGCAGGAAATTTATGTTGGGTGGAATGACTGAATGGTCTTGAGCAAGAGATCTGAAAGCACTCAATCTTGAGGTACCAGGTAATTCTTTCAGAAAAGCAAGAGTTTCAAGTGGGCCAAAGTATTTTTGATCAACATTGTGCAAGAGAGCTTGTTGGTATAGTGAAAATTCTTCAGTACAAATCAAACGACTATCCTCTTCTAGGAGAACAATTTCTCGGCAAGATCTAAGAAAAAGGTCTTTTTGAGAAATCAATCCACCCTTATTATTGTACACAAATCTTGAGATTGGCGAGCTGATTAACTCAGATGTTTCCTTTAATTTATTTAGCACTACCTCGTGAAGCCTAGCCTCAGTTTCTCGCTGCGCTCTGTCAGCCTTGAAATATTCGTCGTCGAAATTCCTGCTGAGAATGCTTATTGAAACCTTCGTAGCGTCATGGATTTTCTTGCTCTCTTGAGGCTGTGACAGCAAGTTGATGACCCGAATTTCATCACTTTTGAACTTGAGCATCTTGCTACACGGCGGGCGCGTTTCGCCGTCAAGAGGACAGAGATTTCCCGTACTCGGGACTCTGTTTGACCCACCAGTGGTTGACGACATCATGGCGGGGCGCACGATGTCTGCCAAAGAGCTGGCAGGCACACCGGTCGGATGGCCGGTGTAATAGCAGTGCCAATGCCAGCAAGCAGATTGTCCATCCGACCTGGGCCGTGTTGAAGACGACAACATGTGTGGCATTGCGACCAGCCCACCACGCCATAACTTTGTACACCGAACCAACCAGGTTGGCCATTGAGGCGGCAGAATGCTGGCTTTCAGACCCGGGTGGGCCGCCGGCCCGATTGGCAATATTATTGATAGACAGCAACAATATTTACATTAGCAGAATGGTTTTGTTTCAAGAATTAAACAAGGAACAAGATATATGTACACCGAGCTGATACAACTACAAACATGTCACACAGACTACTATTACAATGATTTGAGCTGATTATCCGCACAAGGGAGGAGCGATGGAGAGAGGAGCGAGGGAGAGAGGAGCAATGGAGAGAGGAGAGAGGAGCGAGGGAGAGAGGAGCAATGGAGAGAGGAGCGAGGGAGAGAGGGGGAAGGAGCGAGGGAGGGAGGGGGGGAGGAGTAAGGAAGGGAGGATGGAGGAGCGAAGGAAGGAGGAGGAGCAAGGAAGGGAGCTGGATGGAGGAGCGAGGAAGGGAGGCGGATGGGGTAGATGATGAGGGGGGACTTGAGACTGGCTCTCAAAGTCAAGAATTTCTGAAGCAGGTGACGTCACCCCTGCTGTTCAAAGTTGCCCCAAGGACTTGTGCACAGGACCGACCGCCATCTGCCCGGGAAACTGACCGAGTTGAGCAGCTCCCAACAGGTCTGGAATCATGACCGATAATATCTGGTCATGATGCCGGTCCCTAGCGAAGCGGACGTGGTTTTGCCGGGGTCGGGTCCGACCTCACGTCCTGGCCGTCAGAGATGGGGCAGCGCGTCGTCTGCAGGGCCCTGATCAGGCAATTTGCCGTCATCTGGGGACATTTCGGCGTCAATCCGGCCCGCCCGTCGGCTGGACGGGCTGGATCATCCTCGATCGCTCCCGCCGTGTAGCATCCAACTCGACGCCCTGATAAATGTCAGGAATGGTAGATTCTGAGATCAGGTTCGAGAGCCAAACAAATTTCTTCAGCACGTGAAATATGTCATGTGTTCCTTTCGAGGCGTCCCAGAATCTGTTCCACGTATAGATTATGCTTTTCCAATGAGCTCGCGTCAGTGACTTCTTCATTAGTTTATAAATGAAGGGAATCAAAATTGAATGTGATCTATGCAATTTTCGAACACCCGATGGCGCGTTAAAAACAAATCTAGGGGCTATGGAATAAGAGGCAAGGGCTGTTGCTGAGTTGATGTCAGGGGGGCTCCAATCAATTATTTGACAGGAGTAGTGTTGACAGACTTGTGCAAGAAGGCCGGCGGGATCATCACTAGGGGGTGTACTGGTTCCTGATTCTGCCCTTCTGATTGACGATTCGCCTTGCCCTTGTAGCGCAAATTGCACGGAGGAATCCAATGTGTCGGATGTAAATTGCACGGAGGAATCCAATGTGTCGGATGTTTCGCATGGGAAGGGGGGAAAGCTCAACCCGCTGGTTGGCTCTGCCGCGTTTGGGTACGTTAAATGGGATCCAAAGTGATCGAAACCAGGATGCAGCGGTTGAGCGAAGTCTCCACTCCATGGCTGCTGCGGATGAGCGGGGCCGCTGGCCGGATAAATGCTAACGGGATACTCCGATAACTGTTCCCGTCTTGACATACACTCTGCCTGCGAGTCAATGTTCCCCCTCGTGAGTGTTTCTGACCTCCAGCGTTTTGGCGAATGAGGCCCCTCATCGGCCAAACTCACAAATCCTCTTTGATTCTCCAGTTGCTCGGAACCGATTGGACTCATGACGGGAGGCTCGTTGTTAACCCGCTTGTGACTCTTCGGTGAATTTTTCCATGGTGGCAGCTAAACATAATGCGTGGGTTTGCATCAGCTTTTATTCACGTTTCTGTTTTTATCTGCAGTCTCACCTTGCCCTCCAGTGGGTGTTTTGCGCGCCTTTGCATAGTTTCTAGGGAAATCTGCTGTTCTGTATTAGGGTTAAATCCGCTTTCATGAACAAAATCCAGTGTGCAAAAAGCTTTGTCAATTTTTAGATAGCATACTAATAGCGGCAGTAAAGAACCCAGCCAAAGCTGCATGCTGTTTTGAGCTTCCTTTGATTGAGGAACACTAAAGGGCAAGTAAATAACGGGATGGCCCTGGGTAAATGATTGGGGGGTCGAACTCGAGTCAGTTGTACAATAAAAGTCAAGACGGTGAGTCGAGCACTGTCCAGCAACGCTTCATGAGCTATCCGAAGGTCCGTTCTTGATACCAAGTATGGAGAGCACTTGCCACATTAAAACTGTTTCCCCCTTCCGACAAAGAGGGGCAATTGAGTTGGCGACCCTGCGGATTTTTTCGCAAGAGACCCTGTCCGCGCCACCCCGGTGGCATAACTGATTAAGCGTAGGTTATCGCTGTGAGTATCTGTATTCATGGCACTTAATTGAAGGTCTTATCAGGTCTTATCATGCCTGCTGAGGCTACCTGAAACTTCTGAGGCTGATCTTCTCACGGAACTCTAAAAATGAGGCGTAGGATTAAAGTCGAAGATGAAAGTGTTTTTGAGAGTTCAATCAGGTGTTTTGTTATTGTTATGGACTTTTTGAAAGGTCCTTGCTTTGCAATTTTAATTTGCTACAAACCAGTCAACAAAACAGGAAAGGAGTTCTTTGTATTTGTAAAAAATTTGCCAGCACCCAGCCCGGTAAATATACACATTTATCCTTGCATTTACACCTGTTTAGTCGGCGAGTTGCTTGTCATGACTAACTTAACAAAGTCACTTGCCGTTATTGGGCCGATGCTTTCCTCCACCAAACATCGCAGAATCGTTCCCGCGGGGCTTTACAGAGCTAGGTGACACGCGGTAACAAAACTTTTCTACGAGATCATACCCTCTCTCATGCCATGTAAGATCCAAGAAAAATACACCACAAAGTAATACACATGTGCGCCCCCAGAGGATGTTGCAAGTTGATGATGGACGGGGCTAAAGGCACCCATAAAAATTAATCGAAATCGGAAGTAAACGATTATGGATCAACAATGACGAAGTAGATATTAAGTATTCAAAAAGTTCATGAACGAAGAAGTCTAAGTTTTACTGTCTGAATATATGTTTGAGATTAAAAATACGAAAGGAATTGAGAGATATGATACATGTGGGTCTTTTTCTCTAGAAAGGGACAAGTGGGAATGGATGGGGTGATATATAATGGTGACATTTCTGGAAAGTGAACAAACAGAAGAAGAAGGATGGGGGTTAATGGGGCTGTCTTTTCTTGGATGATGAATGCTGTGATGGCTCACTTTGATTGGCTGGGTGTAGTGCTCCGCTCTCATTCTTTTGATTTGATGAATTGGATTGAGATTCTAGTTATAATAAAAGTATCCAATGAGTGCTCATTAAATCTATATTTTGTGATGGAGAGAAACCGTCAAACAACATACCAGATGACTATACAAATGATTGATTATTCTCGGATGCGTTCGAGAGTTCTGCCGATGACTCTGATGATGAAATCGTCCTTACACCAACGGGTGACTTGCTCATTGCTCAAACCAACGGGAATGTTCTCGGTGTCGCTGATCGTCATCACCTCAACCATGGTGTTCGGATACCGGGATTGGTAGCCGTCAACGATCTCCTGAACGGGTGCTTTCATGATGTCCTTGTCGTCGACCAGGCTGCCTTCCAAGCGCATCCGATCTTCGCCTCGCGTGGCCTTGGCTTCGACCTCTTCCCACTTTCCGATCACCCAATCCGAGCATTCTCTCCACATGGATCCGTGCAGCATTCGCAAGACCTTCCCCGACGGCCTCCATCCCAGCTCCCTCCTCGCCTGGCTTATGTGGTCTAGCTGCTGACTCCAGCCCGAGTGGCTGCCAGTGTAGCCGTCGTGAACTGAGGGGGTCGAGTCTGGGTTTTCGAGCCAGTTCAGAAGGCCTTGGACTGACATCCGAGTCGCCGATTCGTCATCGAACCGGCGAGTCTTTCTGATGAACGTTCGATTCGGCGGTCGGATCGGGCTTTCAGTCTTCTGTGCCCCACTCAGTCGAGTGCCTTCCAAACCCAGCACGGTCCGTCCAAAGCGGAAGCCAGTCGTACGCTCCAACAACCTTGCCCAATTCATCTCATCTGAGTCGTCCACTTTCGCCCCCGTCTCGAGGGCCTCCCCTGGGTCAGCTTCCTTCCCGAAAAACACCCGCTCCGCAATCCACCATCCCATCCTGTGATTCCCACTTCTGAACATTGCTGCGCATAATTCATTCCAGTTTCCCGCATCAAAGCCGAACCCGCGTGCCTGGACTTCATGCCAACTTTTGGCAATCTCCTCGTGGTAACCGTGTCTCGAGAGGCAGTCTGTGTAGATAGATAAGGGTAGACATAGTTTGTTGGCTTTTCGTCTGTGGCGCTGTTCGGCAGTCGGTCTCCTGGGTGGCTCCGAGGTATTATTGTTGCCGGTACCGCCAGCTGGAAGTCCATCATTCTTGATCAGACTGATAACTTTGCCAATCAATTGCTCGCTCGCATCTTGCGATTGATTATTCTCAGTGGCCAATCGGAAGATCTCCCTCCAGACTTCCATCACACCCACCGGATCTTGTGCTCGACGGTAGCCATCCATCAACATGGTGAAGATATCCAAATCGATCGGTTTACCGTCACTAGAGACGATACCGGACTCGGCGCCAAGAGAGGACACCAACTCGCGAAACATCTCAAGTGCTTTGGCCGGTCGGGCAGACTTGGCATAGGATTGAATGATTGGGCCGAGTAGTCGATGTAAGAGTTTCTTCCGCATCAGCGGCCGCTCTCCCCAGGTGGCTCTTTCGGTAGGCGGCTTCCGGCTGACTTCGCCATCCACCTCATTACCCAAAAGCTCGCGTTTGAACCGGTCCGCCATTTCGTAGGCCACACGCACCCCATCCTCCTGCCTCTCTTCCTCATCCTCTTCGCCTTCAGCTCGGCCTTGAATTTGGGTGCTCGAGGATGCAGACGCGGCGTATGCGGTTGTCAGCATCGAGTAGATCACCAGGTTCGGCCGGATACCTGACGACTGCATTTCGCGCAAGTACCCATGTGCCAAGTCATGCTTTCCAAGCCTTAGTGATGCTGAAATCATGATACCGTACATGTACACGTTCGGCTTCACTGAGCCGCGTAGCCGATCGATCTGACCATCTCCGTTCAGGTTATTCTCTTTAAGGCTGTAAAACACCGTCTCGGCTAGGTCCATCATTCCACTATCGCAGATCGATAGAAGCAAGAGGGTGTATGATCTCGTGTCGGCGGCTAGACCGGTTTGGCTGTTATACATCGACTTGAAGGTCTCCAACACTTTTTCAGTCGGTGAGCCCGAGAGTACCAATGCCTTGAGGACACACCCATTGGTAACTGCATCGGATTCATTCCGGTGGTGATCGTTGAGCTCTAGATACTTGAGTAGCTTGGCGGCTCGGGTCCAATCGCCTGATTCAATGTAAGCGTCAAGGAGAATGTTCCACAGTTCCCGGTTGAGTTTTAGTGATCGACTGGGGGATCTGTGCTCCGCTAGCGCTTGGATAACTTCGCGAATCAACTCGGGTTCGCCCAGATTTGAAAATAATAAGCAGATATTTCCAAATGTGTAGATGTCGGGGCGGATTCCAGAAGATATCAATCGATCTAAAACAGATGAGCAACCTTCAATGTCTACCCGATTGGCGTAGGCCTGCAAGAGAGTGTTGTAGTGACGTTGGTCAGGTTGATTCAATCCATAATGGTCGGGCGTGCTAATCATTCGTGCCAGAAGTCGCTCGATGGCTCGAGGATTGTCTGCCTTCATGTATACCTTCATGATCTCTGCATACAAATCAGGGAGCTGGGAAGAAACGCCAAGTTTGGGAGGAACAGTGCGCATGGTTTCTTGAAAGATATCGATTGCAGAGCGTGTCTCGCCGAGCATCCCAAGCGCCTCAATCTTCGCCCGGGCGACGAGGATCCTTGGATCTTGGAGATGAAATGCGCGGCTCCGTTTGTTCCTCCCAGCCACATCCTCGATTTCGTTCGTGCTCGCCCATGTACGCTGATAAGCCTGGCCGATCTTCACCACTTCTGGAAGTTCCCCACGCGTAGCCTTGACCATCAACATGCTCAATAGATATCGCTGGTAGAGCGGCCCGAGCCATTCACCGACCAAGAGGACTTCCAGAATGTCATTCGCCGCATCGATTCTTTTGCGAGATCGTAAGGCATCCACAAGACCAAGCGCAGTGGCAGCGCGGCGTTCGTATGGTAAGACCTCGCCAGAGAATCCGTGGATCCGGGGTAATCTGTCCATCATCCAAAACAACTCCAACGCTTTCCAAACCGAGCCTTCTTTCGAGAGGGCCACGATCAAGAAAAGTCCGGCTTGGGCTAGCCTACCCAGTTGAGCCGACTCACTCTGAGCTTGAGAGATTTCTGAGGACCACCATGTCGATAGGTTGGGATTGAAGAGATTGATAAATGTGACCAGAGTTTTCAAGGTTTGGATTCGAAGATGTTCTTTGATCAAGTTACGCCAGCCTCTGACCGGATCCAAGCCCAGAGTTGAGACCACTCGATCTGAATTTTTGTTGGTGACCAAAAAGTATATGACGGCGTTGAAGATCTGTGATTTTTCAGCTTGAGGCAGGTTTACATCTGAACTCAGTGAATTGATCATCGTTTGTAGGAAGATCTCAATAGACTTTCTCTGCAGTTCGATGATTCTGAATTTCTCCTCCTTGTCATTTTCTTCGTTCGAATTCAAGTCCGACCAAATTTGATCGAAGTAATTTTGAAATTTGGAGTCTTTGAGTAGAGATGTTACGCTCTGGATAACAGGAGTCAAGGTTGAATTTTTGGGAAATGATTGAATCTTGACTAATTCAGAGACGTAATTCTGGAATGATTCATTTCTATTGCATTTTAATTTGAGCTTCTGGTGGACCGTGCCCTTCAAATCTCCCCTGGTAACATCGCGATGGTCTAGGGAGCACTGTTGTTCCCGGTAGAAAAATACAGCAGTTCAAATTAGCTCAGATAAAGAACCGTGAAAGGACGGATGCACACACCTGCCACCAACTTCGGTTGGGGTGACCAGAATTGTTGGAATTGATGAATAGGTCGATGGAAGATGGTCCCCCGTTGACAGGTGTGTGAAGGCGTTGATTAGAGTGATGGTGATTAACATGAAAGTAATGACGCAAGGGATGATTGAGAGAGTAAGAATGGTGATGCTGATTATGACAGGATGGTGGAGGATGGTCAGGACGGGCGGGGTGAATTTGATGCTGAGAGCGGAACTCAGTGAAGAATTTCAGTGGGTGGTTTTCGGGTGTTTTGGGCTTCGATCGATTGTCGGTTATCGTTCTGGAGCAGGTCGAGAGCTGGCCAGACTGCAGAGGGAGATGGTAGAACGTGGCTCTGTTGGTTTTGTGGTTCGGATGACGAATCGGATGGTTCGATCTGATTCTTCTCATTTGGTCAATTCGGTCGCATTCGTTGATGGGTTTGCTGCCAGTCCTTTATCACCCTGTCTTTGTTCAGTGATGATCGAGATAGCTTACATCAGCATCGAGGGGGGGCTAAAGTGTATGCAACATAGGACAATGAATATACCCAAGATGCATGCTCCGCCCACTGCTCACTCCGCATATGCAAAATCGGAGAAAAATTTCCGCCCAACGGCAGCAATCGCCGTAGTACATACACCACCTCTAACAAGTCGCCAAGATAGCCACCTTACCCTTCTGTGCACGCACGAGTTACGAATCACGAACAAAAAGAACAAGACATCCACCCCCCGAATCCATCCGTGAAACTGGTCTAACCAGCTCTACTGCCATCATCCTGGTTACGGACGAGAGCTCGATTGCTGCTTCTGCCAGAGACAACCCTCCCACAAAAGCATTTTCTTCTCCAAAAATAGATCATCAACATCATCCGACAACAATAATCAATAGATAAATAAACGTCTGTTCTCCGAATCTCTTCTGGATACCCAAAACCATAATCTTAACCTTGACGGACTTCTCGACTATTCCATCCCCCATTTCCCCTCACAGAATGTCTGGACTCGACAACGCAATCCTGGATGGTAGTCCACTCGCCAGTCCCATCGCATCTGTCTCAGGTACCGAGCCTCTGGATGTCGCTGCCAGACGTGCTGCAGCGATCAAAGGTCCCAATGGAGTGTGGGTCTATCTATCTCAAACCTTTCACGTATTCATCTATGCTGATAAATTGTTTTTCATCCTGTTTCCAATCCTTTTGTAACTCGCCAGCCGCTCGCCAGTGATGTCTCGTTCACCCTCCATCTCCAGCCACCAGAGAGGCATTCATTCCCTACCTCCGGCCACCCCCTCCGTGCCGGCGCTTGAAGATCTATATACTGCATCTCCTGGCGAAAGCGAGGATGGCAATCATGTGGTTCGCGAGGGACTGTCAAAGAAGATGATGGTTCTCGAGCTCGCCGATGGTACCATTTATCAAGGCTATGGCTTTGGTGTATCCGGTAAAAGCATCAGCGGAGAATGTGTCTTCCAAACAGGTGCCCGCTTTTTTTCTCGCATGTCTTTCCTCAATACACCCTCTTCGGTCTGGCTCATCACACTGACTCCTCGTTCATTGTTTTTCTTCCCCTTAGGGATGGTTGGCTACCCCGAGTCTCTAACCGACCCTTCATACAAAGGCCAAATCCTGGTTCTGACGTACCCATTGATCGGCTCATATGGCGTACCCAAACGAGAAGACATATTCTTACCGACCCAGTTTGAGTCCTCTCAAATCCACGTGGCCGCCTTGGTCGTCGGCTCTTATAGTGGTGACCGGGAAGACTTCAGTCATCATCTCGCCGAAAGCCCACTCGGTCAATGGCTCCAAGAGCAAGGAATCCCCGCTATCTATGGCGTTGATACTCGAGCACTGACAAAAAAGATCAGGGAACGGGGTGTTATGCTCGCCAAATTACTCGCCAAGTCCGTTTCCCCACCCACATCCTCAAGCAACGGTTCACTACAGAAGACACCTCTTTCAAGACTCAGTGGTATGGGCCCCTCCCGCGAATCATGGCGCGCTGAATATATCGACATCCCACTTCACGATCACAATGCCGATAATCTCGTTCAAGTTGTCTCCCGGACTAAGCCGACCTTGTATCAACCCCAGCACCTACCGGCTCATGATCAGCCAGCTCAAATCCTCCAGCACCATTCCAAATCAAGACCTTTACGGATCTTGTCATTGGATGTTGGGATGAAATACAATCAAATCCGTTGTTTCTTGCGTCGTGGAGTCGAAGTGCTGGTCGTTCCCTGGGATCACGACTTTTTAAACCCATCCGTCCAAGAACCTGGATCGTTTGATGGGCTTTTTATCTCAAACGGGCCAGGAGATCCCAAGCTGGCCGAAGCCCCCATCCTTCGGATCCGTCAAGCGGTGGAGATGAAAGCTTTCCCTATCTTTGGGATTTGCTTAGGTCATCAGTTGCTCGCGTTGGCAGTTGGCGCCAAGACACTGAAACTCAAGTACGGGAATCGAGGCCAGAACATACCTTGCACTGACCTCCAATCAGGTAGATGCTACATCACGTCGCAAAATCATGGATATGCCGTCGACACCGCATCGCTTCCCGAGGACTGGAAAGAGCTCTTTGTCAATGCGAACGATCAGAGCAACGAAGGTATCTACTCAACCCGCTACCCGTACTTCAGTGTCCAGTTCCATCCCGAAAGTGCGCCTGGTCCACAAGATACCGAATTCCTGTTTGATGTCTTTGTCAAAAGTGTCACTTCCTTCGCGCAAGACGGTACCTTCCTGCCCGTCACAATGCCCGGAGGCAGTGCCCACGAAAATAGCCTGAAGAACCCGAAAGTTCACGTCAAGAAGGTTCTCGTCCTGGGTAGTGGTGGTTTGTCGATCGGTCAGGCCGGTGAATTTGACTATTCTGGAAGCCAGGCAATCAAGGCCCTTCAAGAAGAAGGCATTTACACGATTCTGATCAATCCAAACATTGCGACTATCCAGACAAGCAAAGGATTGGCCGATAAGGTTTACTTCCTGCCCGTCACCCCTGAGTTCGTTCGGAAAGTGATCCGACATGAGCGCCCGGACGGAATCTATTGCACCTTCGGGGGCCAAACTGCCCTCTCGGTTGGAATCGCCTTGAAGGACGAGTTCGAAGGATTGGGAGTGAAGGTATTGGGGACTCCGATCTCTACTGTCATCACCACCGAAGACAGGGAGCTGTTCGCCAGCGCGATGGCCGAGATTGGCGAGAAGTGTGCCACCAGCGCTTCTGCGACGTCCATCGAGGAGAGTCTCAAAGCCGCCAATCAGATCGGCTATCCCGTCATCGTCCGGGCTGCCTTTGCGCTCGGGGGCTTGGGAAGTGGCTTCGCGAACAACGATGAAGAGCTCCGAGAATTGTGTGACAAGGCTTTTGCGATCAGCACCCAGGTGCTTATCGAAAGGAGTATGAAAGGATGGAAGGAGGTTGAGTATGAGGTCGTGAGGGACTGCAGAGACAACTGCATCACCGTTTGTAACATGGAGGTCAGTCTTTCGTTGTTCGCGTTGCGGGTTCATGTGACGCTTGAAGATCAATCCTGACGAGCCCAGAATCTTGTAGAACTTCGACCCACTGGGCATCCATACAGGTGATTCAATCGTCGTTGCGCCTTCTCAAACGCTCTCTGATGCCGATTATCAGATGCTCCGAACTACGGCTATCAATGTCATCCGTCATCTTGGAGTAGTTGGTCCGTGATTCACGACATCTTCGTCATTTTTCTCTTCTCGCAAGTTGACAGTCTCGTTCAATCATCAGGTGAATGCAACATTCAGTATGCCCTCAATCCCCGCTCGAAGGAATACGCCATCATCGAAGTCAATGCCCGTCTGTCGCGTTCTTCGGCTCTGGCCTCCAAGGCGACCGGATATCCCCTGGCATTCATCGCTGCCAAGTTGGGACTGGGTATCCCATTGAATGAGATTCGCAATTCGGTCACCAAAGTGACGTCCGCCTGCTTCGAGCCCAGCTTGGATTATTGCGTCGTCAAAATGCCGAGGTGGGACTTGAAGAAGTTCCAGCGTGTGTCCAGCAAGCTTGGTAGTTCTATGAAGTCGGTCGGAGAAGTCATGGCCATCGGTCGTACCTTCGAAGAGGCGATCCAAAAAGCCATCCGGTCCGTCGATCCGGCATTCACCGGCTTCGATAAAAATTCGATCGTAAGCCAAGATGAACTCAAGCAAGAATTGACCCAGCCAACCGATCGAAGAATCTTCGCCATCGCTAATGCCTTCAATGAGGGATGGACTCTCGAAGAAGTGTGGGAGATGACGCGAATCGATAAATGGTTCCTCCACAAGCTCAAACATCTGGTCACGATGGAAAACATTGTCCGGAAGTATCACGCCTCCAACTTCCCTGTCAACTTGCTCCGTTACACCAAGCAACTCGGTTTCTCGGACAACCAACTTTCCCGATTCTTGAATTCAAATGAGTTGGCCATCCGTCGTCTACGTGTTGAATTTGGCATCATGCCCTTCGTCAAGCAAATCGATACCGTAGCTGCGGAGTTCCCGGCATTCACGAACTATCTATTCACCTCCTACAATGCTACAGAGCACGATGTCACTTTTGAGGACCGAGGGATTATTGTTTTGGGATCTGGTGTTTACCGCATCGGCTCTTCAGTGGAATTTGATTGGTGTGCAGTGCGAGCCATTCGCACCCTGCGTGGTCGTGGGCTACGTACTGTGATGGTCAACTATAACCCAGAAACAGTCTCGACCGATTTCGACGAGGCAGATCGACTATACTTCGAAAACATCAGCCTTGAGACTGTCCTGGACATTTACGACACCGAGAAGTCTAGCGGAGTGATCGTTTCGATGGGCGGGCAAACCCCGAATAACATTGCATTGCCCCTGCACCGCCAGAATGTCAAGATTCTCGGAACTTCTCCTGAAATGATCGATAACGCCGAGAACCGATACAAATTTTCCCGAATGCTCGACAAGATTGGCGTTGACCAGCCCCGATGGAAAGAGCTGACGACCATCGAAGAAGCCCACCTTTTCTGTGAAACTGTGGGCTACCCAGTTCTTGTTAGGCCATCCTATGTGCTCTCTGGCGCCGCGATGAATGTCGCATATTCAGCAGATGACCTGTCTGCCTATCTCGCCCAAGCCGCACAAGTCTCGCGCGAATATCCGGTAGTGGTCACCAAATACATCGAAGGAGCCAAAGAAATCGAGATGGATGCTGTCGCTCGCCACGGAAAATTGATCATGCATTACGTATGTGAGCACGTGGAAAACGCCGGGGTTCACTCGGGCGATGCTACCTTGATTCTCCCCCCTCAAGATCTTGACCCCGAGACGGTGCGAAGGATCGAGATCGCGACCGAGAAAATCGGTAATGCGCTCAACATCACCGGTCCCTTTAACATCCAGTTCATTGCCAAAAACAATGAAATTAAGGTTAGTCACTTCAACTTATCGGCACAATATTTGTTCGACTAACTAACTTTTCTCTGTCCAGGTGATTGAATGCAATGTTCGAGCCTCTCGATCATTCCCGTTCGTCTCTAAAGTGACCGGGATCGACGCTGTGGCGATGGCCACCGATGCCATGATGGGATTCCCCGTCCAGCCATACCCGGCATCCACCATGCCGAAAGACTATGTCGGGGTTAAGGCCCCTCAATTCAGCTTTTCCCGTCTGGCCGGTGCTGATCCTGTCTTGGGTGTCGAGATGTCTTCGACGGGCGAGGTTGCTTGCTTTGGGAAGGACAAATACGAAGCTTATCTCAAAGCTATCTTAGCCACCAACGTCAGACTGCCCAAGAAAAGTGTCCTCTTTTCTATCGGAGCTTATGCTGACAAGCTCGAAATGCTACCTTCGGTGGAACGGTTGCATCGCCTTGGGTACACGATCTACGGTACTGCCGGGACCAATGACTTCATTTCGGTAAGCCTCTAAGTTATTTCTTCTTTCCAAGCACGTCGGATAGCTTGACCCATACACACTTGCAATCGCAAACAGGAACACGGTATTCCGTGCAAATTTTTGGAAGCCTTTTCGTCTCAAGAAGAAGCGAAAGGACAGAAGGCGGAATATTCTTTGATCGATCACCTCAAGCAAGGGAAAGTTGACCTGTTCATCAACCTACCCTCCCGAAACAGGTTCAGGCGTCCACAGCAACACATCTCACTGGGCTACCGAGCCCGACGAACCGCTATCGACCACGCCATTCCCCTGATAACCAATGTGAAGAACGCGAAAATCTTGATCGAGGGTCTCGCCAGATACCCCACACTCTCAATCAGCTCGATAGATGCTAAATCCTCGCATCGGACCATCAGGCTTCCCGGACTCGTTGACTCTGCTTGCTTCGTCAATTCTCTCATCTCTCCAAGCTCGGATTCCTTGGAGCAAACTACAGCAACCGCGGTCAAAGCGGGCTTCCTTACTCTGTTGGTCTCCGGTATTGGCGGTGATGGACGTATCGACGATAGCAAGAATTTAGCTCTGGTCAAGTCATCCATCGCGACTCGTGCCCATTGTAACTACAGCTTTGTCGTTGCCGCAACCGCCCATAACGTCAACTCTCTTGAAGGACCGGATATCAGTCTGGCCAGTGCTTTGATGCTCCCGTTTGAGCGTGATTGGAATGGCGCTAATCAGGCTGTGGCTATTGCCGCCCATTTCAACCATTGGCCGGTGGACAAGCCAATCCTGACCGACGCGAAGACTACAAACCTCGCCTCCATCTTACTCTTTGCCAGTCTTCACAATCGCAGTGTTCATGTCCTCGATGTTCGCACGGCTGCCGATATCGAGTTGATATCTTTGAGCAAGCAGAAGGGATTGAAAGTCACCGCTGACGTGACGATCTACACATTGTTTTTAAATCAATCAATGTACCCTCAAGCTCAGTGCTTACCAACCGTTGAGGATCAGGACGTGATTTGGGAACATCTGGAACATATCGACACGCTCTCTGTCGGTCGACTACCTTTCGAGTTGGCTCAAGAGCTAGGAAAACCTTACACCCCAGGAGATGGATATGCAGAATGCATCCAACTACTTTTATCCGCCCTCAGCCAAGGTAAACTAACTCTAGAGGACATAACCCTTCGATGTTCCGAAAACCCTGCTCGAATATTCCATCTGCCTCCTCTGGTGGACACCTACGTTGAAGTGGAAGTTGACCGTAGCCACAGGTTCACCAGCAGTAATTGGTCACCATTACAAGACCAAATGTTCAATGGCCACGTCCACCGTGTCGTCTTCCAGGAAGAAACTGTTTGTCTCGACGGTTTCTCTCACTCCAAACCAGGTACAGGAAGGCACCTCAACCAGGCTCCCATCTCACTTTCGCGCACCGCGAGTGAGCTACAAACCTCATACTCCCATCCTGGTGCCAAGACAAAGCCGGCATTCCCCGGTTCCAACTTGAATGACTCTCCTCAAGGTGCGGCCAGCCGATCAGCGCTGCGCTCGGTCAGTGCAATGGCCACCGGCTCGCCGAATGTGCGCGCTGAGGAAGCTGATGCACAGTTTGGCCCAGGAGCCCTTCCTGTTATCCGTTCTGGATCGCATGCCAGATCGCTCCAATCTGGTATGCCAGAGGCCCACCAGACCTCCGCTTCTTTCACTCCTCAGCTCATCCCCCGCGAGCCATCCAGTCCACGTCTTGGCCTTGATCGAAACCCAGCTTTCCACCAACGCCACATCTTGTCGGTCAATCAATTCTCCCGCCACGACCTCCATGGGTTGTTTAGCATTGCCCAGGAGATGCGCACTCAGGTCGAGCGCAACGGAGTACTCGATGTTCTCAAGGGCAAAGTGATCTGCTCGATGTTTTACGAGCCGTCGACCAGGACGTCGGCCTCCTTTGAAGCGGCCATGTGTCGATTAGGCGGCAGGGTTGTTTCCATCTCGGCCGATCAGTCGTCTACCGCCAAAGGCGAAAGCTTGCCGGACACCATCCGAACTCTTGGATGCTATGGCGATGCCATTATTTTGCGACACCCAGTTGCCGGGAGCTCCCGAAACGCTGCCAACGTCTCTCCCGTTCCGATCATCAACGCAGGTGACGGTGTAGGGGAACACCCCACACAGGTGAGCTTACTGGTCGCTTTCTTCCTCGTCATCGCCGCCTTTCCCTTGCCGTCACACTGACCCGAGCTTAACCCACCTTATCATTGCTTTATTGTGACCGATCTCAGGCCTTCTTAGACGTTTACACGATCCGAGAAGAGTTGGGAACGGTTAACGGACTGACGATCACTATGGTTGGAGATCTGAAGAATGGACGCACGGTTCACAGCTTGGTTAAGTTGTTGTGCCTCTACCAAGTCAACCTGATCTTTGTCTCGCCTCGCTCGCTCGCCCTTCCGGATTCGATCAAGCAAGAGGTCGCTCGAGCTGGGATTTCGTTCGAGCAATCGACCAACCTCGAAGAAGTGATCGGCAAGACAGATGTGCTCTATGTGACTCGTGTCCAACAAGAGCGCTTCACCAGTCAAGCCGAGTATGAGGCCGTCAAGGGTTCATATCGCATCAATCACGACTTGCTCAGCCGCGCTCGTAAACATACCATCGTCCTCCATCCTCTGCCTAGGAATGCTGAGATCGATGCCGAGGTCGACCTAGACCCTCTCAGGGCAGCCTACTTCAGACAAATGCGTTACGGCCTCTTTGTAAGCTTCGTTTCTCTCTTTTGCTCTCGTTCTTCTTCAAAGTGGTTCGTCCGAGGAATTTCTGACTTGTCCTTTTTGGTTCTCAGGTGCGCATGGCTCTGCTCACTTTGGTTCTGTCACCTTAGAACAATGAGTCCAATTGAAATGACCACCCCACGAACCCTTATGCAACCAAATCCACTTTTTTCTCCTAAAAACTACAACAACACAGAGCAAATCCCATGCATCTTTTTTCAATACATGACATCTTGTGACATAACTTACAAATCCACTCTCATGCGCATAATCTCTATCATCATCTTCGTCATCTTCATCACGCTCCTCAAAATGCGATCTCACTGCACGCAAATATACCCCCTTTCAATATCAGCCGATTCTCATCTTTTTCTTCTCTCTAATTGAATAGCAAGCATCCCCCTTCTTCATTTTTTCTCCTCTTTCATTCTTACATGGCTCCACACTGCTATCCCCGAAAGCCTATTGTCACATGCATTCCCAATTCCCTGGATCACTTACATAAAAAACACTCGAACCTGTTCATTCTTTGATCGAGATTTACTTTGTCAATCAAAGTGTGAACTGGTTTGTCCAGCAGATATTCAACCTGGTTGAGCACCCTGAAAAGGATCGGAAGGACTTGTCTTCATCAAGACTGCTAGAACTTTCCCAATACCCAATGTTAGTATGTAAACATCAAAATAATGCTTCGCCACTGGCCCTACAGTAGCAACCAGTTCGCGGCACAGCCGGCGCCGAGGCAAAGGAATGCGCTGCCGTGGCGTACTACACAAATACAGCGTCCCAATAACGCCCAACCACCTCACCTAGCCAAGCATCTTTGGCGGTCGTTGGAAAACGAAATGAAGAAAATGGTTGTCCCCTCCTTCCCGGAAAGTCCGTTTCGAGGAGGAGAGGAACTTCCGGGCCATGTTGTGGACTCGCGACGGTCCATCTTTGGGCCGGCCGGGTGGCAGTTGGGGTCGTATGCGCCCCCTGGGCTCGTGGCGTCCGGCGTATTCCTTGGCCTGGCGGCTGTGTGCCGCAACCTAAGTACTGCCAGTGCCTCTTAATTGGTAACGACGGTTCGCCCGGGTCACGGGTGTGTATATAAATACCACTCGAAGTCCTCTTTCGCCGCATTGCACCATTTACATTCACCAAAAAATTCCACATTATTTCTTCTTTTGAGGACTTCTGGGTAACCTTCACCAGCAACATGTTTCCAGCCGGTTCAATCTGGAGACTTTACGCCGTTTCGGCCGTGATTGCTCTCGTTAGCCTACCAGCCGTGGAGCTTGCCGAAGTCCAACGACACCCCCTTTCACGAAGAGCCGCGAAGCCGCCACCAGTCGGAGCGCCAGGCACGAATATTCGCTGTGGTAACAGCTGGAATGCAACAGCTTACATACCAGCAGGCCATAGCTGTAAGCTCCCAAATCATGTGATTGTGTTTCAATAGGAAGTTACCAAGCTCTGACTCTCGAAACACGACTATTTACTTTGTCTACAGCTTGCATAGCAGACGATGGTCTACCTTACTTTTGTATAACGTCTACATGCCATCTAGAGAAACGAAGAGACCCGAAAACAGTCCCCGGCTTCCGTCGTAAGTTTGATTGTTCATTGGGCGCTTGGTAAAATATTTGACAGTGCAGAACTAAGACAAATAATCTTCTCCTCCCCTTAATTTTACTGTCTTTCCGTTCATCAGTCGAGGACTGGGCGTTTATAGGCTGCACACGGTACCCCGATGAACAAGATGCACAAGATGTGAAGCCTGTAGAAGTACCACTAATGCATCCAACCCAATTCTGGGCTGATAATCGCAGGAGACAGTTAGGTGCGTGGTCTAGCGCTATTTTTTTTTTGAATATATGTTTAAAAGTTGTGAAGTTCATCCCACTCATTTGGAAACCTTCGGGCTATAGTGGCTAGGGGTCGGGATCCATCAGGTGATCAAAAGATACGTCCATACAAATGCGGGTGGACCGAACCTCTTGATATCAACAACCAAAGAATTGGTGAGTCCAAGCTTTGAATTCTGAGCAATACCGAGTTCATTTGCTAAAATCATCCTACCACTCTCCCCAGTGTGTGGTAGATGTACCCGCCAAAACTTCAAAGATCTGAATCCGCCGAAGATCCCTGGGGCGTGGTGAAAGCTGAGGCCCCCTCCTCCAATTTGCTGACTCAAAGCACCAAGAAAGACTTTATCTCTTCTGCCCATTCTCATCTTCTCATGCTCATCTACCCATTCTAGACTCCGGGTACTTGTCGATTTATCTGCCCGTCCTGACTTTTCCATTTGCCATGACGTTTCTAACCGGGAATTAGCTCAATGCTTACTACTATGTTGACACAAATGCACCAAATCTTTTTTCTGTATCTTTTTCACAAGTGTTGTAGACAGTTATTTTGTCATTTTGGAGCCATCTTTTGACTGGACAATATCAAGACTTGGAATTTCCTTGTCACATTTCTTCTTCCTTATTGTATAAATTTCTTCTTTTATTCACACATGTTGGATGGATGGGAAGACTGCCTAGGAACTCAATGTATAGAGGAGGGATAGAATTTAATGAAGCTGCGTAGTATACAGCCCCGATTTTTTTGCCCAGTAATCTCAGGGACAAAAAATGTAATACATCAGATAAGCTCTCATCAGCTTTACAAAAGCGCTACATGATACATCCCAGGCTACAGTTTGGCCAGAACAAAAAATGGAGTTGAATGTTTTCTCTTCTTTTTTGTGTTTGTGGACTCAAGATCACCCAACACTCCAAGATCGAGTCATCCGTGAGTGCCGGAGGCACAAATTTTGCGAAAGAGTACCAATGCTAACATGAGCCGCTTTCAAAAGAATACAAACATTGATCATACTTGGAGAAACGTAATCCTTGTTGGCAACTACGAAGATATGGTTGATTGCCAGACATTTTAAGGTTTGATATTTTAAAAAGCTTTCATCAAAGATTGTCCATTTCTTTTCATGCAAGCTACATAGCAGCGGCGTGTACTTAAACAGCGGGGTTGAGAAAGGAGAGAGAAAACAGTCCAAAATAATAAACCAGTTTTTTGTGAGGTTTTTTTAAGATAAAATACTTGATGTGAGATAAGATAGCGGATCAACGGAGGAGAGAAAGAGCTAAAATTCGGGTAATCCTTTCCTAGCACGATTCATTGACAAGAAGGAGATATGAGACCAAGTGAGGTCTCTAGCACCACGACCAGCGCCGTTGACCCGATCGAATTGTTCATGCATGGATCCGTTTGGTTGGATGTGATTCCTAACGATCTGTACAAATTGGTCCCCGATCATCCGTGCAGTCATGTTTTGACTTCCTCCTCCTATAAGCTGGGTTTTCGGATTCAGCCGGTACAGGTATTCTGCCATCGTCAATGTCGTTATGAACCATGGGTTTGCGATGCTCGTCGAAACGCCATCATAAATCTGGGTTTAAAGAGAGTAACGTGGTCAAAACATTATACATTTCAGTTGATCTTGAAACTTCTTTCGTTTTTCTGTTGTCTAGGTGACAAAGACTTACATCTTCAGGGTATCTTCCGACGGCTTTAGCAATTAAGTCGTGGTATCTGCTGTTCAGAGGATATGTTTTTCTACCATTCGAGAAAGATTCATTGATGTACACAGCAATTAGTATTCGAATAGCCGCATTACTTTGCAAAAGTGGTTACAACTTACGCCATGGACTCCAATATAGCGTGGAAGGTATTGACCATTTTGTCGGAATCCGGTCTGAACAACTCCGGAGTTTGTGTTCCAGCATGCAAGCAGCCCAGCAAGGTTCCGACATCTAAGCCAGATTTCTGAACCGAGGCGCAGAAAGATTGAGGAGAAAAGCACAGGTCAGTCGACTGGATACTGAACGAGACACATAGAATGGATGAAAGATGGGTAGGACAGACCTTTCCATGAGAATCGACAAAGTTTCGACTGGCTTGAATGTATCTTGCTTGCTTGTCCCAAAACAAGTCGAGTTGAGCGCCAATCTGATCAGCTTGCTTTTGGTACCAAGCGGCTGCCCCATGGTCTTCCATCTTCGTCGCAAAGCTCACACCATCCTTTAGCGCTCGGTGAATCACGGCAAAGGTGAAGAAGTGGGAACCATTGACTTCTTCCCATAAATCAAACGAGCGTTCTTTCCAGCTGTTCGAAATGTATTCGAGATCGGCTAGTAGAATAGTTGTTAATGGAATCAAAATCAGAAACTTCTCTTGATAACGAAGATAGAGAAGAAGAAAAACCTTTGCTTACCCTTTATCACGGATCGAGATCTCCATTGGCCATCGTACAAGACACTTTTCACATATTGTGCAGCTTCTGGGCCACCAACACTGAGATAGGCAAGCGCAAATTTGATATACACCGTAGCTCTAAGGGCTGGTCCATCTCTTTGTGGTCTACCCCAAGGACCAGTAAAAGCCGAGCCGTTGACGAAGTACTTGGGCTCCCCGAGACCACCAGCCGCGCCATAAGATGAACGCTGTATGACTTGAGTGGCCGAAATAGTTTGCTTGATCAGAGCCAAAAGCTTCGGATCATGCGACTGCTGGTATCGCCAAACGATCTCCTTCAACACTCTTTTTTCACAGCGAAACGTTTATATTTAACAAACTGGTTAGCATATCTAGAATCACTAACGAATATGAAGATCGAAATTGACAAACATGGATGTATCACGAGTCCAGCTGTAGTAGTAATCGGGCTTCGAGGTTCTGTTTGTAATATGTACAGAACACTTGGTCAGATGACGAAAACATAATCGAGCGCAGATGTACCTAAGGACTCACGAACGAGAGGCGACGATGATCCCAGGTAAGGCTCCGTTAGGGGAAATGTTAGAGAGCGCGTTTGACCAAGACAGCTCGGCTTGTTTGCCAATCCACGCATCCAGGTCGGAGTGCTGGGGCTGCTGCTGTCGGCCCGGGTAAGTTGGGTTGGTGTTTAGTGGAGGAGCTCCAGTGTCAGCCAGGCCGACATCTAGCAAGAGCAAGTGGGCCAAGAATGCGAGGAATAACATGAGGGAAGATCGAGAACTGTAAGCTCTGAAGAGAAAGTGGAGAATTGTTCACAATCAGCGACACTTGTTGGAGTCTTGGAGTCAGGGGATTGAGCTTACCTGGGAGTTGTCCGTGCTTTGCGATCTGAAAAAGTCGAGCTTAAACTACCAGCCATAACGGACAAAGAGAATCACAAGACAAGATCAGTCCATCATTTTACATAAGTATATCTCTCTACGTGCAAGGGGGATAAGACTGACGAAGATCAAACACAGACAGACGTGCGAAATACTCTGATGAATGAAGAGGGAATTTCCAAGTAAAGGAGGTCTACACTGCGTAACTGGCTATCATTCAAACTTCCGATGAGGGGGGGAAGATGATCGATAGCCAGTTGGTAGGAAGGCAGCCTTTATATAACCAATTTGTGCCACCCGACTTTGCGAGCTCCATCGTAGTGCCGGTGACGATGACATGTGAGGCGGCAGACGAAGGTCCGACATAATCCCGGTGAAGTGAATCGATGGCCGAGTTCCAGTCGCAGCTCCGGTCTTTGCTGGGCCAGTGCATAACTCAAGCGGGGCTGGCATGCACTTCGGCTAAGAGCTGTCAAAAGATATCACATTCATCAACAGATGCGACGCGTCGTCTGCATCTCTCAGCGGCGATATGGCCAAGGTGGCTTGCTCAATCGGAGATTTACATCGCCGGCAGCACTCTCTTTGGAAAAGTGCATCGCCGCTGGGAAAACCCTTTAGTCGCTTGCCGATAAACCCTGCCTTTTCCAACGACAGATCAAGAAGCCACGGAAGAAAATTCAAACAAAAGAACAAAAGCACGCAAGTCAGATAACAAAAAAGCACAGAGAACGCAGAAGAAATAAGAAACAAAAGAAAAGGCTCAATGAGCGCTTACCGAGCGTCATACGCTAGAGTGAATCGATGTGGAGATCGATGTGACCTGGAGTGAAGCGGGCAGCATGAGCATTCTCGGTGGCTATAGGCAGGTTCATGAGTGCCATCACGGAAGCTCAGGCAGCAATTATAAACGCAAATTCGAGATTTTTTCGAAAAGTAACTGAAAAGATTTTCAAAAGAAATTACAATTTTATTTTATTTTATTTTCTTTCAAATATCTTTTGATTGAATTTCAGATCATTGGGTGCAGTTATGAACACCCAATGCCACGCGTCCACAAAGCGTGTACATAAGACTCAAGAGCCTGTAGCCAGTGTACCACGCAAGCCACCTCCGTTATTGGAACGGACATGGCTTAATCATGGAGCCTCTCCACCACACTGCAATACATAGCCAGCCTCCTGGGGTTTCTGCAGCGCCAGTATCCTCCTGGGTGGAACAAGACAATTTCTGAGTCGTCTGCCAAAGCCACACCGCTCACGATGCTACCTCCCCCGCTCCTCAACATCAACACCTCGAATCAGTTGATGGCCTTTTGGTTCTCCAATCAGCACCCGCACGAAGAGGTTTATATACGAGCAACCCGGCAGGCGTTTAAGCGACCCCCCCCCGATGGGAGCCATGGAACGATCCCCTCATGCCACACACAAGATTTGTTGAATATTTCCGGATGTCCTTGGCCGATTTCCACTGGCTAGCCGACAGCTTACGAGATACTTTGCAGCTCAATCCCTTGCGGCGTGGAGATCCGCTATCCGTGGAGGCTCAGGTTGCCGTTGGCCTTTATCGGCTTGGCCACGGGTCCTGTTATGTTACGATTGGCCACGTTTTTAGCATTGGCAAGGAAACGGCTGATAAAGCGTCTGCGCGGTTTGTTACTGCCGTCCTGCAGACGTTCAGGTTGAATACCGTCAGGTGTGTGCTTCTGTAATCCTCTCCCAACGTCTATGACTGATCCCTCCCATTGATTCCAGCTTTCCTCGTCTGGACAATCATGAACAATGGGATGAGATCAAAGCATCTTTTGAAGAGAAGCATGGAATCCCGGACATTGTTGGTGCGATTGACGGGACGCACATCCCGTTGGCCATGCCGGCAGAGGATTGCTGGAAAGGGTATGTCAATAGGAAAAGTTGGTCGTCCATTGTGTTCCAATGCGTCGTGGACGGTGACGGTAACTTCTGTAATGTACATTCATTAGCTCTATTTTCCCTGCCCTTTGGCTGTTCAGCTTGGGTCACTGATACTTTTGGTTCAGGTCAGCGGGGGTGCCCCGGGCTCCATGCACGATAGCCGACTGTTTCGGCGTTCACAACTGGGTCATAGTCTTTCACCAGCCTCGCCAGTTGCGCTGATGATACCTGAGGGCTCTTACCTCATAGGCGACGCCGGCTATCCATCTAACGTCAGGATACTGGTACCGTATCCTTCACTGGCGCGCGAAGACAATGTGGATTTCAACTTCATCCACTCTTCAACCAGGATGATTGTCGAACGGGCCTTTGGTCAGCTGAAGAATGGATTCCGGATCCTCCTGACGGCACAAAAGGCCAAGCCCCTTCGAGCCAGAAATAACACGTTTGCCTGTATGATTCTTCATAATCTCTTACAAAGACGAGGCTCTCTCTACCTTCAAGTATGGGACAAAAGGAGCTCTAATGAGGATCTTTTTAACGAGGTACCCGCGGCCGATGCGCGCGCTGGGGACAGAGCTGGATATCAGCCTAATCCTCCAGTTGAACACATGAACTCAATTAGGGATAGGCTCCGGTCTTATTTAGTGTAGTTAGCTTCTTGTGATTAAAGTAATCCATCAAATCATATGGCAATGCTATTCTTCCAGTGGCGGCTGAGCCGCTGCTTCCAATGCCTCCGCGGCGTCCATGGATCTGATTAAGATCTTATTGCTATTCATCCTGTGGCCGCTGAGCCGCTGCGTCCAATGCCTCTGCGGCTTCCCAAGCCGCCACTTCGTCTAATGCCACCCCCGTTTGACATCCCGCGGCGTCCATGGCTCGGCGGATCCGGGCCATCGCATCACGTGATGCCCTCTGCACGTCATCTGGGGAGTCGTATTCCTCCGATGATATCGTTGAATGACAGGATGACATGGGCTCACGGATGCCCCATGCCGTTTCGGAGGAGTATACCGCCGTGCTCTCATCAGTCCGCTCCGATGACACAAGGACGGGGCTGCTGACGGGTTGGTGATTCTAGCAGTGTTTACCATGGTCAGTGATAGGATCATTGGTGCCCAGCGCCTGAAGATGGTTGCTAACCTGTTTGGATATGGACACATATTCATACCCCTGCTGGGGACGGGTACCATTGCATTGGTCTGCTGATGGGGCTAGCCCGGTCGTGCCAAGGACTCGCGTGTGAAGGGCTATTGTCTCCTGCTCGTTTGAATCCGGGATGCTAGGGTCGTGGGCTGGGTCAAATTGCTGGGAGCTAGAGGCCTTGGGAACACTGGCGGCGTCTTTTGTGTCGCCCATGTCTATGGATGATCCCTTGGCGGTGTCCTTGGGAGTTGGAGGCTGCGCGTCAAACCTAGTAGAAGCCCATGAAACTAGGGATGAAGTGTGGCCCACAGTCCGGGTGGATCCGGACCCCCCCAGCCAGAAGACCTCATCCGGCATCTCCCTGATCAGCCTATTCCGATCCGTCCGGTCAATCCTCTGCCATTGTTCACCCACACAACACATCATCATCAACATTCAAATGACACCAGTCCAAGGAATCTCGTGGAGCTCTGACGGGGTCAACGGTGGGCCTCCTTCAATGACCATACTCATTGATTGGATGTCCACTGGAGACAATTATCAGCGGTGGCATGGATTAGGGTCGCAGGCTGCAAAGCGCGCAATGTCCCAGGAGATACTCAGGGAGTTGGCCGTCTACGGGATTAACAATCGCAAGGCAACAGGTCAGCCCTCCGGCTTATCTGATCATTTGCATGTTCCTCCACTGACGCACCAACCACCATTGTAGAGATATGCCTTTGGATTTTCTTCCTTGAGCAATCCTACAAGGAAGCCGCGGCGTTCCGCCGCGCCTCAGTGGGCTCCCAATGGGGCATTGATCCAACAGGTCGCCGAGTATCCATGGAATGTCAGTGAATGCCAGTGATCTCGGCCGTCATCATTTTCATGGCAATAAAATCCTGACAATGCCTCTGATCCTCCACACAGCTCATACCCGGCGCATTTGCAGGCACTGGGATCGACTTAACCCAATTTTGGCCCCGTACGAGGCCATCTCAATGGAAGATTGAATCAGAACTTAGATCCCATATTAGAGCTTTTACCAACTTCTTCTGATTAGAGACATGTTCCGAGACACTTAGAAGCAAATAGATAACAGCTATTTTGCCAACAGTATAATGCTTTTCTGATAGAGAAAACAAGGAGAAACCTCGAGAATAATCAGCCAAAGCTACTGGAGAGTTGCAAGGAAAAGCATATGGAAAAGAATATGGTCCATAAGTAATTCTGATGGGGATAAAATAGAGAATGATCTGTAATAATCTGCAGAAGCCACAGGAGGGTGATAAATCTAGTGATTGACAGCATGCGAGGCAGCGCGTAACATGAGGTACTAATTCCTGTTGGCCAGATTGCCAAGCATGGTCAACATGGCAGTCTCAAATAGTTGCCGGGATTTCTCCTGTGCGGCCCGATCGGATGCCATGCGCTCCTGGTTGGCCTCATATCTTCGTGCCTCTTCACGCGCCCGACGATCATCCTCTTGAACCTGAGCTTGTTGTTCGGCATTCTCGCGTTCCAACTTGAGATGGCCCTCGGCAATCGCCCGTGCGGCCTCTGCATCCTTGAAGGCCGCCGCCCGCGTGGCTTCTTTCTGATCCTCGCGCTTCTCGGCGTGTGCACGTTCATCCGCCCGCAACTGGTCCTGTCGCCGGCGATCCTCGTCCTGTCGCCGGCGATCCTCCATCATCCATAGGCTTGACGTCTCCTGGGCCTTTTGCATCATCACGAGCATCCCGGCCGCAGTGGTATCTTCCGGCTTGACGACCTCAGTACGACCGCGGCGTCGTGCAGACAACTCGACAACCCTTGGGGGCTGCGGGGCCGGCGGCATTGGCAAGCTAGTTGGAGGGCGGTTCAATGGCTGAGATGAAGGGATTGGCGGGAGAATTCCCGCGGGCTGAGTCAATGGCTGCAACAAAGGTAGAACGAAAGGGTTTGTGTCAACCCCAGCCGCCTCTGCCGCCTCAGGTTCTGGGTCGGATGGAGGATCGAGGGCTAATTCTGCCGCGGTCAACCCGGCCTTGCCTTGGTGGTCCCGGGCGGCGGTTGCGGCATCCGAGTTGCTGATTGGGTCCTCCCCACCCCCCTCTGGGCCAATGTCAGCGACCAAGGCCGCCAAGTTGTTCGAGATCTCTTCATGCCCGTAAGCTACCGTGGCCGCGTTGTCACCATGCATTGAGGAGATGTAATGCCAATACTGGAAGAGAGCAGATGGATTGGCCACGCATCCCATAGAGATAATGAGCACAAAGGGAAACTCACCAATGCAGGAAAGCTCTTCTGAGTGAGTACTACATATAGCCCACCACTGCCCGAATGGGATAGCATATCGTACACCTCCTAGGTGCGCATCATGGCAGAGAGTGCATCAGTTTCCATGTGCACGGATCCAGTAAGAGCTGCCTACTTACTTTCCAAACTCCCATAACCACTCGGTAACGCCGGGCCAGGCTGTCCTTAACCCGGTCCGCTATCAAGGGGTAAGCCTCGCGCGCTGGATTGCATTGGTTATAGTAAGTCACCCAGTTCATGTAGCCTGGGCGGACACGATCAAGCTCGTCAAACTCTGTTTTGACCTCGTTGTACCACTGCAATAGTTCCAGAGTGGCTTCCTCCGTCCACAGCGAGCGAGGCGTTGGCAGAGGCGTTTCTGCGGCTATGATGGCCGCGCGAACACCCTTGTGTAGGTTCTTGAGGCGCACCGCTTCAAGCCGCTTGGCCGTGATCCTGGCGCGATCCGCCTGCTTTTGAGCCTTGAGGGCCTCAGCAGCGTTGATTTCCGCCCGGGTTCTGTTCTGCCGGCGAGTCGACGATGATGCCACTCGGGCTCGAGTCGACGATGATGCCACTCGGGCTCTGCCTCTAGATCCCCCGCCACGAGATCCACCGCCACGAGTGGTGCAGGGGCCCCTTGCAAAAGCATTAGTAGGGCTGATACCTGCTTGCAAACCTGTGATTGCCTGCGCAGATTGGCCAACGGTATTGTTGTTTGAAGACCCCAAAGAACCTGGGGTCTGGAGCAATCCGGCCGGGGTGTTGGAATTGACAGGCGTGCGCTGTCCACGGTTAGGCAAGACCGGTTCGTGGTCCTGAGGTGAGTTGGGATTGTCGACGTGGGCTGACCCTGATAATAGGGCAGGATCAAGGCCAAAAGAGGCAGAGCCTTCAATATCTTGATGCTGCTGAGTGGACATTGTGTCAGATGGCAGTGGATGGATGATGGATTGTGGGGTGAGCAGATATGGGAGTCGGATGACTGTTGGTGGTGCAGAGGGGATGATGGATGGCGGATGGGGGAACTATGTGAAGATGGCTTGGTTGGGCGGTTTCATAGCTCTGCCGACCTCCGCCGCCCCAAAATACAGGAAATAGTATTGGGCACGGCACCAATGACCTGCAAACGGTACAGATGTACAATTCATCTATACTCATAAATGACTTTCGGAAATTTGAAAGTTTCAATCCCGCCTCCTGCGGTTCTGAAGATTTTTTGTAGTATTTTTGAAATAAAATACATTTCAAAAAAAGTTGAATAGAACTTTGGGAAAAGTTTGAATACTTTCCAAAAATATTTCAAAAAGGTGTTTATAATTGCTGCCTCAATATCACCAAATTCTTTGGCACGCAGGCTACAAGGAGGATTTAGGTCCTCAAAGAAGACACCTCTCTCAGCCAGCTACTTCACATCCTCTAATTCCTTGCGATGAATAAGCACAGATAAAACACCTGATTGAAACTTGGGTTGGATAGCAATCAGGTGTCCCAATCTCACTATGGATTGTTAACTGGGTAGCCTGGCGGTGGTCAGCGGGCTGTGTGATGTCCGGCCCCCAGGACATACAGTTCAATCGGGTTTCCTTTAAAACCTGGAACTATATATAGCCCGGGTGGATTTCTTCTGTGCCGAAACAAGTACGGCACGGATGAAGCAAGCTGATCAAGGGTCGTAGAAAATATTCGCACTCCATACATAATCATAGTGCACAAATCCGAACCACAAGCGAAGCTCAGATCCTCTACTTCTGTGGCGATTTGTGAGAACAAGTGACGATTGGGGAGTTGACCAATTCCCTCTTGTTGAATATTGGCCCATTAACCCAATCGTCATACTTCAGATATCTGCGGGGAAGAGAACCAGGAGGAAAATTCCCAGCTTGAAGAGACCACAGTCCTCCCGACGCTAGCTTTCGGTTTTTCGAAACTTGATAGTCGACTTCACTGCAGTGAAGTCTATAGAATCTCGTTGATTGACGATCAAAGTCTAAACTGCGTTTGGGATGATGCGTTGTGCGTTTGATTCGAAAAGCTGTCGGGTCCAAAGTATTGAAAGCAATCGCGAAACTGCTTTATCCGCTTGGCTCGCGGAGTGCACTGGAAAGTACTCCCCCAGAATGTTGCCTAAATGTTGCCTAGATGTTGTCTAAATTGTTGCTTTGGATGCGTGTAGACCTGGATGTATGCGGGCACATACCCGCGTACTTTCTTGACTGAAGAACTGAATGCTTTTTAACATCGATGTCCCTCAGTCGCGATTTTTTGAAATGTAACACCCAAAATGAGTTTCCTATATAACTGGCTCCAGCCTGAGCAGCATCGGGCCCATCCCGACTGTAAGCTATCCTCCAGATCGAGCTCACTAAATCTCTTGAGAGCCATAAACTCCTACCCCCAATACCACCAAAATCGCCCGCCCAGTGCTTGTATGAACACGTGAGTACCTCAGCCCTATATCTCTCAGGTGATTATTTCTGACTTCTTTCGTCCTGCCTGCTGACCCTTTATATTCTCATCAAGACTCTTCAACCGATTCAAGAAACTATTTTCACCAATGGGCAAGATCACCGAATTTCTCTCACCCCGAAGCTCTCCTCGCAAGGGACAGGTAAAGCCGGAGGAAGAAAAAGAAAAGCGCACCGCACCCCGGAAAACCAAAGCCGATTCACCCAAGAAACCTGCCAGAAAGCTGAGAAAGCCTCGAGACGAAGCATCCATCAAGACCCGATCGAGCGCTGGTAGCTTAGCATCGTCTTTCGTGCTCGTGTCCTCGCAAGAGACTTTCCTCTGCGAGACAAGACCAACTCAGGGTCCATCCAATGCAAACTTACCTCCAGTTTCTGAATCACCGTCGCGCGAAGAACCCGCTCACCCCAGCATGGTCCCCACCTCAAGAGCTGTTTCGGGCCTTCGTAAGAAGTCCCCCACACGAACACCGATGTCCCGTGCGCCTATCCAAACCAGAAGCCGAACGGCAGCCTCTCAGCACCAGTCAGCAGCACCTGCAGAGGTCGCTTCAAGTGAAGACGCGCATGACGTACAGAGATTCTCTTATCCAGTAGAGATTTTGTCAGTGGATCCGGTCAGCACCCAGGCAGGCAGCTCAACTGCTCAGATCCTCGATATTGAGGGATTTCATACCGATTCAATGGGACCTAGTAAGAGGCAAAACAATGACGTGTGTTCCCCCCTTTTGATTGAGCGGAGTACATGACTCTCTAACTTATCTTCGAATGCGACATTTTGTAGATGGTCATTTACCCCGACAGTTTTCCTGGCGTCAAGAACATAAAAAATGCATGGAATATCTTCGACAACTTCGCGGTGCCTCCATCCGCCTTTGCGACTCCCCAGCCTTTTGCTGCTCCTCAGCCAGTCCCTCGTGTCGATAGCCCTCCCAAGAAAAGACGGCTTCTTTCTCGAAAGACTAACCAGAGAATCGACTGGTTCAGCCATCCATCGAGACCGAAGCTCGAGACAATCCCGGAATCCCAGTCGTCGGACGCTGAGACTCTGAGTGAAAGTAAGCCTTCTTTTCCCAATAATATCGACACATTTTGTATGAAACTAATTTAACTTTGGTTGGATTTATCGAAGATGAAAGCAGGCTTTCTCTTTCTCAGAGCAGCTCAAAAAGATTCTCGGCCTCAACTCCACCGCACTCCCACACGGAGACCGTTGGCGGATTTAGCTCTCCTGCCCAGAGTACCTCTACCCAGAACTCGCAGAAGGCTACCAAGCAAGACCCGAAATTGATTCTATCCAAACTGTTCCAAATGATGGAGGAAGACTCTATTTAAGCACTGATCTTTTTCAATCCGTGATTTTCTATCATCTTTCCTCCAGTATTCTTGTTCATCATATAATAACCAGCTCTCCATTTCTTTGTATGTTACCCCTTGATGCAAGAGCATAACAAGATTTTGTATATTAGTTTTTTTATGTCGTCCCCTAGCTTGCCTCTTCCGAGGACAGGCGGCCTCTCAAAATTCCTAAAGGATGACACTTGAACTGTAAACACATCTCTTCGCAACCTGTTGTATACTTGATAGTTTTGTAATTAAATTTTATTTTCCATTTCAGTAAAAATGTGGGCTTTGTAGGCTTATATTCTGAGTTTCACGGCGACCCTTGCTGAAAGCTGATGGTGGAATGAGTCATCCTAGCCATATTTCACGCAGGTTACTCCTTTCCTTAGAATCGGGCCCCGAGGTCGATATAATTTTGAACAGTATCTACAATGATTTCATCGAATTCCCTGATCCTGATACCAAGTTCTATCTTCGCTTTGTCAGAGTTAAGAGCGTAAACTTCTTCTGGGCGATAATGCTTCCCTGGTCGTCCGGTAGGAACTTGCCCCGAGGCGTGGGGGATCTTTTGACGTATCGTATCCACGATGCGCTGGTTATCGTAAACGCCTGATGCGACTATGAATCTACCGCTTGCCATTCGGGAAATGGCTTGGTAATGAGCCTCGGCCACATCACGCACATCTGAAAGACAAGGGAAGCGTGTAGGCGGTACTTCTCCGTGCGTGTTTCCTGCAAATAAGTCGTACAACTGGCGTGAGGATTCATTCAGGCCACTCAGGTTTTCGGTGTGAATCTGGCTTGAATAAAAATTTGTCACACAATTATTCAGAATTGTCACTTTTTGAGACCCTAATTAGAAAACACCTACGACTGGACCAAATATCATTGGCGGACAAATGGTAGCCAAATTCCAAGGTGCACCCGCTTCTTTAACTCTCCACGCTACAAAAAGAATGGACACGGATCAGATTGTATTCCATTTCTCCATCAGATCAAATCCGAATAATATTTTGTAAACATGAAATTTGTAGCAGGGAGCAAGGCCTACCGGCTTCTTCCGCCAGTTTCTTAGATGCGCAATACCAAAGTGAGGAATCAGTACTTGCATCAGCGGCCTCATAGGTGATTGGGAGCCAGTCGGCCTCCGAGTAAACTCTTCCACCTTGCTTTTCGGGAGGCTCCGTGTGATCGACTACCGATACGAAAGAGGAAGTAACAACGACGGCCTTGATTCGAGGAAAGCCTTGAGCAGCCTTGAGGACGTTCAGAGTCCCCTCAATCGCTGGTCCAGCTGAAAATCAGAAAAAATTGGGCAAACACATTCTTTCAATGGGATGTTCATCCAAGGCGTCGCTGAATCTATCCAGAAAAAGAACAAAACTCGCACCATAATCGGAAAACTTCTTGCCGTCGAAATGAAAAGGGCTAGCAGTATGCGCGAGGGCATCAACACCGCACAAGATTGGATTGAAGTCGGCCTTGCTGATGTCTTCAACGACTGCGAATTTTATTTTGCCATCTTTTGCAAATGATGAAAAACCTGGTAAATCGAGTAGGCTTTCGCCTTTCTCGGCTGATCGCACCGTACCGATCACTTCCCATCCATTATCCAGGAAGGTTTTTGCAACATGAGCTCCAACAAAACCACTCTATATTAACGATAAAATAGAGTCATCGCATAAGTGAAATCGTCTGTCTTGGTTTGCCGAATAGTATTTACTCACAATACCTGTGATTAGAACTTTCTGAGGTTGGGGGCTGTTCTCTTTAAATGGCATTGCGCTGAAATACGTGGATCTCAAAAAAGTTCTATGTGAAGTTGAAAATTCCTGCCGAAGCCCTCACCACGATGTGACTTGAGCCATCTTATACAAATGCTCTTTCCATCACATCCAAGTACACTGCAGGGGGAATCCGGACCATGCAATCTTGCTTGGGGTCGAACGTCTAAGGACCAAAGACCATGCAATCTTGCTTGGGGTCGAACGTCTAAGGACCAAAGACCATGCAATCTTGCTTGGGGCCGAACGTCGGTCTAGGACCAAAACCCCTACACACCGGGACAGGTTCCTGCAGATCCAGCCCGTCAAATGTCGGTTGGGGCTATAATGATAAAATTGAGGTCAAAATGACCCCAGGCTAACCGCTATGCGACCCAGCCCGGCAAATACCTGACTCCAAGGCGTCAAATGACCGGCTCGGTCAAAATGGCGGCTGAACATGAGACCCCATGGCCGCCTCTTGTACCACTCATTGAGATCCCACCAATGCCGGGACCCACTGGTCATTAAGAGGAGTCCCTTGATTGACCCTCCTCTTGATGGTCAGATGAACCGGTCACATCGATGAGCATATTATGTACTCCTCTCAATGACCGAACCAATCCAGTCTTGTAGTTTCACTGGCAAAGAATTGGTCTTTGTTCCTCCTTGCTTTTTTACACCACTCCTGCCACTGGCAGTATTTGATCTATTCTTCCCTATGTATTTTTTTGTTGTCATGAGAAAATAACATTTATTCATGTTTGGTTCTCCTAGTCTTGAAAGTGCAAGGTTCATCAAGCCTTTCCCAAAAATAATTTCACTACTAAACACAGTAGGAGACAATTTATATACTTCAGTGGGAATTTTGTTGACTGGATTGCACTTTAATTTAAGTCTTGATGTCCCAAGGAGTTTTTCTTTCCAAGTTCTCTTGAGAGAATGGATGAATTTTTTGCTCTACATTGACATATATGGAAGGAATTTGGACTCAATCAAGCCAGGGTGAGAAGATATAATTTCTGAGAAGAATTAGCAGCAATTCTAAAGAATTGGAAGCTTGAAAGCAGGGTCTACAAAGCCAAGGCCTCTATCAAGAATGGTTTGGATTTCCTCTTCTGATACATCATACAATCTCAAGGGTGTCTTTTAGATGAGTCAAAACTCCCACAATGGGCAAGGGAAAGCATGTCATATTATTACTTTGGTGTTACCAGGCGTGTTGCAGAATTTTCATTATATTGAACTTCAACCTAGCTAGTGTATTTTGGCATCCAAGGATATCATGAGTGAGTAATCAAACACTAAATTGGTTGGATGAATCATTGGCATGTGATAATTTATAGTGTTATCATAATCACTATGTATCTCCAAGTGTGGCATGAAGATTTTCTGTTAGTATCACCAAGTCCTATACCTGAGGTCCTTCACTGTTATAATCAATTCTGCTCTGATGCAGCCTGCCAACCAAAGACAACTGAGTTTGAACCTGGTAACATGACAAGCAATGTAAACACATAGAAGACTTGATCCCAGGATACATGTCAATAACACCAACTTTGGTGACCGTAAAGTGAATTGAGCACCCTAAAAAGCAACAGCGCACTTATCTCAGTTGGTAAAAAGCATCAATCATGAAGTTTGAGGACACAGGTTCAAATCCCATAGGGCACAACTTGAATTTTGGTTTCTGACATTCACAGTGGATACATACAACACTGAAACAAGTACGATACATGGAGCGTATCTGGTAAACGTGTTTCATTGAAGATGGAGACCTACATGTCCTGTTTTTTTGTTTTCAGCCATCCTATAAATAATCAGGACTAAAAACAAAAAATAGGACTTGTAGGTCTGTATCTTGAATGAAAAAGGTTTACCAGATACACTCCATGTATTGTACTTGTTTCAGCATTGATACATACTTAGGCTTTGTTTGGAGCCAATATAAATATAGGTGATATAATCATTGGTTAATTCAATGAAAACTACAAACTTCAACATAAAGCCTCCAAATATTTTTTCTAGGCAACCTACAATACTGGTCTCTTCAATTATGAAGTCAGATTCAACTGATTCAGCCATATTCAGTACTGTAGTACCATTATATTTATGGTGTTCAAAGTTGGTTTGCATAATTTTATGCATGCATAAATCATAAAATCATAAAAATATTTTGGTGAGGAAATTTTGTATTACATAATCAGACTGTCACATCCCCTGCAAAAAAGATTTTATGATTTTATGATTTGTGCATGCATAAAATTATGCAAACCAACTTTGAACACCATAATTGCTTTTGACCAAAACAAAGCAATATAATGGTATTATGGTGCTGAAGATGGCTGAATCAGTTAAATCTGACTTCATAGTTGATGAGACCAGTACTGTAGGTTTCCTACAAAAAAAAATTGGATTCTTTATGTTGAGTTATATATTTTTTATTGAATTTACAAATGATTATATCACCTATATTTATATTGGCTCCAAAAGGGGCCTTAAATTCATTACTTACTGCATACACCCCATGTGTGCAGTGTTACAGTACCATTTCTAAACTAGGGGGATTTAAAGTTGGCCATGCATTACTTGCATGCACTTTTGCAAGTTGGTGTTCAAGGATTTCATTGAACACCAAATTCCAAAAAAACATTTAAGCAGGCTTAGGGGGTGTAGTACAGTGTGGCTTGCATGCACTTTTGCAACTTGGTGTAATGGACTTGAACACCAACTTGCAAAAGTGCATGCAAGTTGCATCTAGGGATGCCAATTGGGCGGGCTTGGGCCGCCCGTGGGCCCGCCCAAGTCATGCCAACTTTTTATTGGGCAGGCCAGGCCTGGCCATTTTCTGCCAAATGGTTGCCCACCTCAAACCCGTTTGGCTCCCAGGCGGGCCACGGGCCGCCCACAGGCTGCCCATGGGCCCCAGCCAAAAATTTGAAAAAGTGAAAATATTTATTTTTTTCTTCAGGGTAGTCTGTAGATTAGGGGGTTTCAAAGTTGGCCAGATGCGACTTGCATGCACTTTTGCAAGTTGGTGTTCAACTTCATTCTTGAACACCGAGTTGCAAAAGTGCATGCAAGCCACACTGTAATACACTCCCTAAGCCTGCTTGAAGGTTTTTTTGAAATTTGGTGTTCAATAAAAGCCTTGAACACCAACTTGCAAAAGTGCATGCAAGTCATGCATGGCCAACTTTGAATCTCCCTATTATAAACAAAAGAAAAAAATATACTTAATAGCCTCATAGGCATAAACAAAAGAAAAAATATACTTAATAGCCTCATAGGCATAAACAAAAGAAGTAAATTAGTTAATAATTCCTTGCCAGCTTGCTCGCGTGCCTTGAACCAATCTTGAGTGCAGATTAACACCTCAACAGAATCCTTGCTTAAGCGCATCCAATAATCATCCAGGACCCGTCCACCTGTAGAGAACGCGGACTTGGATGCCACTGAGGTCATTGGAAAGTCCTTGTTGATGTAGTGGCCAGTCACAACCATGTATCTGGTAAGATCAGCAGCGGTCCATAAGTCAGTTGTGAGGGCTATTTGTTGGGCTTGCTGTTCAATCTCGCGGAGAAGCACCGCCTTTTGCTTGTGGAAGATCTTGATGCAATCCTTTTGAATTGACATTTGTCCTGGAACTACAAACTGGGGCTGAGCCTACTTCATGAACTTGAGGAATCCTTTGTGTTCCACCATGGCAAACGGTGACAGCTCTGTTTATGAAGCTTAGGGCAAAAACCCGTCAAAATAAGGGTTTTTAGCCCTAGCACTATAACTGTGCTGATGTAAACACTGGTAATTTAAATTACCAAGCTTGTTACGTGGCAAATATGGCCACTACAAGGGTTTTAACACTCTGTAACAGAGGAGGAATTAATTATGTAATTAATAATATGTAATTATTAATTACAGGGAATTAATTTGGCGTAAAAGTAGGTGGTAAGCGCTTAAACTGATTGGCTGCTTGACAGAGGCGGTGGTCTTACTGCAACTACTTATAAGGATAAAGCTTTTAAATATACTAATAAGGGATTTTTGATGATTTAAAGGGTTTAATCCAGTGTATTTTACGTGCTGGGGAAGGTTTATAAGGAAAAGTGGCTACAAATGTAGCAGAGGAGAATATTCACGGCAAACTTATGTTTATGGGTGGTGATGGTCTGGGGGATCTTTTCCTGAGGGCCAAATAGGCCTCTATTTATAGAGGGGACTTCAGTGGGCGTAAACACTGAGTCCTTTTCTCCCTATGGGAGTATCCAGGGCTGTAGCCGTGAAAAGGGCTTGGCTGTGGGTATTTCAATTGTATTAAAATAGACTAATTTCCCTGACTCTGTCACATGGCATGTTTATAACCAATTGTCATGTGAAAGAGCTTCAGTAGAAGTCTACATAATACTTTCACGGGGTATTTTTACACGAGTAATATTACTCATTATTGTACAACAGTTTATTTTCATGTACTTTAATTGTTTTACTAATTTTTTGTATGTAATACTATTTTTGGGCGCTTTCTGTGGCTAATTCTTAATTATACAATTAGTACATGAAGGAATAGGAATAAGGGGGTACTTTAAGTGGGTGACCCCCCTTAATTTATGATGAGGAATCTGATTCTGCAATAATAATTTAATAATTATTATTATTTACTGAGTTATTGCAGTCTTTTGGATACTTGATGTATCTCTAAGGCTGACAAACGGATACTTGTGTTTGATAATCATTTTGGCCATGCCCTTGCGAGTTTTTTCTTGATTTTATATCCAGACTCCATGTCAGCTAGAAGGTTGATTTGAAGAGCTGAAGTTCAAGAGGCCTTGTTGAGGTCCAATAATCCCACCTTTTTCAGTTATACACTTCTGAAAATGCCTGCAAAGATGGTTGGTTCCAGCTGATGAGGCGCCCAAGAGTCTTGTATGGCAGTAGTTGCACTGTGCCTTCTCCTTTACATTCTCTAGATCAAAAACAATCATGAATAATAAAGATTTAAGGCCCCGTTTGGCACCAATATAAATATAGGTGATATAATCGCCAATTAATTTAATAAAAAAACGGACTTCCTTCGCGCACTGCGAGAAACTCTTCGCGCACTGTGGGGGTCGTTGTCTTGACGTCCCGCCCCCAGTGCGCGCTTTCGCCACGGCTCTTTGCGCACTGTGCATTCCCCCCCAAAAAAGGCTTGCATTTCTTGAGATATTTTTTGATGAATCAATAGAATGACTTTTTATGATCCCCCTAAAAAAATAATCAAGTCATTTAGGGGTCTCCTTGAGCCTAGAGAAAATTGACATGAAAAAATCATATTTTAACGCGGCAGGGACCTGTAATACCGCTTCCTGTGCCCCAGTAGCCCAAAAATTTCACAGTATCATGGTACATGTGCAAATTCATGACCTGATAATTTTCAGAATTTTCACCAGCTTTCCTTTAGCCCAAATAGGTATTGCGTTTATTATTTTGCATATATGTATAACTTTTTTGTTACACACAACAAAGTTACAAAATTTTGAGAGCACAGAGAAATATGCTTCAAATTAATTCCCTGAAATTCCTAGCAATATTGTGTCATTATCAAATGAGATATAAGGGGTGCGCAGCAGGCTTAGTAGGAAAATTACTGCTAACTGTATAGCTTTTTTGTTACACACCCAAACAGTCCCATAATTTCAGAAATGTTTTCATTGTGGATATTCTCCGCGCCATAAATTTCTTGGCAATAGTGTGTCATGATAACATGAGATATAAGGGGTGCGCGGCGGGCTTAGTAGGAAAATGGCGGCTACATGTATAGATTTTTTGTTACACGCTGAAACAGTCTGAAGTTTTCAGGAATGTTTCAATTTTGCATATTGTCCGCGCCATAAAGCTCTTAGAAATAGTGTGTCATTAAAACATGAGATAAGTTAGCAGTCATTTTCCAACTAAGCCCGCCGCACTACATCTCATGTTATCATGACACACTATTGCCAAGAAATTTATGGCGCGGAGAATATCCACAATGAAAACATTTCTGAAATTTTGGGACTGTTTGGGTGTGTAACAAAAAAGCTATACAGTTAGCAGTAATTTTCCTACTAAGCCTGCCGCGCACCCCTTATATCTCTGGGAAAAATTCTGAAAATTATCAGATCATGAATTTGCACATGTGCCATGATACTGTGAAATTTTTGGGGCTACTGAGGCACAGGAAGCCATATTACAGGTCCCTGCCGCGTTAAAATATGATTTTTTCATGTCAATTTTCTCTAGGCTCAAGGAGACCCCTAAATGACTTGATTATTTTTTAGGGGGATCATAAAAAGCCATTCTATTGATTCATCAAAAAATATCTCAAGAAATGCAAGCCGTTTTTTTGGCGGAAAATGCAGTGCGCGAAGAGCCGTGGCAGAAGCGCGCACTGGGGGCTGGACGTCGAGACAACAACCCCTACAGTGCGCGAAGAGTTTTCCGCAGTGCGCGAAGTAAGTCTGTAAAAAAATACAAAATTCAACATAAAGCCTCCAATTTTTTTAGGCAACCTACAGTGCTGTTCTCTTTAACTGATAACTTGGATTCAACTGATTCAGCCATCTTTGACACCAGAATACCATTATATCACTTTTGACCAATGTGAAGCAATATAATGCTTTTATGGTGCTGAAGATTTCTGAATCAGTTGAATCCAAGTTATCAGTTGAAGAGAACAGCACTGTAGGTTGCCTACAAAAAACATTTGGAGGCTATATGTTGAATTTTGTATTTTTTATTGAATTAATTGGCGATTATATCACCTATATTTATATCAGTGCCTAACGGGGCCTAAGGTGTTGACATTCTTGACGGGCTGAAGAGAGAGAAGCTTACCTATAATCTTTGAGAAGTGTTCCCAAACACTGCTAGTAAGTTTCCTTTTCTTTGATTGACTCTCTTCTTGTGATTCACTGACACTGTTGGCGGGTGCTGCAGTCTGTGGCCCTGTATTATTGGTCGTAGTAGCTTGCAATTGCAAATTGGACTGGGTAATGACATTGATATTGCTTCGCGGTTGCCCAGTGTTATAAGCCGCCATTTCCACTTTGACCAACAACATTGGTGACTGATTTGACTGCGTGATAGTCAAACTGGTGAGAAAATAGCTGGGAATCGGGATGGTGACCGGCTCCGGTCCGGAGTTGAACTACATCCTGGCACTGGTCACAACTGCCCCCTTCCCCCCGGGGCGGGGACTGGGAAAGCCCATCAGGCGCCCAACAGGCTTCCTGTGCCGGCCCAATTTCTCTTGCGGGTCTGCTGGGCTGGGCCAACATCCGTATTTTCTATGAAAAGGCGGCCCACGCCCGGCCCAAACCCGGCCGGGTTGCAGCGGCCTGTTGGCAAGCCCGCCCAATTGGCATCTCTAGTTGCATCTGGTCAACTTTGAAACCCCCTATAACTATATTAAAATAACCATAGATCAGGAGTTAATTATTGGAGGCATGAAAGTCCAAGTCCAAGGAGAGGCTTTTACCTCCAAAATCTGATAAGAAGGCTTTACAGATCCTTATCTTGTTGCTATTGGGCACTTCCTTGAAAATGACAACTGTTTTTTCTAGAATATTCTAATCCTTCTTGTTGCTAAGGCAAACCTTCCATTACAGTTGATAGACCATTGTGGAACATTACATTTCTTCTTGGGGCCATCATCATGCATTGTTGCACAGCCTCTGCTGTATTGTTGCACAGCCTCTGCTATATCCATAGTTACTAGAATATTCCATACTTGTATTGCTGTGCTACCTGAACTTTTTGCAGGGAAATTGTGATCCTCCAGGGGGCAAAAATCCCTCACTTTTGTCTATAAAAGGAGGCTCTCCTCCACTGTGTTTCTGTCCTACAGCCCAGGCATGCTAGGGCAGCTGAAGTATATGGCCAACCAAGTATTTAGCCAACAAAGATTGTAAACAAACCAGCACATATTTACTAGCAATACATATATACCAGTTACACCTTATAAATAAACAGCAGTTCATCTGAAGAGTCCCAAATAAATCCTGCCAGGCTATTAACAAATACACAGTAAACTTCTTCTTCTTCCAAGCTTAGCTTGGGGGTGTTGTCAGTCTGATTTTCAGAGAGGCAGGGTTTTACCCATCCACACTTCTCTAAATTCAGCCAAAAGCGGTGCAACCCACTTTTGGAGTCTCACAACAACTTTTGTTATTGGCTAAGGCTGGCATGTAATGCTTGTAGGTCTATCTTCAATACCAATTGTGATTTCTTGCTTGGACTATATTTGCAGTTTGTGCAGTTTCCTCATTGCAAGAAATGACCAACCTTCTAGAGTATTGTAATACACAATCAGGGAGTGACCAAATGGAAAGGAGATCAATTGTAGGCTGTCACCATCAAATATCAGGCTGAGATGATGATTTTGATGATTCTTTTGGGTCCTACCAGAACATATTGCAGGTCAAAAATGCTCTGGTATTGAAATTGGGTTTTTAATCTATCAATAAAGTGTACAGTTTAATGGTTCTGGGGAACTTCTGCCTGGGAAAAAATTGAATAACTCAAAATTCTATGTTTTTGATATGCCAGGCACAAGTTACAGCCAATTGTAATTCAAATTGCATATTCCCTAATATCTAGTACCTTGTAGAGTAAAAAGAAAACTTGAGAATGAACCAGTTTCACTGCTTCATTTTCTTCTGCCAAATTCAAAAATTGCTCAGATCTATGGGCCTCAGATCAGTCAAATTTTGGGCAATGAATGAGATGAAGTTGTGATAGGAGTAGGCAGAGAAATTTCATACTTGACCTATTCTGTGTTACATATCTGGATGTGGCAACCATATTTCAGGGACAAACCAAAGGAAGGAAGCTGCTATTCAGGGATCAATTTATCAGATGTTAGTTGTAAGAGTTTCCAATTCCAGGCTGTCCAAGTGAATTGTTACTGTGAGATTGAAACAAAAGAAGTTTGGATGAATTCTTGATTATGGGTGTGGAATCTGAATTCAGAGACCTTGAGCAAGACCTTGAGCAATAGAACTATTACACCTGGAAGAATAAATAAATAACTTGGTATGAAGATTGAGTTTTTCTCACTTTGATGCCTGGTTAAGTTGACAGTAAAGAAATATGTACACCAAACAGTTCTCTGAATGAGAATTATTCATTTTTAGGAGAGCAGATGGGAAAATGACTGTACCAGTCAGTTTGGTGAGCCTAATTTTTGACCTTGTCACACTTTAAGGGTTGGCAACCATTGGGGTAACTGCAACTGCAACCCAGCCACCCTCACTCAACACACCTAACTCACTTCAGAGGGCCATAGTTCAGCCTGGGCTTCCTCTGTTTGAGAGGCTTAGTTGGTGAACCATATCTTGAGGTGAAGTGTTTCCTGGAATCAACGCTGCAACCAATCCAATACAATACAGGTATTGGTATTGGGCTGTATTGTATCACAATACATCCAGATAATTGGTGTTGGTATTGTATGGGAAAAAATGATTTTAGCGCGCTACAAAAAGCGGTCACGTAGCGCAGAACCGCTGCGCTTCAGCGGTAGCGCAGCGGTTTCAAAAAGATGAATGAAAATGGTTTAAATCATGTCAAAAGAGGTTTAACATTACATTAAATTCCGCTATCCGCTAAATTAGTGGATAGCGCAGCGGATTTCCGCTTCCACTGCGCTATTGCTAATTGCCCTGGGTTGATCTGCGGATTGGAACCCTGCCTGTGGGCTTTGTTAAGAATTCGGCAGCGTTGTTTGCGGACTTGACGTAGAGTAGGTTGATGAGGCCTGCCAGAATGAGTTCCCTTACGAAATGGAGCCGTATGGACATGTGTTTAGTCCTGAAGCTGTTCTGAGACGTCTCGCTTTTTGCAAGATTGATCGCGCCCCGGTTGTCCATATGTACACTGATTCCTTTTAGATCCGGAAATACTCTGGTCTCTCCGGCTAAGCTTGCTGTCCACGCTAGATCCCTTCCTAGGTCCGAGAAGGCCTTGTACTCCGCCTCGGTGGTGGATAGCGAAACTGTGGTTTGTTTAGTTGACTTCCAGTTGACTAAGTGACTGCCAGTGAGAACGACATAGCCGGTGGTGGAGCGGCGAGTATCGGGGCAGTTGCCCCAGTCGGAGTCAACGAAGGCTTGCACGGATGTGGCTTTCTCTTTGATGTAGTTAAGGCCAACGTGTCGTGTTCTGATTAGGTAGCGAAATACCTGGACTGCCGAGTGATAGTGTTTGATGCCTGGTTGTTCAAGGTACTGGGATAGCGAGCTCACCGCATATGCAATATCCGGGCGGGTCCAGATGCTGAGATAGTTTAGAGACCCCACCAGTGCTCTGTAGTTCACTCCTAGCTCCTGGAATTGCTTGATTTCTGCTAGAGATGCTTTCTTCAAGTATTCCCTTGGGTTGAGAGGGCAGGATGCCGGATGAAGGTCGGTCATCCCAAACTCCTGGAGCTTGCGGTCGATATATTGAGTCTGATTGATTTCGATGCCGCCTTCGTGCCGGTCGATGTTCATTCCTAGCAAGAACTCCGCGTCGCCCATATACTTTATTTCGAACTCCCTTTCCATTTCGTCTTTGAAGACCTCCGGCTTGTCGCTGATGATGACGAGGTCATCAACATGCGCGAATATCCAGGTTGCTGGCTTGCCTGTCGACGCCGTCCGCCAGAAGACACAAGGGTCAGACAGGGCCGCCTGGAATCCGATCGACTTGAGGTATGTTGAAAGTCGCTTGTACCAGACTAGCGGTGCTTGACGCAAGCCGTAGATCGCCTTTTTCAGCTCCAGGACGGAGTTGGGGGGGCAATCCAGCCCAGGAGGTGGCAGCAGGGTGACCCTATCTTCGAGCGGACATGTCAGAAAAGCCAATCGAACGTCCAGTTGGTGGATCTTGAGCCCGTTGTTTACCGCAAACGACAATAGGAATCGGAGTGAGGAGGGTTTGCCCGTTGGTGCGTACTTCGCTTCAAAGTTCAGCCCTTGGGTCTGCTTGAAGCCTTGTGCACAGATACGTGCTTTGAATTCGACGACTTGGTTTTCGGACCCTAGTTTCTTCCGATATGCCCACGTAGATGGTATCGGGTCGTCGCTTTCAACCCTTATCCGAACTATCCAGACCTTGTGCTTGTCCATGTTAGCTATTTCTTTTTCCTCGGCGTCCTTCCAGTTCTGGCTCTCAGCACAAGCCATTGCTTGTTTATGATTCTTTGGCTCTATTGACACAGAGACTGTGTAAGCCTGCTTGCGCTCACGCTTGCCCTCGAGTATATTGCGCTTGTCGATTCCTCCGATGATTAGCCGCCCCGGGGCTTGGTCGCTTCCCTCTGTGGTTGGTGTTATCGCCTGATTCGGCTCGGTGTTGCCAGTGCTTGTTTTGAGATTATTGAGGATGTCGCGCATGTCGGCCTCTTCATCCTGCTGTTCAGCCTGCTCCTCAGGCCGCGTCTCATCCGGCAGGGCCGGCTCGTCCTCAAAGGGTAATTCAGGTGCGGCGTTGAAGATTGGAAGTCTGTTGGCTCCCACAAAAGTAGGCCCCCTATGGAGTGGACCCACGTGCGGAAAGTTTGCTTCGTCGAAGTGGACATGTTTTGCTGTGATCACTTGCTTGTCTTCATGACGGAGAATCTTGTACAACAAGTAGTCGTTTTCATACCCTAAAAGCGTGCCCTCCCACAAAATGGGACTAAATTTTGAGTCACGGTTCTGTTTAGGTTTCACCACCCAGACTCGGCAGCCGAAGGGTCGAAAGAAGTTCATATTCGGCCGTGTCTTGAAGAGCAGTTCGACAGGTGACTTGGTGCTTCTAGATAGCGACAGGAGGCAGTTGGTGGTTGCAGCGGCTGTTTTTACCGCCTCACCCCACCATTCCGGCGCTAGGTTTGCCTGCATAATCATGCATCGCGTCATGTCAATGATCGTCCTGTTGGCCCGTTCAGCGATCCCGTTGTTCTGAGGCGTGTAGGGGGGAGCAATGTTGTGTTGAACGCCCGCTTCCTTGAGCAGGTCCCCGAGGGTGTGATTGCAGAACTCGCCACCGCCGTCAGTGACTAACTTCTTCAGAGTCTGGCCAGTTTGCTTCTCAAACAAGGTCTTAAAGTCCTGTATTGCCGCCGGTGCCTGGCTCTTCTCCTTTAAGATCGCGGTGTGTATGTAGCCGGTGTGCTGGTCGACTAGGGTAAGGAAGTAGCGCGCACCTCCATTGGTTGGAGGCGTTATTGGGCCTACCAGATCGCCGTGGATAACTTCGAGGGCCGCGTTTGTTTCCTTGAAGTGGCCTTTGCAAGGCTGCCTTGTGACTTTTCCTTGCATGCAAGCATCGCATGCGTGAGTTTTCTTCAGGTCTAGCTTTTCCGAAGTTGCCGCCGCGATCCTGCTGGCGCTAGCATGGCCCAGTCGATTGTGCCATTTGACGAAATCCGACTGAGCGGGCTTTTCTGCAAACAGTCCTACCGCAATGTTGGTAGGGTCGAGAACTCCCTGTATTTCTAGCAGGTCATTGCTTAGGTCAACTTCTATAGATTTGCCGTCGTCGACATCCTCTCGGTTGACTATGGCTTTTGTCTTCAGGAGCTGTACAAACGAGACTAGGTTGCGCGTGAGTCTTGGCACGTAGAGCGCGTCACGGAGTTTGAGGGTGCCTCCGTTTGCTAGTATTAGAGTCGCGTCTCCTTTTGCTGTGGCCACGAGCTCACCCAGGCCGCTTCCAGTGGCTATTCCGATAGAGACTGGTTGCGTACTGGTGAAGTAGGACAGGGATGTCAGCATGTGGTTGCTGGCTCCCAAGTCCAAGATTGTCGTTTGAAGCTTGCTTTCAGCTGTGTCGTGATGATAGCTGAATGACAGGCGGATACCGCTGGAGGAGCCTGCGGTTGGTGTGGCGGTGGTGTGAAGAGACGTAGCTTTCTTCTGGTCCTCCCTCTTCTTCTTAAGAATGCCTGGGTGAAGAGTCCAGCATTCCTCGGGTGGATGGCCAGCGAGGGTATTGTGGTCTCCAATGCACCTGATTGGGTTGTATGGTTTCTTGCGCTTGGTGCCTTGGTGAGCTGGGGCATTGGTAGCGAGAGCCGTGGTTGTTGGTGTAGCTGTTGTGCTGATGGTCTTGGAGGTCTTCTCAAAGCGGCCGATCTCCCTAAGTTTTACTAATAGCATCTTTGGTTTGCCTAGCGCGTTCATGTCGCCGAAGAGGTTTTGCATGAGTAAAGGCTGCTTCTTTGTGATGCGACTGATGATGCTGCAGCATACTACGAAGTCGGGGACGTCCATGCTTAGGGATTCAAACTTTGCAAGACAGTCTTCAATCCTTTCGATGTATTTCGACATATCACCTTCATATTGTGTGTCTTCCCATTGAGCCCAGACTTCGTATCCAGCGAGTATCAAGTCCGAGGCGTAGACCGATTTGAACATTTGCCAGAGCGCATAGGGGTTTCCAGAGTTAGTCTTGTTAACAATCGTGTTGAATACGCCGTCCAACAAGTTCATGCAAAGTATATTTGCCGTCCTGACCATTTTTCTTTGGGTTTTCTTGTTTGGGTCTGGTATTGGAGGATTATCGATGAATCTTGCTAGGTCGTGTTCGTCAAGAGCCATTCGAACCTTTTTCTCCCAAATTTCAAAGTTATTGCCGGTGAATCGAGGCACTTTCATCGAGGATTTCCCGTCGTCGCTGGAGCTACTCGAGTCTCCATTGGTATCGGCCATATTGCCTTGCTCTGCTTTCAGTAAGTCCTGGGTTTCTCGAGGCCAAAGCGCCGAGACTGTAAATCTGAAAGATTAAGGAGAACTGAAATGCATTTCTCTTAGACTGTTTGTTCTTGGGTTGAAGGGCTAGTTACAAGTTGTTTAGACAGGCAAACGGGTTTTTACCTGAAAGCAGTGCGAGTGACCGCCGCTGACTTAGACGTTGAGAGCAAGAAGTCTTGCGAGCCGTTATGTGGCCGGGTTTTTTCCAGGCTTGAACCTTTAGCTGAGACGGTCCGATAGAGATGCGCTCCCTACGCTTTCTGTTGAACGTAATGGTTGGCTCAGCATCTCTTTTTCTCGGCCGTTGTCTCTGGCTTAGGACCTCTCCACTTACTTAGCTCCTTTCCTGTTTGGTTAGGAGTGTTTGTGGTTCGGGTCTTGTTCTTGAGTTCTGGTGCTGCAAGTAACAGGGTCGAGCATTTAGCCACGACTAATTAGTTAGCTGGACGGTTCACAGTCGCTCACCTTTGGTGTTGGATGTGATCCTGTCCAGTAATGATGATCGACGGAGTTTGTCCGTGTTTTCGATCTTGCTGTCCTTGGTAGATGTACCTGCTATCATCAAAGTTGATGAAGTCAGTTTTCCATCTCCGCGAGCAGCTTGGGCTGCGGAAAGAGGTTTGCTTTGCTTACCTGATTCCGCAGCTTTTGTGGTTCGCGGCGCTTTCCTTAGATCGCGCCGTTTGCCGGGGTTTGTATTCTTACAGGTAGCGGTCAACCGCTGCGCCTAGCGAGTAGCGCAGTGGTTTTCTCAACAGCTTCCGCTACATGCCTCTGGGATGTAGCGGTGTGAGCGCTGCGCTGCGCTAAATGACCGCTTTTTTGAGCGCAGCAGAGCGGTTACAACATTGTCACCAGGTACCTCTTTGCGGGTACCTTGTGTCCGTGGGCGGGTACCTTTGGGAAGGAAAAGCTAAATGGTCACAATCTTCAACGTGCCTGTCACATCACCTTCATTTGCTCACATCTTAAAAACAGCTTTGTGAGAGATAATGTCAAAACTTTAAATGATGGATTAATGCGATTTTTTTCTAAATCTTTTTATCATACCAGAGCAGTTGGATGATTTTTCATGGGTTTTTCAGGTTTAGGAGTACAACTGTTGTATAAATGCATGACAAATCATCACAGATAAATATAGAAATAATCACAATTTGCATAAATTTAGACATGACCAACACCACATGAGCCTGGCACTCCATTTTGTATGCTTGCAGCTGGTAAAGCTTGAGCTTGAGTAACCTCTGTTCGCCCCTATTTTTTCAATCATTTAGCCGCTAATTTGAGTGTGGATTCTATTTGATTTTCAATTAAAAAGACTTACTCTAAAACTATTCAAGGCTTGGGTGTCTACAGCAAAGTTGTAATTTGATGACTGAATCATGAGATTACTGACACAAGGTCTGCCAAGAGCTGCTGTGCAGAGATTAGAATCTTCATTTCTGAAGGGTATAAAAGACTTTCCACCATCTTTTGTTTTTAAATCACTGTTGTTTTGGATTTTAACATTCTTGAAAACGTTGCCTTCTGCCAACACATTGCTTCCTTGACCCACTTGGATTGTCTCGCCTCTTTTTGGGGTAAAAATTGTCTTTCTTCGTGAGCCAGAGTTTTCATAGGAACTTGCTAGATTTGATCTGAAAGAAAAAAAGGGAAAATGTGGAGAAGAATCTTACACAATATTGGTGTGTAGGTTGTTATAGCTGCGAAAGATTAAACGTCTTGTGAGAATTTTTGAGGGTGTAGAAATTGGCCTAAGCCCTTTCATTGAAAAGGACTCACTAATGCAGTAGGACCTTTGGATTCCCTGAACCTCCGGTTCGTGGACTTCTTCCTGAGGTTGAATCAATACAACTGATTGAGGATCGTCACATCATTTGTCAGACACTTTTTCATTACTCAATCTGATGGGTTTTTCTGTTGTGTTGTATTGATAGAGAAAAGAAGAAAATCAGACTAGAACCCAACTTGCGAGCCATTGTGATTTGATCATTTGGTCCTGAGAATAGTGCATTCCAGTAATGTCGGCTAATAACTCACCCAATTGTCAGTGTTAAAATTTTAAAAAACATTCAGGATTGAATTCAATTGCAATAATAGCCAAGTTGAGTCCACTCACTCGTTACACTTTGAAGACCATTTAGTTTTGCCCGAAAAGAGATTATTGGATATTGTGATACCCGTATTGGCCTCGGTAGCACTTGATTTTCCGCCACTGACAATCATTTGACGACCTATGTTGCTGAAGGAGCAATGGTCAATCCATATCTACACACAAAGAAAATACATGTGAGAATGGGTTGTTAATGATTATTAGAGAAACAAAATGAATCACATTACTTGCGCCATTGAATGATAACGCATCACCTCCCCAGACCTGACGATTACAGTTAGAAGGGCCGAGGGTTTAACGAACTTGCATTTAAATACAGAGAGAAAAAAATACTGACTACCGATGGATTGAGCCAAGTAATGTGAACATTCTGGTCAAGTGAGATCACAACTTCTTCAGTGAATGCTAGATCATAGAGATTGGACGGGACATACAAACCTGTATTATAACATTTTGGACCTTATTCAGGGCCAGCCTGTTGGAATAAAACACACGATCAAATTAGCCATCTATGCAGATGAGAAGCCTTGTAAATTGGCCATGACACTTACCCTTTTCCTTTGATAATTGCTGTTGCGCCGACACCCAATAAAGTCTTGTGGCTTGCCACTTTTATAGGCTCCAAGCCAGAAGCTTGGAGTGAAACCTGGGTGGAACAATGGTTATCAATGGTGTAAGCTTAAAAGGTTGCGTTTTTATACCCATGCGTACTTGTAAATTACCGGCAAGTGGTTTTTCTTTGCTACACCAGTCATCTAAATCAGTGAGACCAGTTAGCTGGAATTCTACCTTCAGTTGATCGCCGGAACTGTAGAAAACTTACTGAAATTCCTTGCTACTTGTACTTGAAGCCCGTTAGAGCAAGGTTTCCATGGACGGCTATAAAAAGCAGTGAAATGTAACCATTCAAAACGAGAGGCGTTAGAACGAAAACTCAGAGGGAAACTAATCAAGAAATTTTTGGACATACCAACCGGGGGCGGTTATGTTTCGAGAGGGAAGGGTGAAGTCGTAAGTTTTACGAATTAAAATCACGCGGGGAACCTTATCGGTGAGCCAGGCTTGTAGCTCCGCTGTATCCCTTGGGGTTTGTGGCGCGGCATTTCCACCACCGGTAACTTTAGAACCGAAACCAAATGGGACCGGTTTCCCGTTACTGGGTGGATTTATTGGAGTCCCACCCTCAGTCGTGCTGGGTCGCGGATCAGGCGAAGGAGGCCTTTTCTGATTACTTCCAGATGGTTTGGTTGTGCCTTGTGGGGAGCGGGGATCCATGTTACGATGAAGAGTAGATGTTTCGGTAGACTTGCTGGCCGCGTTTACGACGATAGAGAGCACCTGTAAACCGAGAAAAACGAGAGCTAGTGAACCGACCATTCCTCGTGAATTTGAGTTTTCTATCCAACCAATGCGAGTTTATTGCTGAGGTGAATGGATGGAATTATTTTAATTGAATTTGCTAGGGTTTGAGAAATATTACAGTTTGAGAAATATGAACTAATCGACACGTGGAAAAAATAAAGGACAACTGGATGCCAGGTGACACCCTAGTCATGTTACTATTTGCACATAAGCACTTACGGCTGATGGGCTCAGCTCCTTGCTGAGACAATGCTAACCCGTTGTCCAGCAATCAGCACCTTCAGCTGGGCAGCCACACCGAAGGGTAACCCTCAGGTCAATGGCCAATGCATGTTGGCTGTTGGACTGGGCAAACTCTCATGTCACTATCCCCGTAGCATTGGCCACTGAGCTAGGTAACCACCTGGCTCAACGCGAAGTGAATACTGGCCATGGGTTGCGCGACATGTTGGCTTAATGGCTGGTCGCCAAGCTGGGCGAGGCCATCCAAGAAGTCGCGAAGCTCGATAGCCCGTGAACACTGGCCATTGAGCCGGGGATCGCTCAGCCCGATGGCGATACATACCCAAAAACTCGTTAGTCGCAGTGCTACATATCTCTTGAAAAATAGATGGACCGGGAGAAAAAATGGGGAGGGATGCCCTTGACGGTTTTACCAAGAAATATTGTCTACCAAACAACAGCAACAGTTGATTTTTGTTATGGCCTGGTGTTATACCTCTCCGGGGGAGAGTTGATGCCCGCTACGATCGTGTAGTCGGGTGGTACCTTTTCTTCCTTCCCCGGGGTTTTTACAATTTTACCAAAGCTGCATGCCCACTCCTTCAGCTGGACATCGACCGAGTGGATCATGAGGGAATGAGACACCAATAGAAGACTCCTGAGCTCCATCCTCAGTTTTACGCTCACCAAACATCAAGCACCTTACACACACACACACACACACACACACACACACACACACACACACAATGTCGTGGTTACTGGGCCATGAGCATGGATGCTGATGCTAGGCTCGTCATCCATATATGTACGCAGCCAGGCAACGAGAGTATGTATTTATGTACCTTTCTCCAGACCCAGCTTCAAGCTTCAAGTGTACATATGTATTTATGTAAACATTTGGATTTCTTGATGAAGCGACAGCTTATAGGAAATCCAAACATCGCACAACCTGGGGCCAAATGGGCCATGAGAGGAAAGGGCCGGTCGCTCAGAGTGGACCTGCTTCCGTGCCAACGGGCAATCGAGAACTGAAGAGTTGTCCGGGCAAAGCGGGCGCCTTTTTGTCTATGACGGGCAGAAGAAGCCAAGATGACAAGACCGCCTCCTATGCCGATCTCCTATACCTGGAGACCGCCGATCGCATCCACCAACAAAGGCCGATCTTTGCTCGCTCCTTTCTTTGGATACGCCTGGCAGCTATGGACAACGCACATATCCAGGGCCGTGCAATCATCCGGGTCGGGGCATGCACTAACTTGACACAAGTCCCCCCTGGTGGGAGGCTCGCTGTGGCTGGCCGCGAAGCGGCCCCTCCCGCAGGGAGGGACTTGTGCACAAAGTCAAAATTTTGGCTGAGAAAGAAATCATGAATGGCTGGAGGAAAAATACTTAGCATCACCCAGCCTCCCCCTCAGCTCCTGTGGACCTGCCCCAGAGCCAAATTACACTTCTCAATCTCAGCTTTCAAATGGCGCTGGTCTCATCTCCTCAATCCTTATCATTTTTTCTGTACTAATGTTTTAAAAATAAAAAAACACAAAGAAATGTAAACCAAGGAATTACAACCATCATGCCTTGTGGATATTGGATTCACAAGCCTGCAGATATCTGCAGATCCTACACCTGTAGCCACCCAATTGTTGCAGATAGGATATTCAATTGTGCATATTATCAGAAAATCCAAAATTGGATCTTCAGTGCAATGGAATATCCTCCAGGATTCCTTTGACCTCCAAAACGGATTCCTTCAATCAGTTTTGGAGTTTATGCCTCAAAAACTTGGGGGAGGGTGCCCATCAGCACTGCCAAGAAAACTGTCTATTCAGTTTTTCTTGTACATATTTTGGTGAATTTTAAATTTTGTTTTTGTGTTTTTAGGATTGAAAATCCTTCCTTTGTCTGCCAGCCTGCAGACATTATTCATAAGCTCTCCTACGGAGAGCCCTCCGGGCGGGGTCCCCCAGACCCTCCGTTCGAGAGGCTTAGTTAAGCTAGGGGCATGCATATGTTTCGAGACCTCTTGGTACCCAGACCGTGGTCTCGCTGAGGCGAGTCAGCGGGAGATATGGGCAACGGCACCGACCGGGCTTTCGCGGCCTGCAGGTTTGCTTCCGCTTCTTTGTGTGTACCGTCGAAGTTGTGTGTAGAGAGAGATACTTGCGGGCCGTAGAATAGTTTTTCAGTCGGTTTCTACGAATGAGTTTCCAGCCTCCTTGGCCTTCCTCAGACGGAATGCGCAAGTCACGATTGCCAATATTTGTCCCCGTCTCTCGCTGCATAGCACCACCCTTTCAGGCTGCCTTTATGCACCCGTTGCAGCACGACTCAGTCGACGTACTGCGGAGCTTTCCCACACTTTATAAGAGGAGCGCTGTCGCATCCCCCAGCTGAAGCTCCCACCAACTGCCTTCCCCCATCTCTTCCCCCAATCGCCCCGTCCCCCCTACGTTCCAAGTCTTACCCTCACTACCAAAGATTCTCTTCCGACATGAGATCCTCTTCACTTCCTTCATTCTGGCTCCCTTCTGTGCTCCTTATTCTCCTCCTGAAGGCCACTGGCGAGACCCAAGCCTTGGCCAACACCACGAGCTGCCCGTCGAAAAGAGGCGGCAGCTATGCCAGCCCAACGCCGATAGTGTCGGTGTACTATCCCGTAAGAGCGTCCCGGACCAGCTCTCTCTCCTCTCCTCTCATCCCCTCCCGACTGGTCTGCACAGTATTTATTCTCTCAGTTGGCTCTTTGAACAGGGTTACAATGCCAAGTTTCTCCCGGTAGAGCAGATTCCCTGGAAGATGTACAACCATCTTCAGTACTTCGTCGCTGTTCCGGCCGCCACACCCGAAGCCGACTTGCTCATAGACACGGAAGAGAATATGATCCAAGTCATCAAGGCCGCGAAGGCCCACGGTGTCTCCATTTCTTTGGTGGGTCATAGTACTCATTTCCCTCTAACAATAACAATCTTTCCGATCTATCAAAATATTCACGCTCGTACCCATCCAATCCGGCGAACTTTCTCTCCCTACATCAAAAGAGTATCGGCGGATGGACGGGTAGTCGGTCTTTCAGTTACTTGGTCGGAAACCACAGAAACAGGACCAGTTTTGTCGAGACGATCGCGCGTGCTGTCAAGAAGTACGGCCTCAACGGGATCGACCTTGGAAAGTTTCCATTCTCTTTACATAACCAATCCAAACGTTTTAATCGCCTTTCCACTAACCGTCTTGACATTGGTCGTGGTTGATCTAACAGATTGGGAGTATCCAAACGTCCAAGGCATCGGATGTAACGCGCTGAACAAGAACGACTCGGAGAACTTCCTCCGCTTCCTGACACTTTTGCGCGCGAAGATGGGCACGGAGTTCCGGCTCTCGGCGGCCGTGTCGATGAAGGGATTCATGTCTTCAGACGGGAAGAACTACCTGAAAGACGTCAGTGCATATGCGAAAGTCGTGAACTTCTTCACAATCATGGTATGTCTATACTCTCTCAACGGGCAGCGAATGGAGAACCACAGAGGAAGAGAGACACTTGAGCTGAGAATGATGATGTGGAATGGGACACAGGCCTACGATGTGTATGTGCCCAGTCTCTCCAAGGTAGCCGGGCCGAATGCGCCGTTGTACTCGAGTTGCTCGGAGCGGACGCAGCGATACTCGGTGGCGCAAGCGATCAAGCAATGGAAGAGCACGGGGGTGCCCGCCCACCAGATCTTACTGGGGATGCCAGCATACGGGTACGGCTACACGCTGAAGCGGAGCAAGATCGTCCCGAGCCACTTCGCAGACACGCCTGGCCTCACCAGCCAGCTCTTCCAGCCACGCGAGATGACCACCCCGCCCGCGGGCCAAACCGCCGGCGAGGCCACCGGCGTCGATGTCTGTGGAACCCCCAACGTCGCCGGCGGGTCCTGGCTGTTCAAGGAACTGTCCGAGACGGGCAAGCTTTCGCGCAACCAGAAGCAGGGCTTGGGCGGCTACCAACGCCATTACGACAACTGCACCCACACTGTGAGAATCCTCCTCTTCTTCTTCCATAGCCATCTGTTCTTGTCAATACTCATCCAGCTTGCTCTCTCATCCGATACTGCCTCACTAGCCTTTCCTGTTTAATCCGGCCACCAAGAACCTGATCAGCTACGACGACTCCTCCTCGCTCAGAGAGAAAGCTTCGTTCGCCCAGAAGTACGGCTTGGGAGGCGTCGAGATCTTCGACGCGACGGGCGACACGCCTGACTCGCAGCTCTTGAGGAGCGTCCGGGAGGTTTTCTTCCCGAAGACCAAATACTCCCAACATGGGATCAGGGACTCTTAGTGGACTTTCTCCAATTCTCTCCGCTTCTTTCTTCTTGGGTCTTGCCTGGTATCTTTTTTGCACTTGTCTTGCCTCGTTTTTGCGACCATCGTTATCCTACACACATGTGCATCTCTTCTCGCCCGCAAGGGCTCCTTTGTTTTTCACGTCTCTTGAATGTTTAGTCCCAGGCCAGCGGCTTATACTCCCTTGTTCATCTTCTAAAAGAAATTGAAAACCAACCATTGAAGCCACCAGAAACCACGAACTTGCCACAAGTCCCACCCGTGCTTGCAGGGTTTCAGCACCCTCCCGTCCCTTTCGGAGACGCTTCGCGCCTCCTCGGAGAGGCTCAGGTATGTATACGTGTTATTAGGCGTCATGCCGGAAGAAGACAATTTGGCCGAGTGGTTAAGGCGATTGACTCGAATCGTCTAGACTCGTCATCAATTGGGATTTCCCGCGTAGGTTCAAATCCTGCAGTTGTCGACGTTTTTTTGCCTCCTCTTTTCTATCGTGTGTAATTTTCCAATCGAGCTGCACTCGGGTTTGAAATTGGAGGAACCAGCTTTCTTATTTTCTCCTACCTTCGGTTATTCTCCATTTTGAGCTATGTAACCATGAATCGGTTACATTTACAGGTCATAGGCCAGATCGGTGTCTGTGTGGGGATTCGGTAGTCCGGCGTTCAGGCTAGTTACCAGATTGAGATCCGGGGTAAGATCCGGATCCAAGGCCCCGGGTCGGAGCTCTAAAGCCGTAGCCGAGGCAACACAGCATTGAACCATACCAATTGTCACTGGAGTCCCCTGAGTCACAACAAAAACCACATACTCGATCACTAGCATGTAAGTCAACCTTTCAAACCGTGACCAGCCCCTCCCCCAACGGACACCGCCAACCAAAACCATTTTCCAATTGAACTGAACCGCGTTTATCCACACACACCAACAGGGGAGAGCAAACTGGAAGAAACGCGAATTCAAATGGTACCAATCCAACCAGGAAACCAAAGCTTGATCCAGAACTCCTACCAGCCAACAAACATGCACCTACTCCGTTGGAAAAGCAGAGGGTAGAGGTGGCTAGACTTTTACAGGTTAATCATTTCACCTTCCGAATTTCATGAACTATGTAGAAGGAATAGTTGACCAAAAAACTGTCGCACTAATCGACCGAAGTGAATCCGTTTGTTTCATGACTCCCTCATCTAGAACCCAGCACGCGAGATTCATTTGCCTAAAGCACCCAGAGAAAAGTCAATCCGACCACCACGAGAAATGATGAAGGTGAGTTGATTTTGACTTTTCAATCCATCAGAGGAATTCAGTCTCGCATTCGTAAAAAAATAATCAATAAAAGATAAAGGCTGTGATCTTTGCCGAATTAATTTCTTTTTTCATGAATTAGTAGAATGTGCAAGGTAGTTCAGCTGGGGCTGGGTCGGGTGAATTCCATGTGTATAAGCAAAGTCGTAGGAGAGAATATGAACGACTGCGATTGATGGATGAAAATGAAGAAAAGGTAGGAATCAATCTCGACATTGATTCAGATGCAGAACTTGCTTGAGTTTCGATCAATTCTCACCCAAATGATTCACATGGTCCTCGGCATTGAAAAAACACATAATTGACAGGAACGATTGAAGGCCGAGTTCGAGAGCAAACAAGCCGAAATCAAGCAGCAAGTCGAAGCCAAAACAAATAAGAACCGACTAAAGAGACAAAAGAAGAAAGACTTGCGGAAGAAGAAGTCGCAGAAATTGGATGATCAAGGGCGACCAAAGAAAGCCAATCAAGCCGGAGAAGAGCAATCGGGAGACTCGGGATCTGACGGTTCTGGTTCAGAGACAGAAAACGATCCGAAAAAGAAGAGAAAGAAGTTGGGTGCGGCGCCGATTGCTGAAGGAATGGTCTTCAAACAACCTAACCAAAACGACGAAGATGACCCCGAGAATGACGAGCAGGAACAAGCCCAAAACCCCTCCGAAGACAAACTAGATAATCCTGATCCGACTTCTGCTCCATCCGACCAACTTTCAACAACAGTGCCTGTAGCTCAGTCGGTTGGTTTGATAATAGTCGACGATGAGTTGTGAATGTAAATGATAATCTCAATCGCTATGTACAGCTAGCCTAGGCTGTCCAGAATTCCTTTTCCAATAGATACCAAAGCCCTCTTTGGTTCAAACATACACAGTGTACCTCCCTCAGAATCCCTGCACACTGTGAGAGAAAGTTACTCAACTGCCAACTGTTGACCAGCAAGATGCTCCAGAATACCATCCACCCAAATTCACAATTCTGTGATAGTGTTTTGGGCATCACTGCACATCAAAGCTTAGTTGAAACAAAATTTGAGAACTATCCCCAACTAGCTTCCTTTGTGTTTGCGCATGTCAACTGGCAGCAGTTGAGTGACTTTTTCCAGAAGTGACACAAACTCTTGGAAATACTTGGCATGGATTGATTTCATACTATACTAGTGATCTCAAAATTATGTCCAAAGCAAACATTCAAATATTATGGCTTTGTTTGGCAGCAATATATAGAGTATTGGGGGGGGAGGGGGTTCAAACTTGGCTGGGTGCAACTTGCAAGTACTTTTGCATGTTGGTGCTTCCTTGAACAGAACAAAGAAATGGCCTCTGGGGGCCAAATAAATCAGTACAAATATCTGTCATGTGAGTAACGCCGGCGTCAATGCTCTGCTTTTGTATTAACCACACTTTTACTCCACCTGGTCATGAACAGAACCTTGAACTCTTCAAGTTTCAATCTATGGCCTGTCCCTAAGTCCGTTTGGGCAGACTCAACGGATTTATTACCTCACACCCCCTGGAGCCCCAAATTTGGGGGCTATTGCCTTGTATATAAATAAATAAGTAGGCCTGGGGATGTGGTAAAACTTGACTTGGTTGTTCAAGAATAAACTTCAACAATGACTTGCAAAAGTGCATGCAATTCACACCTTGCCATAATATGGGCAAATTACATAGGGGGTTTCAAACATGGTGCAGGCCCTTTTTCAGAAACACCCAATTCAGGAAATCAGCACTCCTGCAAGAGAAACTGAAGACTGGAACCTAATTTTGCGCAAAAAACATGCAAAACTAGATGGAAAATTCTTGTTGCAAGAAATTTGTCTTCCTGAATTGGGTTTCCTGAACTGGGACCTGCATCGTATTTGAAACCCCCATGATCAAGTCACAGTTTTGGTGTTATTTTCCAGCATTTTGCAAGAATTTCTGTTCTTGGTTACTGCCCTCACCCTGCCAAACGGGGCCTATCATTTGTATGTTAGAGGATCTCAGAGAGCATCCACATTGGTGGCTAGATTGGTGTGGACTAACTAGCTTGGATTACTCTTGCTACAATTAGCTCAAGTGAATCTTTTGTGTTATGCACATACATGTAGCTCCTATGTGCAGCATTTTTGTAGCATATTATGTCTTTGGCAGTATAATGCATAAAATTCATGCATGTGAGATTGATGCCTATGCATCTTGGTCCCAGGATTACTGGGTGCTAGATTTGGACCCTGCTAGCTCCAAATGGAGCTCTCTGTCAAGTTCATCCTGGCTAAACCTAGGTTAGCTAACCTGGACTAGAGAATGCCAAAATGGAACCAGGTGCAGGTACCAGTGGTACCTCAGGGTGTAAACAACGGTGGGCCGCTACGCTACACCAAAAAATGAGCTAATAGCAGATTACGCAGCCCTTTCTGCAGCATTGAACCACTTAAACTGGTGAGAATATTCTAGGAGCCTCCCTGATCAAAATGGTCCAGCAGGACCATTGCATCAGGGAGTCAGGACATCCTGGTTACAAGATGCAGAGCCAAAATTCCATTTTGAGGACAGTTCAGCTAACATGGTCTGTTTTGCAGCATTCAACTGCTTGCCTTGCGTGGATTGAACCATAAGCCTCCCTGAGGAATCAGTCAATCAGGACTGCACAATTCAGGGAGTTTGGAAAATCCTGCTGCCAGCTGCGCCGCTGTAATTGACAGTTAGCTGATTTCTAGCGCAGCGTAGCGGCCCACCGTTGGTGTAAATGGGTTGGTTGGGTTGGTTTGGGTCTTGGGTCAACCAATGTTGCAACAAATACTATACATGTATTTGTATATGGCATGTATTGTATTGTTTTGTATAGCATGTATATTGTATTTGTATTGTATTTTTTATCCAATACAATACAATGTATTTTTTGCATAATGTATTGCCCTTCCCAAATGTAATATTTTGTGGATTGGCACGGTCAATACATTTTTTTTGAAATGTATTGTATTGTATTGTATTGGGTGACCAATGCAATACAAATACGCCAAGACATTTTGTATTCAAAAATAAATACAATACAATGTATATGCCTATACAATACATGTATTGCATTTGTTGCACCATTGGGTCAACCCAACCTATTAGGTGCCAAAAACCCCCAACTTGAGTATTGGAGGTGTCATAGTTGGGTCACAGGCTGACCCAATTAGAAAATAGGCTGCCCTAACCCAACCCAACAATTTTATTAGTTGGGTTGGTTTCATGCGAGTTTCTCCCAAAACATGCCCAAACCCAACTTGGACCCCTTGGGTCCTGGGTTGGTTTTGGGTTGGCCCAACCCATTTACACCCTGAGTAGTACCTGCCGGTTTCTTTCTCATCAGTATTTTTTTTATTGGCTGCAATTAATGAAAGGCCATTGAGGGAGTGTGCCCTATGACCTGTCTGTGCTGGCCAGCTGGAGTGGAGTATATAGTGCATGAAGCCTTTCTGGGCACATGCACAAGTTTGGAGGTGAAAAGCCCAAGCCCGCTGGGCACTCGCCCAAGCCCAAAGCATGTGTGATATACCCAAAACCCTGAACTTGTGGAAGCCCCTCTTCTGCAGGGGGGCGGGCAGCCCTGGTTGCAGAGCGACCTCTCTGCTAAAACCGACTTACAACCGTTTTTTGGTTGGCCAGTTTTGATGTAGCCAACTTTTGGACGGCTGCAACTCCTGATTTAGCCACTAACTCAACCAATTCTGGTTTTAAATCACATTAAACTCTTTCTCCAACACTGTTTTTGTTCCTCAGTTCCCTTTTTAATACTGTCTGCATGGATACTTCATTGTGTCAGGAGACTGTTGCTTCATTGGGATGTTCATGCACATTTTTTTTTTTTTGGTTTTGGAGTGTTGCATGGTTGTTATTTGGTTTTTTGACTGTGTCTGTATGTCTTGTTGTCTTAGTAGCGGATGTGCATCAGACACAAGGGTTGCTCACAAACCACTCCCAAACCCTGAGTATAATTTCTGTCTGAAATTGGACACCCAATGCAATTCCATCATGATCCAAGGAGGATGCCATCAATTCTTTTGATACATAATGAAACTATCCTGATACTGATTTTTTGAGTTCTGCCTCCCCTCCAAAGGGAGTGTTCTGAGTTTTGATCCTATTCCCTGATCCCTTTTCTGACTTCTGACCCTCAAATACCACCATATTTATTTTTGGAACCTTGTTCTTCCCTTCTGCACCTCTCCAAAACTGTTTGTCATACCTTATTTCCTTAATTCTCATCCACTCACTTCTGCCAAGGGTATCCATCCCCCTTGCTTTCTCAAACCATCCCACCCCCACCTATGCTATCCATTTCTTAGATCCTTTTTCAACTCAAGATTTACATACCACCTTGAGAGAAGCTGCACAGCACTTTAAAATCACCGCACTGCCCAAGGTCTGACACTGTAGGAGCTCCATAATGTCACCACTTGCAATCATTGGTTCTTTTGGATGGAATGAACAGTTGGTGACCGTAACGCTATGGCCAGGAAGCTTATTCAAATATGTTGCCAGTATTCAAATTCCATATACAAAATCTTCAATTGGCTGCTCCTACTCCAGATTTATCAACAGAAGCATCCCATTCTAGCAATTTTAATTGCTGTCATATGAAAAGTTAATCAAAACAGAAATTCCTGGAGGCAAGCTTCCCTTATACTTGATTAATTAAATATTTTCAAAGACGTGATTTATGCTATTTAACCCAGTTGGTGCTCCTAACAGTTTACCAAACAACAATGGGCATTTTGACCATGTGTACTGGTGACTGGAGCAGAAATCCATACATCCAACTATCAACCATAGGGGTATCAATGGACTCATATTACAGAGTGTGCTTTGGCACAATCTATTGAACCTATGACTGGATTGCTAATAAATATAAGACCAGAACTAGAAAAGTGACAGAAGTTACTGAGAGATTTAGATTAAAGCACCATGAAGAATAGAGATGCCACTTTGCACCCGGGCACCCACCTCAAATTTCCAGGATTTTGGACACCTGAACCCAGGTGCAAAAGGCAGGTACCCATGGGTACTTGCACTTATTTTTTGGTGAAACAGGTTTGGTTGGCAGAATTTGGAAGGGTGGAGCTTGGTTTCTCAGGTGTTCTGGGTAAGGTCCAGGTGGGGCGGATTGTGAGCCTGTTTCTCTTATGTGACATCAGGACACAAAGAAAAGAGGTGGAAACTGCTTGGATTTCTTGGGATAAAGAAATACAAACAGTGAGAGAGAGAAAGAGAGAGAGAAGAGAAAAGATCAGGCCAAGACTTTAAATCTTTAAATATGATCTAGGCTATTCTCAACCTGGAAAAGTTGGATGCCAGCTGTTCCAGGCCAAGAGAGTGCAACAGCCTCCACTCACAACAAAAGTTGGCGGGATTCAGAATTAGGGTTACTGCTCTGCTCTGGGTTTATAGGTCTTAACCAGAGATAACCTTTTGATCTTCTATGATTGAAAGAGTTTAAAGAAACAGGAGATGGAGATTCAATAGCAACACATTTTCACTTTGGATAAGCAAGGTTCAGAGAAGAATTTACTTACTTTCAATATCCTAGGTGCCTGTGACAGTAGGTATACTGGGAGTGTGGTAATCTCTTTAATGGTGGTGATCCTGGGTTATCTGGGGTGTGTTTCTGGTGTGCTGAAGTCTGTAGATCATCCTGATGCATGGGGAATCCTGAATTTGAAAATTTTCACAGTTTGCTTATGTAATTACATATATTGTACATGTGGTTGACGCACTTGGTAGCACTTACACATCACAACTGCGCATGCGCTCCACAACTCAAGAACTCAGGGAAGGAGTAGAGTTACAAAGAAATGGTTAGTTGTAACTAGGGTTAAGATTGCATGGGGAAACAGAATATGAAGTCAAAATAAGGATAGCTCTTAAGGTGAAAAATATATAAAGTACTTTAGGTATAAAGAGTAGAAAAGGCAGACTTTAGGCCAGCTGTGCTAGCTCTAAGGCTGAAACTGAAGGGGATTTCCCCTAGTCCTTGGATGGCTCAAGTAGCCCCGGCAATCCTGAGACTTGTTGGGATGCTTCAAGAGGGAGCTGAAACAGGCTGATCAGACAGGAAGGGGAAGAAACTTGTATCTGACCCAAGCCTCCTCAAAATCCATCCACTGCCAGTTGCAGCCCCTTGGAGGCTGAGGCACCACCTTGGGCTCAAAAATAAAG